>NC_051183.1:150413043-150740121 GCF_013339695.2 Rhipicephalus sanguineus
TGTCATTTTGCCAGAGTGTTGTAGAGAGCTCATTTTGGGCATGGATTTTATGCAAGATCATGGCGCCGTCATCAACATCCCAGAACGTATGGTGACGTTTTCAGCACATCCATATGTCGACTCCACCATTGACGAACCACACGGGCGTTTGCGAGTAGCCGACGATGTAACGCTCCCGCCGAGATCCTGCTGCCTTGTGTCGGTGTCATGTGAAGGCAATGCCATAAGGATGTGATAGCAGAGCAAATAGTTACGCTGTTGCTTACGCAAGGCGTTTCCATCGCGACAGGCGTCTTGGCACTGACTGATGGGCAGGCAGAAGTGCTCCTCACGAACTTCAGCAACGAGCGCCGTCACATCCCGAAGGGCACCGCATTGCTTACTACGACGACATAGACCAAGCAAGGCATTGTTTCGCCTTGCAACCAGACGACGCGACTGACCCTGCCTCGACTCCTTTATCTGTCGACGTCTCCTCTACGCTGTCGCCATCAGATAGGAAACGCCTATTGGAATTAATACACCAGTTCCACGATTGCTTTTCGTCTACTTCAAAGGTCAAGCAAACACCATTGACCAAGCATGAATAATTACTGAAGATGACACGCGACCAATCCGACAAAATCCCTACCGTGTGGCTCCGAAAGAACGCGAGGAGATTCAAAAACAAGTACAGAAGATGCTCGAGGATGACGTCATACAGCCTTCGAAAAGTCCTTGGGCATCCCCTGTGGTTTTGGTAAAAAAGAAAGACGGCAGCTTGCGCTTCTGCATAGATTACCGCAAGTTAAACCAAGTCACGAAGAAAGACGTCTATCCGCTGCCACGCATAGACGATTCCTGATAGGCTGCGGCATACGCGCTACTTTTCATCCATGGACCTGCGAAGCGGCTATTGGCAGATAGAGGTCGACGAGAGAGATCGTGAAAAAACTGCCTTTGTGACACCCGATGGTCTTTACGAATTTAAGGTGCTACCATTCGGGTTATGCTCAGCGCCAGCTACTTTTCAGCGTCTAATGGACACCGTGCTGTCAGGCCTGAAGTGGCAAACATGCTTGGTCTATCTAGACGACGTTATTGTATTTTCGGCAACGTTCGAGGAACACCTAAGCCGGCTATGCGCTGTTCTCCAAGCTATACGCTCGGCTGGCCTGACGTTAAAGCCGGAAAAATGCCACTTCGGCTTCAGTGAACTCAGCTTCCTAGGCCACGTCGTCAGTCACGAGGGTGTTCGACCTGACCCGGCCAAAATAGACGCTGTGGCAAAGTTTCCTGCACCACAAGACAAAAAAGCAGTGAGGCGCTTCTTAGGGCTGTGCGCCTATTACCGCCGATTCATCGCGGACTTTTCATCTATGTACGCCATTGACACGACTCACACGAGAGGACATTCCCTTCCTTTGGGCCGAAAAGGAGCAAATGGCATTTAACGAACTACGTCAACGCTTGCAGACACCACCAGTTTTGCGCACTTCGACCAGGAAGCCCCTACAGCACTCCACACCGACGCCAGCAATGTGGGTCTTGGTGCCGTGCTCGTGCAGTGGCAAGACGGCTCTGAAAAAGTAATAGCGTACGCCAGCAGAACTCTCTCTCGCACGGAGGAGAACTACTCGACAACCGAGAAGGAGTGCCTCGCCGTGGTGTGGGCGGTAATTAAATTTCGTCCATATTTGTACGGCCGCTCATTCAAGGTTGTCAGCGATCACCATTCTCTTTGCTGGCTTACTAACCTGAACGACCCATCTGGCCGTTTGGCGCGCTGGAGTCTGAGGCTTCAAGAGTTTGACATGACCATTATTTATAAATCCGGGAAGAAGCATACTGACGCCGATTGTCTCTCGCGGTCGCCTGTCGAGCCTGCCGCTATTGATGACGAAAGCATGGACGCTGCGTTCTTGGGAGTCGTCAACACGGCCACCATTGCACAAGAGCAGCGCGGCGACCCAGAGCTATTACCGCTCATCGATTTCTTAGAAGGACGATGCAATGACGCGCCGAGTATTTGCCAGAGGACTGCCGTCTTTTTGCTTGCGGAACAATGTTCTGTACAAGAAAAACTTTTCTCCCACCGGCAGCGCGTACTTGCTCGTCGTGCCTGAATCACTTAGAAAAGAAATTCTGAACGCGTGCCATGATGAAGCCACTTCTGGTCACCTAGGCTACACCCGGACATTGTGCCGACTGCGAAGCAAGTACTATTGGCCAAAGCTACCTGCTGCCGTTAAACATCACGTGCAGACTTGTGCCGACTGCCAAAGACGCAAGGCGCCCCCTGGCAAGCCAGCCGGTCTCTTGCATCCAGTCGAAGCACCAGCAAAGCCATTCGCCCAAATTGGAATGGATTTCCTAGGCCCATTCCCAACTTCTACTGCGGGGAACAGATGGATTATCGTCGCCACCGATTACCTGTCCCGCTACGCGGAGACTAAAGCTATGCAGCGGGGCACAGCAGCAGAAGCGGCTCAGTTCTTCATAGAAAACGTCGTCCTTCGACACGGCGCCCCAACAATTGTGATCACAGACAGAGGAACTGCCTTCACCGCAGAGCTTTTGGAGTCGGTTCTCAGGCTCAGCGGTACGGCTCACCGTAGAACAACTGCATACCATCCCCAAACAAACGGACTAACAGAGCGCCCTAATAAGGCCCTCACAGACATGCTCTGCATGTACGTCGACACTGAACATAAAAAATTGGCCGCGTATCTGCGTGCTTCGCTGCAAATGTCGTCTAAAGACGATAGAAGAGGCGCTGCGTGAGATATGGACGCCATCTGGCAATACGTCGGGAAACACGAGTGCTGTGTTGCGGGCTGGTAGTCCCGGCGCAGCGGCAGGCGAAGACCGGCGGTGACCAACGCGACCGGTGGGGCCGGCCAGCCCGAACACGCTGTTTGGCGCGATGCGCCGAAGTAGAAGAAACGTCCGCACTCAACGATACTCTCCACACACTCTTTTATTTAGACGTCGCCTGGGTAAAACAGCAATGCCAGAGCGGCGCCCCCTGTCATCGTACAATGCAATACTGAACCGAAACCGAAACACAACATGAGCTTGTGCAGAGGGCACGGAGGAAGACAAGTTTCAGCGCAGTCGCATTTTCAGCGCAGCTTAAGAAACTAGGGTTGTAACATTGTAGGGCGAGTAGGGCCAGAAGGACCGTCACGACGAAAACCTGCCTCCTCAGTCGTATTCGCCTGGAACGTTGGTGTGGCTTCGCGTTCCCTCCTCCACTCCTGGCCTTTCCACAAATCTACTGCCTAAGTATTAAGGCCTCTACCGCGTCCTACGTCAAGCATCCCCAGTTAACTATATGATTGAGCCTGTTCAATCATCTACGGACCGCCGTCGTCGCGGCCGCGAGACTGTTCACGTCGATCGACAGAAGCCGCATTATGACCCACCAGCTGTACCTGTTCCTTAGGTCGCCAGGATGGCTCCTTTTCCGCGGGGGAGTGATTTGTAACATGGTACGGCGCAGACAAGAACGCCTGCGAAAGAAGAAGACGAAGACGGTGGCTGTTGGCGCTTGCGCTTGCTCGGCTTGGACCGCTGATCGCTTCAGCTGTGGCAATCTTTTAATAAACGCGTTACTGTCTCAACGTTAAACGCATACCATCAAGGTCTTTAAAATTGCGTATCTATGTATTTTCTGTCAAAGGAACACACCGCCTAATACTTACCTAGTGATGTTGCGCCTCAGATATGTGTAATGTTTGCTTTTTATCAACAATGTACACAGGTATGAACCTAGTCAGCCGTTCACGATGGCTGGCCCTTGGGCAAGTGGTTCAACTTTGGCCGAGTGGCTGAATCGAGGGACGTGCCGACAAACAGAAAGACAGACAGAAAGACAGACAGAACAGACAGAAGACAGACCAAAATTTCTGCGTTTAAGTTCCCTAAGAAAGACTATCGTCTTTAAAACTGGGATCAGATATTGCCTTACGTGACCTTCGCTTATATTACCGCTCGACAAGAAACTACTGGCATGACACCGTTCAGTTTGATCCATGGTCGCGAAGTCACGACAACGTTGGACGCTATGCTGCCGCACGAGTGTGACGACATTCATACAGACGCCGAAGAATTTACTCAGCGCGCCGAGGAAGCCAGACAGCTTGCCCGCGTACGCATCTGTCATCAACAACATCAAGATGCGAAACGGTACGACCTACGACACAAATTCGTTAGCTACACACCAGGCGACAAAGTATGGGTCTGGATACCAATACGTCGACGCGGACTTTGTGAAAAACTGCTAAGGCGATACTTTGGGCCATACAGAGTCATCCGACGCTTGAACGACGTCAACTACGAGGTCGTTCCCGACAGTGATTGCAGCTCCAGTCGCCGGAAACATTCACCCGAAGTCGTTCACGTCGTGCGGATGAAGTACCTATCCAGCTAACTCTCGTGTATTGTGTGGTTTCCACTGCATATGTGTGTGCTTTGCTAAGTAGAGCGCCTAGGTTGCGCATCGGGACGATGCCTCTTTCGGAGGGAGGCAAATGCCACGTGCATGCAATAAGAAAGACGACGACAACACAAATGGGCATACGCTGCGTGCAGAAGATAGAAAGGAAGAAAGAAGAAGAGCTCGCTGCGCCCGGTATTCAAAAAACTCCGACCTGCTGTTCTCTTGATCTGTGCGTTACGACCTCTCTCTTGACGTCGCGACAATATAGCATAGCCAACTGTAGCATGCGGCGCTCTCTCCACTCCAGCAGTGCGCTTCGATACTAATGACGTGAACGAAGAAGACAAGGCGGCGGAGCAGAGGGCTCGCAAGGCAGCAGCACGCGGGCTCGCCGCCAAGACCCTGCGGTGAGAGCTCGCGAAGCCGCAGAGAGACGTCAGTGTCGTGCGGACCCCGAGATACAAGCCCGCGAAGCCGAAGCAGTGCGAAAGCGGCGGTAAGAGAACCTGGAAGTACGGGCGCGGAATGCAGCGGCCAAGCCCTGAAAGCGGTCGCGACCTGAAGTTGGTGGCGCCGACGCGCGCTTCAAGTGCGATTTCCTCGACCAAACGTTCGGCCACAGTTGCAAGGTCTGCGACCGCTTGTGCTTCGACAACAACCTGACCATAATCGCTTCTATACCAACGTGTGACGCCTTTATATGACAGTTGAGGAGTTGTACACTCTTAATCATGTCCTGCTTAAAGTTGCAGTCTATAGCCCGGAAACGAGACGAAAAATCTAACGCCTATTGACTGTTTGTTTAGCCGGCACAACCTGTAGGCGGCCTCACCCGCAGCCGTTCCACGGCGTAGTAGTTTTCTCAGCGGCTCATCTCATAGGCGGGACTCAAATAGGCCGGAGATTTTTCGTCTCGAATCCCGGCTAGTTACAAGGCCGGCTATGGATGTCTCCTCGCTCCGCGTGAGCCTAGCTACGGTGCGTCCCAGCTGCGGCGCGTCCCAGCTATAGGCGGTGTATGAAGCAGCGAAACAAAAAAATTGATTTTAAGTCTCCTTTTAAGCTCTAATCGGGGATTCGGAGGCTCAGACACATGTTTTATGACATGCATAATTGATATACACATATTACATTCAGACGTAAACCACAGAAAAACTCGCAACAAACACTCGCGGATTCGAACTCGCGAACACTCGATCAGCAAGCGCGTACGCTAACCACTACACCAATCGCGTTTTTTTTTTTGCTTTATTGCCTGTTATTAAACACGTACATCAAACAATAAGGACATGAAAAAAAGACAAAAAGTTTGTGTCAGTCCTACTGGACAGACACAAGTTTAAAATTCCTTGAGCGCTGTCAAGGGTTTCTACCCTTGGCAACCACTCAGGTACAAACTCCTGAGCTTTCTGGAGTTCCACAAACTTAGTCATACACTCACGAAAATACATCCGTGCGGGCCGTGCGTCTGGATCGCAATAAAACCCCGCCATGCGAGCCCGCCATAAACAGTGAAGGCCAATTAGCATAATCAAGTCAAAAAGGGAGTTTCTCTTCATCATTTACTGGCAGAAATCTTATACCATGTGGATCTAACGGCAAATCCTTCTTTATCGCCCTTTCAAGCACATCCCAAAAATAAACTCCTTCCCAGCAATGTAAGAAAACGTGGTCTATAGTTTCCGGTTTTTTACAGATGAGGCAATCTGGCTCCCAAGGTAAGAAAAGACCACGGTCTTCTTGAAATGCTTTGACAGATAATGTACCTGTATGAAGCTTAAAAAAGAAAGGCTTCGTGGCAGGAGCCACTTGCATTCTCTTCACCCTCTTAAGCACATCTTGCCCTTGACCTCCAATGTATATGGCTCGGTATAGAGGTACAGGTAGAACAGCATCACATACTCTTTGTAGAGCTTTTTACGTGTCACTGAAAACAGATACTCATTAGAAAATCTAACAGATAAAAGCGTACACTTCGAATACCTCCTTAAGATACCCGCAGACAGCGCCTGTCATGTGATTCGTACCAACCACATATCCAGGTAAAGCCCGCATCATATCAGTTGGCACACCGTACGCAGGAAAGGATCATTTGTGTTGCGGAAGAAAAGGAACCTGTTTACTACTAGGCGTATGAAAAGATGTGGTAATCCCTACCCTCCCTGTTTCACTCGTCTAAAGAGACTAGTTCGACCTGCATCTCTCCCAATTCGACGCCCAAACGAAAACTGCGAATATGCGATGGAGCTTCTGTATTTTTGCCCTTGAACAATGCAATACTTGCATAACATACCAAAGTTTTGCGGCAGAGAACAGATTGCAAACAGTCGCTCTCGAAAACATTGACAGGTGATTACCGTTCCATCTGCTGGCTTTCAGCTGAATTTCTCTCGATTGTTCTTGCCAGTAGTTCTCATTATCTTATAATATTCTAGTGGGATACCAAGGTACTTAACGGGTGTGGTCACCCACTTATCATTGGCAAATAGTCCTGGTCTTGACGGCCACTTTCCATGCCAGAAGCCTAGGCACTTTCCCCAGCTCACCAAAACTGCCAGTGCATTGCCGAAGCTTTTAACTACTTTGATGGTAGCGCTAACACTTTCTTGATCACTACAACAAATTGCAACATCGTCTGCATGCGCGAGAATTTTTAACTTCCGATGCTTGTAATCTAAAGCCGTGAATGCTGCTGTTTTCACTTATTGCTAAGCACAAAGATTCTATATATAGACTGAACAGTAGAGGACTGAGCGGGCAGCCTTGACGAACAGAACGCCTTATGTTAATGGGAGCGCTCAGTGACTTGTTGACTACTAGACGTGTCGTGCAATTCCGGTATGCCATAGCTACTCCATCTCTGATTATTGATCCAACATTGACATGGTCGAGGATGGCAAGCAGAAGAACATGTGAAACACAATCAAAAGCTTTCTCGAGATCAATCTGTGGAATCGCTACACCACCTTGATCGGCGTCGCAGCACTCGAGCACGCATCCCATCTTGTGTATATTAGTAACAATTGTGCGCCCCAAAATCCCGCATGTTTGGTGTGGCCCTACCAATTTTTTGATTACTCCCTGAAGTCGCCGTGCTAGTACTTTCATTAAAATTTTGTAATCACAATTAGTTAGGGATATAGGTCTATACGAAGAGACTAATTTTAACTTCTCTGACTGTTCCGTCTTAGGTATCAAAACTGTATGTGCCTCACTAAAGGACCGAGGTAGGCTGTCGAGTTCATATGCCTCATTAAAGACATTTGTAAGAACTTGGGATAATTCATTTTTAAACTCCTTGTAAACCGAAGCACTGAGGTCATCAGGCCCGGGTGATCTGTATCTGTATCTCTGTATAGATACACCACATCACGCCGCGGCGACAGCTGTAAAAGAACGGGGGTTTATATGTACCAATGGGTCGCTACACACTGGCGTATTAGTGCAGTGTAGATCGTTATTATACATGCAGCGTTCACTGATACGTAAGGAGACATTTTTAAATGACATTCGTGAAAATATATACGGGCTCACTCAAGTTATTGCTCAGAGCATGCTTGAAGCGAATTTGCGTGCTTGTATAAAAGATAAAACTGTTCCGCGTATATTTGGCACTGGCACCTCAGTGACATTCAAGGAATCTTAATAATAATAATATCTGGGGTTTAACGTCCCAAAACCACGCTATGATTATGAGAGACGCCGTAGTGGAGGGCTCCGGAAATTTCGACCACCTGGGGTTCTTTAACGTGCACCTAAATCTAAGTACACGGGCCTCAGGCATTTTCGCCTCCATCGAAAATGCTTCAAGGAATCTTAGCGTGCATAACCGAGTTCTATTCACGTAAGCCTCCAGCCTGTTACCTTTCGTGGATTGAACGAGGTTTCAACGTCAAGATTCGCTTGCCGTGGGGCGTGAGCTCGGAATCCATCCGTGCCAACCATACAGCGACGTAGTCGTAGCAACGACGTAGCAACGACTGAGAATAGCCGTGTTCGAAGTAACGTCGCTGGCCGCTTCACCGCCGATAGTGTACCGGGCCGGTAGCCGATATCGTCACTAAGCCTATTCAGTTTATTTCGAAGCCGTAGTCGACGGTGCTTCAGAACAAAGCCGCTCACGCTCATATGTCAGGATTCTTTACTTCTTAGCGTTGTTGGCTCGACCCTCTCCGCGTAATAATTACACACTGAGATGAACATGCGCTGATAACCGTGGTATTGTCGGCAATACCTATGTATAATATTGTACGGAACAAGACACCAGCTCAGAGGGATACGTATCCCTGTATTGTTTACAGCTTAGGCGAGCAGCGCAACCGAGGCGAACAGCACGCGCCAGTCTGTCTGTTTCGTCCTTCTCTTCGTATCCTTGGCCGCGATGCCGCTGGTTCAGCGTCAGCTCGCTGCAAAAGCGATATAAGGATTGGGAAAATATTTTAGGGGGATGAAAAGAATCTTTTGTGGTCAAATAATTCTATTTTGCAGAGTTCGTTTTTAAGCACTCGCTCCGTTAGCCGCTTTAGTGGTGCCCGCAGCCACGGCCATCAGTGTCCTTCTCCACGAATGAAAAAAGATGTCCCACTTATGGAACTCTGCCTTAGTTGGGGCCATAATACCACTCTGCCACGCTTTAGCACGGAAGCTGCTGCGGAAAAAAACTCACAAGTATTTATGCATTCACCTAAGACGACTATGTAGATGGCAAAATTCACCTTCTGTTTCTTCTCAGTCGGTGTATTCATCCTTCCCCGACCCCCGCCTATGTATTTCTGCACCTAACATGGTTTTCCATTGCCTCCAGGATAGCAGGCAATGCGAGATTTCTGCGATGCTTCCGCGATGGGTCCATATTTCATCAAGCGACAATGTAAGGTGATGACGTCATCACGTAACGTCACCTTATGTGACGTATTAGTGACACCCCAATTGCGTCATGATGACGTCACAAATTTGGAAATGTGTGACGCTATGCTGGCGTCACGAGGTGACGTAGTCACGCAATGCTTTTCGCATCACTCGTGTTGACAGCGACGCCGCCGACGGTTCAGCCACATTCTATCACACACGGAGCCGCAGGTGTGGCGGCTGTAAGGGGACCGCTCTTAGGTGGAAGCGCAGGAACTCGCGGAAGCCGAGGGATTTTCTAAGTGCATGCGCGTTGCGAGCGAAGGGCACTGCCTCGCTTACCACTTGGGTCCGAATGTCAGTGTTGGTTGGCACCTGAAAACAACCGAGGAATTTGTCAAATGAGAGGGAGCGCGGCAACAGCGCCGACAAACAATGCATGTCCGAGCAAAGCGATTTTACTCGCTTGGACGGGGCCATCTGGCACATTTAGAAATTTCGGCGAGCAAGCAAAAAACCAATGCAATCCGAATGAAAAATTGGAAAGGGGCGAACCATGTAGGGAAGGGTGTTTCAGTTCCACTAACGTGATACCTGTGGAGGGGCGAATCATACACTGTGCGCCGGTGTTTCCCACAGCGAAATCACTGCTAATGGACAATGAGAGACAGAAGGAAGATTAGACACAGAGACCCAGAGTCCGCTTTCAGTTAACGTGCATGCTGCGAATCTTCATTGTTCAACTACGCACAAGAGACATTTCCCACCGGCACTACATTGCAGGTCTAGATCCAGTGCCTATATATGCGGCGTGGCCGGTGAACGGTTGTGCAGCGCGAGCAGTGGGTTCTTAGAAACTCGTTAGGAGACGCTGCCTGCGCCGGTGTTGTCTCTCGCGGGCGAGGGCGCGTTCTCATTCCTTGGGAGCTGGCAGTTCAGCGTTAATCTCAGAAAGAGCGTGTCCATAGTGAACGCGCGCCGTTCGCTCTCTCTCGCCACACGGCGAGCGCCGAGGCGGTGGCGCCCTCTCTTGAGCTCAAGCAAATGAACCATCCCGACAGCCGACGACTATGCACGCCGCGACAGCAGACGACGATGCACGACGCACGCCGACACGCCGAGACCCTAAGGTGCTTCGCCCTTAATAACCAGAGAAAGAGAGAAGAAATAGTAGAGAAGTAAAGGAAGGGAGGTTAACCAGTTTAGGAAAACCGGTTTGCTATAATAACGAGAGAAAGAGAGAAGAAATAGTAGAGAAGGAAAGGCAGGGAGGTTAACCTGTTGAGGAAACCGGTTTGCTATGATAACCAGAGAAAGAGAGAATAAATAGTAGAGAGAAAGGCAGGGAGGTTAACCAGCTTAGGAAATCGGTTTGCTATAATAAACAGAGAAAGAGAGAAGAAATGGTTGAGAAGGAATGGCAGGGAGGTTAACCAGATAAGGAAAAGCGGTTTGCCTTTGGGCCCAGATGACGTAAGGCAGCATAGATCACTACATGTGGACCTGCAGTTCTTCCATAGGGAAAGGAATTTCCATATGCTGATCTCGCGCAACAGGAACGTCGTGTGGCAGCAGGTCGATCAGCTTAGAGATGTTGAAAAAAATTGCCTTCTTCATCTTAGAGACGTTGCCAGCAATCTTGGCACAAACTTCACCAGAAACCTCATGATGTGAGCGACGCAGCCGTAATGTCAGTGCAGCGAAGGAATGGTGCTGTCGTGTATGTGCGCGAATGCCTTGGAGTTCACCGTATGGGGAACAAAGGTTTGCGTGGTCGCCGACCAAAAGTCGCCCATCAATATGCAAGGTCATGGAATAATAGCAAATATATATCTTTTAGTGTCTGTTGATTAAGCGGACACGCCGGGTACATATATATGCGCCTATCATCTCTTCCTTCTTTTCCTGTTCCTTCTTTGTGTTGTCCTTTTCTAGTTTAGCGCAAATTTTCCTGCAATGTAAATGACAACTTCTTCCTTTTGTCATGGAGACTCACGTAGTAATTTCAATCGTGAAGCTGTGCTCTGGCGAACATGCGTGAGCTCTTTGTGGATATAAACAACTTCACTCAATGCATGGTGAAGAAACAAATGATTCATACCCCGACCGTCGAGCTATTTTTGAAAAATGCGGTTCACAAATTATGATGATCGGGACTTTGTTCTCAAAAAATAACTGCAGAAATTCAGAAATTCAGACCACTGGCGTTCCATTGACTTGTTGGAAGCGCGCTTGTCTTGTTATCGGAAAGGCTGGTGTGTTATAAGGTATGCCATCTTGTTACTGCAGTCCGGCAAGTACTGGTTCGAGTAAGTCCAGGATTTGCAGTGCACATTTAGCGGCAGGTATCTGCAGAGTAGCCAGGAGTGCGCGGATAACACTAATCAGCGACCGCAAAACAGAAAAGAACTGGACCTCTTGGGCAGATAGACTACCTGTTGATGTAGCCGTTCTTGACTATCGACGCTGCGGTTCCGCAGGAGCGTGCGCCAGCGCTAAAGCAGGCGAAGCAGCGTCGGATGCTCTCCTTTGCGCGTCAGTGTCTTTCTGCACCTCTGGACGTGTCACACCTTGGCGGCAGAGGCAGGGTTGTCGTTGTGGTCGTGGCCACGGCGACGCAAGTGAAGGCACGTTGGGCAAAGGACTGCTTTTTATGTTCCTCAAGCACCGCCGTTGGCGGGCTCGAAGAAATCGGCTGATAGCTTCGGGGGTCATTGCCATTACCACTTTTACATACAGGAGAAAGTCGTGCGATCCAAAACATATCATAGCGCCTGCCTGGGCTTACACAGTCATGAAGAATTTTTGCAAGTACGGCCAATAGAACGTCCATACTTCCTTTCAAAGGTTTTGCGGTAATGTCGTCATGGCCAGTAGCCTTGTATCTCAAGTTATAGTATGCTCATCTACTTGATATAAGTATTTATTCTACTTGATTCTTGGATTTGCTGGGTTAGAAACAAGGTTTAAAACTCAATATATGCACTCTGTCAGTGCCGTTTTAATGGCGACATTTCTTTATCTACTACACGCCAGCGACAACGCTCGAGAATTTTTCATCGCTTCAATTCTCGGTCATGCCCTAAATTTCTGTCTTGTTTGGCTTTACAGCATATGTTTTATTTCACTTGACTATTCACTAACACCAATTATGTTTATTATTCGGCAAAGTAAATATAGGGTTATCTTCTAGTTGATTAATGAAGAAGGTCCCGCCTACGGTTTTGAACTTGGGACCTTCTGCTGGACATTTAGTTCTTTCGCACAAACTCATTATTGTGATAGCAACTATATGGACACTCTCAGCGGGTTTTTGCGTCGCCGTCATGTCTCGTATAAAGTCCAAATGATAAAGTCGAAATTGATAACACCCCCCATGCATCGTACGTTCTAACCGCTGGTAATAGCTAGCGCGCAAGCGGCGGCGGCGAACGCGGCTTAAGTAGAGAACAAACGAGCAGGCCCATCTCCGTCGCTTGAAGGGCGCATGAGATAGCATACCCCGCTCGGGAGGCCTGCGTCGAAGAAGAGAGGAAACGCCCCGCCCGTCTTAAACAAGCATGAAAAGACGCGAAGAGGGTGGAGGAGGAGTCACTCGAGCAGCAACTGTGAACTTTGATTTTAAGGGGCGCGGTCGTCATCGCTGTCTCGCGCGCTATCTCGCTATCTCGGCAGCCTTCAGCGGGCGGCTGGTATACCCTTCTACGTACTGCGCCCTCAACGCGCAGAGACAAGCGAAAAGTGTCCCTGGAGCGGCCGTATTATCTTATTCCAGCGTTTTGTAGAGTTGCGTGAGACTGGATCCAGAAGTGTTAGCCGCCAACCTCACTTCGTATAACATTACATTTTGTTGCTATCGCATACATTGCTTCGCCCTTGCGGTGAAACTGTGACTTTTTACTACTAAAAGCTCACACCTAAGACGACTCGAAGACGAAAACCATCTCGTTTTTCTTATCGGTCGATGTGTTGATCCTGCCCCGCCACCCTTTGAAAGCTTTATGCAACTAGCGTGGATCGGAGGCACCTACCTGTTTCTGCACTGCCTCTGCCAGCGGCCATCCTTTGATAAAGCTACGATCTCATGTGATGACGTCATCATTCGACTGACGTGACATGACGTCACAATTACGTCACAAATATCGGCTACATGTGACGTCATGATGACGTCATATGTGACGTCATCATGCGATAATGATTTCTTGCATCACTCGTGTTGCCCCCGATGCCGCTGTAAGCCGATGGTCAATTTCCGCGTTTGATGAGGCGTCTAAGGCTTCCGCCTTAATAAATATGGACTCCTTGATTTTATAACCGTCACGCAGTCTGGTGTTTCATCTTTGTCTCACCTTCCATAGAAATAGATCCCAGCCTCTGTTTGAAAGATGCAACTCTATAAACTGCATACGATTATAAGTACACTTTCATGATCTATTTGAATGCGCGAGCCAAAAAGGTTGATCAGTGGATTAACGAACGAAAACACTCTCATTGATAGGGGTTTATGGACTAGTGACTCAGATGGTGAATGACTTATCGTTAGTCGATTGAAAAGATTAATCGACCATTACTAACGTGTACCTATGAAACTGCACACTTTGTTGTTGTTGTGGTTGATTACGATGATCATGATGGAGAATGATGGCTGAGCCCTTTTTAATGCGTAGAAAGCTCTACTCCACTCATCATTACGCAATTCACTTGGTGCGATTCTACGCTTCTGCCACGGAACATTGCACCTATTAAGGGGACTCGGAGCCGGATATGATGCCTGTATGCGGCCATTTTCCAAAGAGTTTTGACGTTTTATTGTCACGACCTCTTGACATTGATCCTGAATGCACACATTTCACGTCACTGTCATGATTTTAATACCTCTATGTTTTACCCGCATTTAGCGCGAGGAATTTTAAGGCCCCTTTACAGCCATTCAACACAATCATTGTTCACATACTTTACATATCAGAACTCAAGGATCAATGTTACATCTTTCATCACTGTTCATGGCGCTCTTTGGCCAAGCATGGCCCTTGCGCCATTAAACTCCACATATCATCATCATCATCAAAGAGTTTTGACGCACTGCTGTTTCTCTGTGGTTAGACACTTGACTGCTAAGCAGAATGCTCGGGTTTTATTCCGGCTCGAACCGAAGGTCAGACTTCGAAGGACACGTTAAAGGGACACTAAAGGCAAATAACAATTTATTTCAGAGTGAAAGCTCAGTGTATGACAACGTCTAAAACGTCAATATTATCAACAGCAGTGCCCTACTTACCGTGAAATTAAACGAAATGTATGACACGATGATACGCCACGAGCGCGACATTTTGGAAATGATTCCGGTGACGTGAGAAAGTCCGACTACAATTGATCACTCGTAATCAAACTAGCTGCAATAAAAAAAGAACCTTCCGTGCGTCAAGAGAAGTAATAAAAGGCTGCTTGTTCGTTCCTGCTTGATTCATGGAAAAAAGAACCTCTTTCGCGTTGCCACGGGGAACGGCGCGCGTGGTTCAACGGTTCCGTTTTCGCCGAACTGCGCTTCGCCCGGCGCCCTGCTTCGCTCACGCGGTCGCGTGTCAGTGGTAGTTTCGGTATCGCGTACGGCCGCGTGTGTTTTGCGCGCTCGTAAAAGTCGCTGTGACAGAAAGTTCTACAAAATGCCGCATGCATGCGATGTTGCCGGATGCCCGAATGCTGCATGCCACCAGTGCACACCGCCGCGCAGTGAAGGCGGGCAACGTTGGGCACGGCAACAGTGACGTGAGAAAGATCGCTTTCAGGCGGGTGATTTTAAGTGCACTAACGCGATGCGGATCACTAAAACGTAATTTTATTTCAAAATAAGCCCTTCCTTGGCACAAAAGTAGCACTAAGAGGTTTCTGGACCGCTATATCAGCAATCAACGTCGACTTATTATTTGCCTTTAGTGTCTGTTTAAGCTTCAGTACTATACGCCGTGCTTTTCAACGAGAGCGTCTGATGAGACGCTGTCCTTGAAATATTTATTATGGCTTTTGCCTTAATAAATACGTCGGGCATCAATGACTCTCGTGAATCTCGGCGAAGGGCTCTGTTTTAAAGCAATAGCAACCATAGGACCTCAGCACGCAATATGGCTAAGTATGGCTCCGCGAGCTTCCCATCAGGCTTCCTGGCTCTCTATTTCGCATTGATTTCTACAAATTCCGTCGCATTTATGCACAACATGTTCTTCTTGTCTAGATAATCTGCAATGATCCCGATACACCTCGTGGGTATGAGCGGTGATTACAGACCAGCATCAACAACAATACTCAATAAAAGTAGCGTGAGTATAGCCTAGTTTAGCATTTGTCTGAATTGCAGTGTGAATTGCCATATAATTTAAAAATATCGGAAGACCTTATCAATAGAGGAAATCGAATAGACGAGCATACCGACAAGGTCATCGGTTCCTTGACCGATACGCTGAAGTAATTATAGATTTATGATACCGTGAGCTCTGTTGTGCCACAGAGCCAGACGAAATCCATTTTCAGCTACGCTAACTATATATTCACACTGTCATAAAGGCTACGTTTATATTCATTTTGATAAATTGCAGCGCCGTAGTGAGCCAACGTCCTGCAAGTTTACTCGGTTCTTTGCTGTGAATAATCACATGCCGGGAAGAAAAGCACAGCGCGATGTAGAGGTCAGTAATGTCTACTTCTTACGGACGTCTCGTTAAACCAGCTGCGCAAAGAAGCGCTGGCGTCGTGCATCTGCCACTAGGTGAGCTCAGTTATGAGGTGGATAACTTGATCTGTGGAACTTAGAAATGCGCCAGCTGTAGTCGGTGCTATCTTGTGCTTGCTGCTTCGAAGCGCTAGAACACGTGCGCACTTAGTAAGCTCAACAAGCTTTCTCTGTGGTGAATGAACAGTTATGTCGTCGATGCTTATTTTGGTAATAGTTTTCTCAGTCATGCTAGGCGCCGGCCACTGCGACGAACGACTCCAGTGGTGCGGCAAACCACTCAGTAAGTGCAGCTTTTATTTCGTGTGAACCTGGAGGTTCATGTTTTTCATATACTAGCCATCCGACAGATATAATCAGAATAAATAATCTTCTTTATAGACCTGCGCACAAAGGGAGGGTGGGAGGGGTCATGGCATTTATTTATGGGTCGCTGTTGGGGAGGGGGCGGTGAATGAGCTCGGTTACGTAATCTTTAATATTCCGTAAGCTGCACAAAACTATCACATATCTGCGTTAATTTCGTTGACGTTCGAAACAAATTTCGGGAATTGTAACGCAAGCGGAAAGTGTGCACGCTGGTTTCTTTTCGTGAAACAGCTTCCGTTTAACGGTACTGCATGCCAAATGACGAAAGGGCTTCAATAATATAATAATAATAATTTTTGGCTTTAACGTGCCAAAACCACGATTTCATTATGAGAGACGCCGTACAGTGGAGGGCTCCAGAAATTTTACCATTGGGTGTTCTTTAACGTGCACCTAAATGTAAGCACACGGGCCTCAAGCATTTTCGCCTTCATGGAAAATACGGCCGCCGCGGCCGGGATTCGATCCCGCGACCTGCGGGTCAGCAGTCGAGCACCATAACCACTAGACCACCGTGGCCGGTGACGAAAGGGCTCCTGGCGGTTGCTTCATATGTATATTATTGCAACTACATTTAAAATGTGTAAATTGAAATGTACGTTGCAGTGGAAATATATGATACAATTTATACGAGTGAGCTGGTTCTGCGAAGGCAACAAGAACGGCCGGACGTAAACATATGGGCTATGCTATTTCTCCGCCCTCCCCATTTTTTTTATTCGAAATCCCGTGCACGCTTACGCCCTCCTTTGAAACTGCTCTCCAGATGCCGTGGCTGCTGTAAGGGCAACGCATTCGGAACGATACTATCCGTGTAATAATGACAGTGATCCTCACCGCCTTTGGGTCCACTTAGGTTAAAGGCATCATTAATAGGAAAGCCGAGAAAATGTTATATTGCATCTTTCTGGTGAATTTTGGGAGAAACATAGACGGGCGCATTTGCTCAGTTGTGCTCCGTGATGGTTGCTAACTTCATTAATGCGAACTTGTGAAAAGTTCAGAAGTGAAGTAAAATTCGTCATGAATTCCGTCACGAAAACTATAACCGAGACAACGCGAAAGAATAATGAATATGAAGAGGTAACTACAACGTGGAACAATAATGAAGAGGCAACCTTATGAATAAATCATTGCAGTCTTTAATTACAGAGTGAAATTCTATTGCGTGCGTAATACAAGCGCTACCTAATGCTGTCTAGCACTGACTTACACTTGATAATGCTGAATACGTGCTGTCTAATGTCAGTTAGATTTGTCTGTGCGTAGCATGATCAGCTATAATGTTTCGCATTCAGCACACTTCCCCGTCAGGATATTCGCCGCAATTTTTCTCACATCACCGTGTTTTCTTCCATTGTGCTAATCAGATTGGTCATGCCACAGACGTAGCTGTCGATCAGTCCTTCAGGGTCGAAGCACCTTAGGGTCTCGGCGTGTCGGCGTGCATCTTGCATCGTCGTCTCTTGTCGGGACGGTCCATTTGCTTGAGCGCAGGAGAGGGCGCCACCGCCTCAGCGCTCGCTGTGTGGCGAGAGAGGGTGAACGGCGCGCGTTGACTGGAAACGCTGTTTCTGCGATTAACGCTGAACTACCAGCTCGCTAGGAACGAGACCACGCCCTCGCCCGTGAAAGACAACACCGACGCAGGCAGAGACTGCTAGCGAGTTTCTTGATTGAAAAAACCGACTGCTTGGCCTGCACAACCGTTCACCGGCTACCGCGCATATATAAGCACTGGGCCCGTATTCCCAAAAGGCGACAATCGCAAAAGTATCGCCTTGGGCGCGTTGATTGGCTATTGAGCAAACCGGAAAAGTTAGGGCGCCATCTGGTAATTCCGCCGACGTCAATTTTGCATCATGGTGCTCGACGGTGCTCTCGACATATTTGCAATAAACGAAGGCACCGTTAGCCGTCGGTTCGTGGTGAAGTCTAGCATTTCAGTGACGTAGGCGGTAGCTTCTAGTATCAATCCTCGTGGATGAACGCAGCATTTTTTACGCCGAAGCTTTCATCGAGCATTACCTTGGGGTGTTATCAGCACTCGTTCTTTGCCAGCGCGTCTTTTTTCGTGGTTTGAACGTCCCAGGAACATGAACCGTGCGTTGCTCGCGTAGCTTATCGCGAGCCGGCAAGATGTTGAGATCTTGAGACGATGTTGCTGCGGCGGCACGCTACAGCTAAACTCTCCGTGTACGCCGTCTTAAACTCTCAACGAAAATACGTTTCACGCAAAGTTGCATTCTTTAAATATTATAATGTGCATTAAATAATCGAACAAAAAAACGTTGAAAGCACTTTCAACACGTCTTATACTTCAAGTAGCCACAGCCAAGCCGGCCAAGCCTGGCCACTGCGTAGAAGCAGCAGCACACGCGCGAAAACGCCGCACTCGGGTTACTCTGCGCTCGTACGGTGCGCTCACTCCTGTGTTGTGAGACATTCGTACTACCAACGGCCAGTTGCAACAATGACGTCACAGGCAAGTGTTTTTTTTACTTATTGAACGCATGAAATTCTACGTCACCAAACGCGATACTATCGCCTTTTGCGATCGTTTGAGAATACGGGCCCTGGAGCTTGACCTGAAATGTAGTGCCGGTGAGATATTTCTCTTGTGCGTCGTTGAACAATAAAGATTCGCAGCCTGGGGTGCTATGCAGGATGGCCCGAGTTCGGCGAAACTAAGTTATCTTTCCGATCTCTGGCGACACCCCCTTTTGAACAAGCTAATAGTACGATCAGGTGAAATCCATCCCTCAGCGCGCGTTCCGTTCCATTGGTTACGACGGAACGCGGCGTCACATCAAGGACGGTCGAGAAGGTTGGGTGGTGTCGTAAAACTAGAGGCACCTTCTTTCGTTTGTTTGTCGTTCCACTGAGTGCAGACGTGCACCCATGCAGGAAAAGTAGCAGAAAGCTCTACTAACTACATTTTTTATGTGTGCGCTGGCCGTTTGAATTTATTTTCAAGCGTTTAATTAATGTCTGCAGCAAGTATCCTTTAGAATAATCAGCACCGTGGCCTCTGAGATTAGTTCCGACCGAGCGCCTTACAACACCGCGGCTAGAGCTAATCGCCGAGGCCACGTGTATAATCACCATGGTCGGCCTGTACATTCTAGCGCGTTGCTGGGCCGGCGCGCGCCCTCGTCGTTCTTTTCTTCATCGTCTGCTCGGTCCCAGAGCACATGCGCCCGGCTGATTAGCTAATTGGCTGGGCGGTATACCTAGCTAAGTCAGGACGTGCTATGACGAAGCTGATTAGGACAAATCTTGCTAAGGTCGAGATAACTAAGCCACGTCTTACTAAGACCATGCTAATGAAGTCGTGTAAAGCTAAGAACAAGGTAATTCAGACCATGATAAATAACATGACGCTAATTAGGAGCGTGTAATTAAAACCAAGATAATCAAGACCTTACTCGCCGAGATCATGTTAATTCGGATCGTGCGAATTACGATTATGCTAATTGCCTCTGTACTATTCAGAACCTTGCAAATTAAACCTGTGTAATTAATACAGTTGTAATTAGGACATTATTAAGTTTGTTAATTAACACAACGCTAATTATGCGCGTGCTAATTAGGATCGTGCTCATTAGAATTACGCTATTTACCTCTGTACTATTCAGGACCTTGTGAATTAAACATGCGTAATTAATGGCGCGGTATTTAAAACATTATCAATTAATGCTAATTGTCATGACGATAATTAAGAGCGTGTAAATAAAACAAAGATACTCAAGACCTTACTCACTGAGGACGTGTTAATTGGGATCGTGCTAATTATTATGATAATTACATATGTACTTAATGAATGTCGTGGTAATTAAAACATTAACAATTAATAAAGGGCTATTCACTATCATGTTAGTTAGGACCTTCCTAAGCAATAGCACCAATACTGAGACCGAAATGACACGGTCATTACACCAAAGCAGACCACGCATACTGAGTGGACGAGCCACGTAAAAAGGTGGAAAAGGCTAGGTGACCAGAAGCTCATCCGATGGCCTCAGCCTTGCGCAAGTAGTGCAAGCTTAACAAATTATTTTATATGCAAATAAGCCGCTGAGTAGCGTCCACCGCATGAAACACTTGACAGGCACACCGGCACTATGACAGTCACGAGTTGAACTGAGGCCTTTTCAGAATCAACGAGTTTGTGCCCGAGTTCGCGCGTCAATCAATTTGATTGACATGCGCTCTCGGCGAAGAGGGGGTCCGCTCACCGGGTTTCCTCTTGCAGAGGAACAGTTCTCACGCAACAACGCCAGCGAGCGGCACGATCCATCTATGAGCTTAATCGCACAGACTATGCACACACGCACGAAGAGCTAAAGGTTATATCATCACGTGGCTACGATGTCGCGCATTCAATTTCACCGCTTCTCACGACGTACCACTCTCAGCTATGAAGGAAGTGCCCCTGGTGGGATTTGCGGCGAGAAATGTTACTATGACTTGTTTGCGGAGACACTGTTTCTACCAATTCGCTAATACAAAAAAAATGTTCATACGTGTAATGTAAGTATAGCCGTAACCTATCCATTTATTTATCTGTAATATTCCAGAGAAGCGAAACGAGCCGCACCAGAGTGCTGCGTGGTCGCCCTTGTTGCCTTCGAAGGTGGAAATTTCCATGCTGCAGGTGGAACGAAAGAATTTTCCGAAAGAGTACAAACACCCACGAACACGCCCGTGGGAGGCGCGATCATCAGTTGGCAAAAAGATAGCGCGACAATCACGCTGACGTCGCTGCACTGTCAAAATGTTGACTGAGTGGCGGCGCTGACGCGTTCGCACGCGGTATTCCTTTGAAAACCGCCGCAAATGCCGCGCAAATACCGAAATAACACGACCGCTCGTGTTGCTTCGGTCTCTCCTTCGTCTAGTGTTGCGCAGTGAACGATGAATCAGTACCAGCTCGCCCAACTGTCAGTTCTTCTGCTCTCTTTAACAGCCCGTCCTAAATATATTCTAGTATACAATAACATGAGAGGTATACCGCAGAGTAGCTTGAAGGCATTGGACCAAGTAATTACCTCAAAATCACAATGTTATTTGTGTTGCAGAACGTCCTTGACAAACCCCCTTGTCTTTCGCAAATTGTCTTTCTCTCTGCGTGAGTGTTGGCTGCGAGCCTCGCGTGTGCTACTAAGGTGGGGAAGACAGAGTTGCTCTTGCCTACCACCCTCTACCGAGCTGTATTCCTTTACACCCCTAATTAGCGGCTGCGTTTTAACGATATAGTGTTAACGAGGTCATGTCGCGGAAATGACGATGTCGGTGTCGGCCTCGGTGCCAGCTCCGGAGGCGTTGTCCATGAGCGGAAAGTTGCGACGAATGCAAAGAAATAAAAAAACGCCAGACCGGCGCTGAAACCGCAGCACAGTCACAGCGAAAGCTGGAAGAGCGGCGTTTCTAGAGCCCGTTAAGCTCTCCTGGGGCTACAATACAAGTACACTAGAAAGGTACCCACTACGCCATAAATCACAATTTTTGTGAAGTTGGGAAGCACCTACTAAGCCATTATTCGTCATTCTGCGGAGAAGCGAGGCACCAGCTACACGTCTGTAAGGCATTATGTGCACTTTGTTGAGGCGACGACTGATGACGATGAAGAATTATGGCTCAGCCCTTTGTAATGGGTTGGAATCTTTAAACGGCCCACCAGTTATGTAATTTGCATTGGGTGACGCCCGGTCGCTATTTCCCTCTCCCGTCATGCTGTATAGCATACGTTAACGTGGGAGAGAGACGGGGGGGGGGGGCGAAGAACTTTACTGAGACCCCGAGGAAATGGATCATACGCTAATGGGCTTCCTTGGCAACCAATACAAGTGCACTTGCGAGGAACCCACTACGCTATAAATCATTGTAATTTTTGAGAAGTACGGCAGCAGGCACTGTGCCATTTTTTCGTCATTCTACGGAGAGCGTTGGTACCTGCTATACGCATGTAAGGCATTATGCGCACTTTGTTGTTGCTGTGCCTGATGACGATGAAGAATTATGGCAGAGTCCTTTGTAATGGGTTGGAAGCATTCAACAACCTACTCGTTGCGCAATTCGCATTGTGTGACGCCTGGTTACAGAAACCGCGTTGTGCGACGCTTGGTGCTTATTTTACTCTTCTACCACGCTATATTGCATATGCTAATGTGGTTCCTTCCCGACATGAAGCCTGTATAGGACCTTTTTGCAGCGCAGTTTCAAGCTCCGGCATGGCTCAGAGGTTGATTACTGGGCTCCCACGCAGGGGGCCCAGGTTCGAACCTCGTTCCATCCTGGATTTTTTTCTTATCTCGTTTTTTTTTCTTGTTTCGAGCGATACTGGTTACGGACACCGGCGGCGGCGGCGGACAACTACGGCGCCAAAAACGGCCGGTGAAATGATCTCATAATAGCTTTCGTTGTAAAAAATCAGCGGTCAGAGCAGGAATAGAACCCAGACATTTTGCGTGGCAGTCAGGTGTACAGCGATAGATCCACGCCAGTGGATGAAACTGCTTCGAAAAAAACAAAGAGCTATTCCATTATGTGAAGGAAGATGACCAGCGAAGCTGTCTAGCACGCGACACAAGGTTGAGACGTCGGAGGCCAGTTTGTATCCAATGTCAGGTTGCGTATGTGGCCATCAATGTTCAAACCCATTTTCAGCGTCTCCCGCGACGCAGTGACAATGACACCGCCATCGAGTTGCACATTAAGCGACGTTTGCTCGCCAAGCACACCTACAAGATCGCATTCACCGCTTCGCGACATGCGCCGTCTAGTCTGCCGCATCAGCTTGGAGTTCTGTGCACGGTATACATTGGTGTTTACGCCCGCCGGTGCTGTCAACGTTCCCTTTGCTGTTCCTTTCGCCTCTCCTCGAAGGCACGTTGCTCTTTGGGACTACTTTATTAGCACGCTTCACTGCGATACTTAAAGGGGGAAAGTCAGCTAAAAAAACCAAGCTTACTGCGATATTTTTAAGGCTGGCTTCTGTTCTATACCCAAGTGCACTCATGAAAAGACATTGTTTCAGGGTGTCTTCGTTTTTGCGCTACCCTGCTCAAGAATGCAATCTTACAAACTCGCCCAGATTTCAGTTCCCGTAAGCAATATAAGCTGTTTTTGAACAAGATATGAAAGACCTAGGCTTTTTTTTTTACTAGAATAATAATTGTTTGCCCAGATGCGCGCGTGTCCAGTGTGCACGGATGAATACCGCCACTTTGCGCCCGAAGGAACTAGCTATGTGTTGAAGAAGTTCAAAAATGTACAAACGCGTAGCCCTATACATCGCCGCTGCAAAAAACCCTATGCATATGCTTCATGCAGTGCGTGGAGCCACGTTGCCATGTGTAATATTGCGCGTCAGGAGCGTATAATTGCCCCATGTGCCGTACTATTCGACTTGCGCAATGAGTGGGTGGCTTAAAAACCCAACCACGAGAAAGCGCTGAGTCATAATTATTCATCATCATCAGCCAGAGCAGCAACAAAATGTGCAGCTGCGCATGTTACCATATACGGACGCGTAGTGGGTAAGCCGCTACTTCAAAAAATGGTGAATAGTGGCGTAGTGGGCACTTCCCAACAGTACTTGCAGCAGGCAGCATTGGAGAGCTTACAATGACCCGTCTAATGTGCTGGTACGTTCGTTTCCTCGGTTGATGAGTGTATCGAGAAGCGAAGCATAGCAAGAAGACGATGCAAACGGGGCTCGATGCTGCTATCGTTTTTTACTGTTAAATGGGGGGCTTAAGCATCCTTCAAGTTGTTGTTCTAGCCATGCAGTACACTGCTGTAATTAAATTAATCAGGCTTGAGTAAATGTACCTCCAAATCTGGACCACTAATGAGGGATTTAAATTTTACGCCACTAACCCGCAATGATTTGTACAATCCGAGCCTAAACGCTAACAACGACTATGGCGTGTCGCCGCACCCACTACTGCGAACTATACATGTTTTGTTTTATAGTTTTGAAATTCTACGCTGTTATGTAACTGTACTGTATAGTCTTTGTAGATCAGTGCCGAATTTGATACCATCCCATGCCAGGGATGGCCATTCTCTGCACCACGGAAGGCATCTGCTCTCCTTTCTTCCAGAAATCAGTACGGGCTCTGATCTACCACTCCTTCATTTGACTGGGACAAAGCAGAGTGGAAATCAATATGAGCGTTTTACAAGGCCATTAATTAGCAGAGCCTATTTATTCGCCTAAAATATATTATCCTGATTTGAGATCTCACGTATCGGCTCTCAGATACGATGATAAGGTGGATATAAGCATCACACTGTAAACGGATTACTGGTATCATCAGTAGCCGGTGTTTTTACTTTTCTCGTGTGTTTACGTGACTAAATACCTTTAAGCTCACAGCTTCATACGCTGCTGCTTACTGCCACTTTAAAACATAGCAAAATATATACACTGACAGGACTTAAATTAAATTCATTCGTGTTATTCTAGCGGATAGCAACCATCAACATACATTAGCCAACACTAGTGATCATATAACCAATATTAAACAGTAGTGGCAATACGCGAGTAAATTCGGTGGTCGACTTCAGTCTGAGATTATTGTTATGAGGCATCGTACGTCATACTTGTTACAAAAAATGGCCAGAGAAAACCCAGCAAAACGTCCGTCTTAATAATGTAGATCCCTAGACTATTATCTTTGAACACTTTATGTCCGTAGAAAGCTTGACATAACATTCAGTGCTAATAAGCAGATTGAGATCTGAAAGTGTATTCTGCTGGTTATCGTGCAGTACGTATTCTGTTTCCACTCCACATCCCTCTCTGTTGTGCCCCTATAGCTAATGACACGGGTCCAAACGAAGCAGTCACAATGAAATGATTTATGCGCCGGAGTAAAGCAAATTGTGGCTCCTACCGTATCTCTAGTCAGAGTACTATGACAGTCAACTTGATGCTGCCCTCCCAAACAACTTCTAACTTAGGAGGGCATGTCGTGCCTAAAATAACTCGAAGGCGAAATCGATCCGCTGTTGCTATTTTATCGTGCAGTTTGTGTCGATGCCCGACGTTCGCTAATTAACATTCAATGATAGCTTTCACTAATTCACTGACTACTCACCTAATTGGCCTCGATTACCGTTATCTAAATAACCATCATATAAATGCACACATATTTCATGTAATCCGAGTCACGCGATTGCCACTTTATTATACGCACCAAGCGGCTGGTGCCGCTCCGCGGAAACATTTCATGAAGTCTTCTGCGTCATGGGATCGTCTTCTTTAACAGCTCGCCTTTCCCGCTTTAGCAAAAGCGAAGTGAGAGAATTTTTTTTCTTTTATTGCGATATCAATTATGTGGACAGTCTCGGCTGATTTTTGCCGTCGCCGTCACCGCCGTCATGCACCGTATATGTATATGTCTATATATACGTATAAAAGCCACAAAGAAAAATAATTGAGAAAAAGCTTTCCGACGCGCGAACTCTCGCTTCGCAGCGCGCGGTGTTAGACGGTTGGGCCACCAACAGTACCGTCTTTCAGCGTGCTAACAACGAGCTTTTTACTTCAGCATGCTTTCTTAGTCACCACCTAGATGGCGCGATGTGCGCGCGTGGCATAGGGTGCCTTGATGCCCGCGCGCTCCGCTGAGGGTGAGGACAGGCGCATCATCTGCTACGACGGCCGCCACTGCAAATCCCGCCACAGCTCGGCAGCATGTGAAACGCGCTACACAAAGCGCTTGCGGTGCGCGGATACGTCCGGAAATAAGTGACGCTAGTGAACTTTCTCTTTTTCTTTCCTTTTTTGAAGCGTGGGCAGCTTTTATTGCTGTTGTTGTCTAAATGTTTATTAAGGAAGCATGTAATTTATGTAAGCTGACGACCTGTGCATGTGGTATGCGCTAGAGGTAGATGTAGACACTGTGATGTGTAAACGAATCCTCTTCCTTACGCCGGAAACGACAAACTCTAAAGCCTTACTTAATTTTCTCGTAGGCTTTGCATTCCCAATACAAAATAATCGTTTAAAGTATTCGTATACATGTCAGCAGCAGCAGCAGTACATGTATCTGAACACACACAATTTAGTGTTGCGAAGCTACCTAAGCGCGATTAACGTGGCTCATTTTGCTAAGTTTGCAAACAATTTACTCGTTTATTATAAATGGTATCATACGTAATGTGCACAGAGTAAAGGGCCGAGGGGAAGTATGGTGAGAATATCATGCTAAAATGAAATGCAAGCTTTATCATTATTACGGCTGACATTTCTTGCTCACAATCTGTAGCCGCTACTGCATCGGCACTCGAGTTGCACCTCGAGTTCTTATCAAAACGATGAATACGCTGTTGGGCAGTATGCCGTAAAACTGTGCATGCGCGCAATATCAGTGCGTTTTTCTTTCTTTTTGTATATGAAGTTTCTTTTTCTTTATCTGCAGGTTTTCTCGCATGCCCAATTGCATGCACGTATTACAGAGTGTTTATAATACTGCTTTATACTTTGTGCGCCAGATGCACGGCATCATTTATTTGTCTCTTTTATTAATCATAATATCTGGGGTTTTACTTGCCAGAACCATGATATTGTTACGGGGAGACGACAGAAGAAGGCTGTATTTGCAGTATTGACACAATCAGAGAGATAGGGGTGACAACCAAGATAGCGAAAGCAGCAACGAACACGTCCTCCTCCTCTTCGTCCTCTAGGTAAGCGGCACATTACCCGCCGGCGGTGAAAGCATCGACTCGGTGCACCCGGGCAAAGACGGTCGCGAGGATGGTTACTATACACACGCGTCGGTGGGTTCCGGTATGTGATAGGGCTTCAGACGGAAAACGTGAACAATGCCGGTGCGGGGCTGAGTCGATGAAGACGAAGACAATGGCTCGATTTCTTACGTCACGTCGGTCACTTGGCGGCATACACGGTATGGTCCAGTGTACGGGAAGAGGAGCTTTTCAGAAAGCCCAACACGTCGTGCTGGAGACCAAAGGAGGCCAAGAGATCCAGGAAGAAAGTGGGCGTTTCTGTGACGGCGATCGTAGTGAGATTGTTGGCCCGCTTGCGATTCGGTTAACCGAACGTGCGCAACTTGACGTGCTTGGTCAGCGCGGGCAATAGAGTACGTCGGTAGATGGAAGGCGGCATCATCGTGTCCATAGGCAACGCTGGATTTCGGCCGAATAAGAGAAAGAAAGGCGAATAAGCAGTTGTCTCGTGCCGGGACGTGTTATGCGCGAACGTGACAAAAGGCGATGTTGTGTCCCAGCCTTGGTGGTCGGCCGACACACACATTGCTAGCATGTCGGTAATGGTCTTGTTCATCCGCTCCGTCAAGCCATTCGTCTGTGGATGGTAGGCCGTGGTTAGCTTATGTTTGGTCGAGCAAGACGTCAGGATGTCATTGATGACCCTGGAAAGAAACTGTCTGCCACGGTCGGTCAAGAGCTGGCGCGGTGCCCCGTGTTGAAGGATGACGCTATGGAGCAAGAACTCTGCTACGTCGGTCGCGCAGCTGGTTGGAAGTGCGCGAGTAATTGCAAACCGTGTAGCATAGTCCGTGGCAATAGCGATCCATTGATTTTTCGAGACAGACGTAGGAAACGGACCAAGCAAGTCGAGGCCGACACGATGCAACGGCTCATATGGGATGTCCAGTGATTGAAGACGGCCAGCAGGCGGGAGTGTTGACTTCTTCCGGCGCTGACAAAGGTCGCACGAGGTCACGTAACGGCGTACCGACCTGTACGTTCCTGGCCAGTAGAAACGACGGTGCGCACGATCGTAGGTTCGGGATAATCCGAGGTGCCCCGCTGTAGGCACATCGTGAAGTTGGGCCAGCACAGTCGAACGAAGGTGTGCCGGAATCAAGAGTAAGAGGTCAGGACCATCGGGTATGAAACTGCGACGAAGGTGCCATCGCGTAGCACGAAGAGACGAAGGGAGGATTCAGGAGTCGGTGAGTTGAGGCGGTCAATGATCTTGCGGAGAGTTGGGTCACGGCGTTGCTCAGCAGAGATGTTGAAGAGGTCAGTGATTGCGAGCACAGATGGAATGGTATCGTTTGCCGAAATTTCTGGTTGGTCTACAGGATATCGAGACAGGCAGTCGGCGTCCTGATGCAAGCGGCCAGACTTTTAGACGACAGTGTACGTGTACTCTTGAAGTAATGCGGACGTCCGTTCCGGCGTGATAAAGCAGCCTTCCCGACGCGTGAATTGCAGGTGCCGAACTTCTGACAATGTGCAGAGTTCAGTTTAATTCAACCAACCGCGCAACGCTAACGGTATAGCGCGAGTGTGAACATTCAAAAACGATGGGTAGGTCTCACGAACACGGGGAATGAAAAGAAAAAAGTGTTTCACCTACAACCGTAACTGGACTTTCACAATGCGAGAAGACAGCGTGTAATCATTACTGTAGTCGCTGCGTGCATGCGCCGCGTTACTTACCGATTCAGGTAGTCGAAACGAAGGAAAGCGATGAACTCAGACAACAAAAATAGAAGGCGAGACAGCGCTGTCAGCTATCCACGCTTGCCGCCTGTATTTCTCGTGCGACACGAAACAATACAGGGGCCGAATTCACAAAGCTTTCTCTGGCCTACGCATTTTCTTAGCCGAGAATTCTCGTATCTCGAGGGAGTACGATAGCAACGGTACGAATTTAACTTACTCGCCACTTTTGAGGGCAAGGAGGCAACGCGAAAGCCGATGAAACAACAAGGAAAGAAAGTGCGCGCAGGTGATAGCAAGGCAGCACGTGAAGCGTCTAGCATCGAGGGTATACGATGATAGCGAATGTGTTTTCGCTGCATCTCAGCTTCCAGTTCCGGGCGTCTGCTACAGCGCTTACGCGTTGCCGTGTTGCAGCAGACGTCCTGGAGTCTTGCGCGAAGCCAAGCGCTCGCGTTTCATCGATGACCATAGCTAACCAAAATCTAGTTGCTCGATGGCGTTAATAATCCTTGTGCTATCTCCTCAAGTGCAGGCGAACAACGCTCCAGATGCACCGCATCTATAAACTGCGCATAAATTGAAACATTGAAGGTTTGAAGATGTGACCGAAACGTCCCCCTCCCCCCCCCCCCCTCTTTACCACAACCAGTTTAGTTTAATTTTCATGAAGCTGCGCTGCCACTCAACTAATTAGGCACGTTCGAGCACGGTATGGTGGTCGCCATTAGGGTGCTTTGCAGCTAGACGTAAAATGTTGCATTTCTTACAACGATCTCAGTACAAGACATAGGAGTGGCTTTTGAGCCTACGGAGAACTGTACAGAAATATAAAGCAGCAGTAAGAAAGGTATCATGAGCGTAGAGCCGGAGGTTAAATTAGCCGCAGCATTTTGACAGGCCCGTAATGCGAGAGCAATCGTATACGCTTACATATGTGGACGCGTAAAACGAGGAAGATTCGTCGGGAGGTTTCTACGTGCTAATGCTTTTCAGAAAACATGGCGCAGTCCCTTCATCCTTGCGGAGTTTGCGTGAGCAAACATAAAAGAAGCGGCGTTCAGTTGTCTACACGTGCGCCTGGATTCACAGGGCGCGCGTGCTGCGCGTTCGCGCGATTAACCAAAAAAAAAAAAAAAGGAGACGGCGTTCGCGTTACTCACTAACGTCTATGGAAGCGAAAGCCATACAAAAGCGAGTGAAAGTGTGATTGTGCTTATATATGAGAATCGAAGCAAATTAAGTGAGTAGTGATTTCTTTAGTGAATGTTTATTTAAATGACGATAATCGAAACAAATTGAATATTCACTTAGGGAAAGTGACATTAGTTACAGTCAATTAACGATTGTTTATTATTGATGTCGCACTCGATACAAAGTGCACGGTAATATAGCCACACTTGATGGCTTTAACCTTAGAGTCACCTTACGCGAATGCATTAGGTTACCGAGTTCTTCTTTTCGTTTTTTTTTATCGACTTTCACCGCACGCTTTGCATTGGCGGCATTCGAGGGAAAGATAATATATATATATATATACAATGAAGTAAGTGTTACTGTGGCCAGCTCTCTTCTGCAACACTGCAGCGGTGGTCGAGTCGTTGCAGCGTCCGGCTACAATGCGGGCGGTACTGGGTTCGATTCGCAGTGTCGTCAAGCACCCACGTATTCTTTTTTTTATGGAAAAACGGATAGCACGGCCTGAGGTTATGTGCTGCGGGCACTCTTTTCTTCAGAGGGTGGCCTTTCCGCTCTCTTCTTTCACTCCCCTTTAGACCCAAAAACGCTGCGCCGTGCTCCCTCACGGATCACAGAAATAAGAGTATCTTTTTTTTGGTCTAACCACTACTATCGCAAGAGCGCTCAGTCCTGAAACCCAATTATCATACCTAGGCATTACTTTTCACGACTCTGGCTATTCGAGCGTCGGTCAGACATCACGGTGTTTTCAAGAACATCAAGAGAGACGCGGCGGCCAAACTGCTTGCGGCCAAGATGACTGCCTTTGTCGGGACACGTTTCGGTGCTAGTTGGGTGGGATTAATTACACGCAGCAGCGCAAAACGCAGGGACAGAGAGAAAAGACACGCAGTGATGTGGTTGCGTCGTCTCTCTCGGTCTCTGTCGTGTAGCGCAGCTCCGTGTAATGCCTCTGTCAGAAGTGACAAAAAACTCCAGCAGGCTATCGAGTTCTGAGGAGAGGGCAAAACAGTAGGCCTGGGAAAAGATTACGGCAAATTCATTTGCGTCATAAAGTGCTACTCTTCCCTTGGTAAGAACATGAAAATTTTAAACGCGAGTTTATTTTTTATCAACAGCAGTTACAGTATAGATTACAGATGGACAGACAAAAATGCGCGTATTCAGCTTGACTAGTTTTGTGCCCTTAATAGTAATTGGCAACACGTATGACAATACGTAGAAATACCACGCACATATGTAAAGGTATTACAGTCACGGGAGAAAGCTTGGTTATGCTGTTAGAAGTAGACTAGCCTAAATGCATATTCGACAAACGCAATGTGTAGAAGCAATGTTAGACAGAGGAGCTGTCCTATAAACTTACTTTTGCTGGTTGGTTGCATAGTTTCCAACTTCTTGCTCAGAACTGTACGTTGTAAAATGAAACATCTTGTTTGAATGCACACATTTTATGTAAGGTTATATTCATTTTTGTGCAGTAGGAAACATACTTGAGAAATGAAATTGAGACAGAAAAAGGAGAACTAGGAAGCAAGTAGCAGATTTCTTATAAAAGTTACACTAAACAAAAAACATAAGCTTTTGTTTAAAAGATACATACATACATACATACATACATACATACATACACTACATACATACATACATACATACATACATACATACATACATACATACATACATACATACATACATACATACATACATACATACATACATACATACATTGAGGTGTAGGTAATAGGATGAACTGCTATAAATCAACTATGCTGATACACTCGGTCTTGAGCATATGAGGTTTCCAAGGCAGGAACTTACGAGAGAAATCTCTCGCCATTCTTATGTGCCAACTCGGCATTTCTGGAACCCACTTGGAACAATTTGATGCACAGTTTCTGCTGCTGCCCACTCACAAACAATTTTTACACATTTTCGTTGGCGGCAGCCCACGACGATATACAGGGTGTTTAAAGAAGTGTGTCTAACCGTCTAAAAAAGTCAGGAAAATGCGATATTTGCTCGGGGCTTTCACAATTGCTTTTTCCGTAGTGGCAGGAATCTTAAGGCAGTTAAGGACATCATTTAGGACAGTAATTAAGAACGTTACATTAATTAACTTTTTAATTAGTGGAGTTAGGTGATTGTGTCAAATGGGAGAATTGAAGTTCTTCATGCGAGGAACCCACCCGAGCTTTGAGATTTCGAAAAAGCGCCCTCTAGTAATTGTTGTGGCGTAATGAAATTCAACAAAATGCAACGGCTTTCCATACCGAAAGCCATCTAATTCGGTTGCATTTCATTACTTCGTATTTATCACTGCAAGCCGCTTTTTCGAAATCTTAATATTGGGATGAGTTTCTGGCACAAAGAACTTCAATTCCCCAATTTGACAGTCACCTAACTCCACTAGTTAAAAAGTTAATTTAACTTTCTTAATTAGTGTCTCAAGTCATGTCACTAACCATATTAAGATGCCTAGCGCTACAGAAAAAGTCATTCACTCATTTTGGCCGTCTCAGAAGAATATGGCAGTTGCATTCTTCCATGTTTCTGTTTAGGTTTCGCCATTGAATTTGGTTGAATTTCATTACTTTGTAATTATTACTAAATGCCACTTTTTTGAAATCTCAAAGTTGGGTTGCGTTTCTGGCATGAAGAACTTCAATTCTCCTATTTCACACAACCACCTAACTCCACTAATTAAAAAGTTAATTAATTTAACTTTTTTAATTACAGTCCCATATAATTTCTTTAACCATCCTAAAATCCCTGCCACTACAAAAAAACCAATTCCGAAGGCAGCAATTAAATATCGCATTTTCCTGATTTTTTTGAGAAGGTTGGACACATTTCTTAAAACACCTTGTATAAGAAAAGAGCCCCTGACAATGTGATGCCAAGGAAAAACGAAATGCATCACATTTTGGTACATGTCTACAAGATGACACATAGTTTATTTACATAGTTCGGCACATTAACAACACAAGGCATGTTAGGTGACGTGGGGGGAAAAATTGACACAGCTCGGCGAAATTCTGGACAATACATAAATAAAACAATTCGCTGTTACTAAGCTCCTGGGTACAAATAATGCTGTTGTTGACATGTCAAGACCCTATTGCTTCTCCTGAAAACATTCCACAAAAAGGTTTCAAAGTGTACACATGTGCCGACTTCCTTCGAATGCAATGTTTATCAGCAAAAATGTGCAGAATAACAATTTATAATGTGCCACGACAAAATAATTACGTTTCAGGTTCATAAAACATGGACAACTCTAAAGGAATTTAAGAACATTTACCTGGCACAGTTTACAGAATCGTAAATACATTTTCATGGAGTTATCACAACTTATCTGAATATAGCAGTAAGGCTTATCAGCCTTCAAATTTGTTCGAAGTCGCCAGTTTCAAGATTAGCACACCAGCAGCCCTCTTCAGGCTAAACCATTGTACAGACGCATAAGAAAGCATAAGTAAATCCATGCTATAGTCACCCTACCAAAAGCAATATGTACTTCCAGCAGTAATATGAGCAAACCTGCATAGATGATAAACTATTTGCAGAGTATACAATTACATTAGGAGAAACCTATGGCAGCAAACACTATATAAAAAATTAAACTTACACAGTACATGCAGAGAGGTTGACTGTTGAAGAGGACAGACAGGCGATGGGATTACATTACACAGGTGCTAAAGGCTGGTGGACATACTAGGAATAGTGACGCTCCTCTTACGTCTAAATAATCCGTGGAGAAGGACTTTCCAGAGCTTATATATACATAAAATCATTTGTGCTATACTAATGCGTGTGTCCTGAATGACTATATCGACCAAGTGCAAAATTACCCGCTTCAATGGTTTCATTCTTGCACTGCCAAACATGAAAACACGGTTTCGGTTGCGGACCATGGCTGCTGTTTCTAATGGCAGTGAAATGCAGAGACACACATGCACTTTGATTTACATGCATGTTAAAAATTCAAGGTAGCCGAAATTAATTTGCACATTACCATTACAGTGGGCTTTACAATAATGTCAAGGTTCGGTATAATAAATGCAGAATTTTATTAATTTTGAATCCTCAAGTGCAAGCAATTGCTCAATGATGCACTGCTCAGCAATTAAACTGCAGCTGTGCAGACTGCTAAAACGGCTGCTTGGGCGAGTTGTTTCATGATCAAGATAGATTTACCAGCGCAAAAAAGACAGGACATTTAGGCAAGGACACACACACAAATATTTTATGATATAAATATATACCTACGATGTTCATTCTCACCGTACAATTCAACTGCTCAAGCTATCACAATGCATTCTTTCTGTTGACGTACACTTTGAACAGAAGGACACAGTCACTGGTAGTCGCTCTCTACTTGTTGGCCATGTGTGTTTTGTCCGAGATACACTGCACAATTACATGACAGTGCGGCACCTGATCCCATGACACTGCTGGAACATAGAAAAATACAGATGATTGTTACAACCGTGCTATGTGTGAAAAGGGACAGCTGATACGTGCTAAAAACTCTAGCTGTGGTATTTTCAGAAGCCGATGACAAGTATGAAAAAATCAAAAACAAGAAAAAAGGTCTGAATATAGAGCCACCAACGATGAAGACCTTGAAAAAATATTTTATGATATAAATATATACCTACGATGTTCATTTTGAAGGCAACAAACTTCTGCCTAATAGTGAGACATCAGGCAATAAAGTATCTTCTATTTCGACTTTACACTAGGTGCAAGAAGCCGACCAAAAATGAGTTCACTATGCTACACTCTAAGAAAAAATCAAGTATTTGTGGAGTATTGCTACCCCACAACTATAACGTCATCCATCTCACGTACTTTCCTCGCATTATCACCACGGTGCCGGCACTTCCCGGTCACGAATGACGCGCGTGTTATCAGAGTGATATAGCATTCTTGATAGGAAAGTGCCAAGAGCCGGGCTTTAAAAACAAAAAACGCAAGCAAGCAAGATTACGATTATTGCTGTGTGGCAGAAATACACTGAAATACTCGATTTTTTCTAGAGTGTACTCCTGTATTGCTATGTTACAAGACAACAGCTATTGTTCATCACTTTAAAGTTACCTAACATGGCCACCTCATGATACAGTGTGCAGAAGCAATTTTGAAGACTAGAAAACACAAAGCATTGGCGGATTATATGTGTTTTTGTTGCACAATACCGTTTTCCTAACAAAAGTACACTTCGAAAACAAAATGCACTTGATAAGGAGAAACGATTGTGAGCAACAAACACACTCATAATCCACAAATGCATGTTAATGGGCTCTTATGGCTTCCACAAACACTCACCATCATTTTAACGCGATAGCGTTAGAGAGCTCCTGTCGCAGAAATTCCGTCGTCGGTGTCGGGACCGTTGGTTGTGAGCGAAAAATCGAGAAAGGAAATGGACAACTATGTCCATCTAGCGGAAAACATATCAAGCCAATGCCGCCTTTCACGGCCGGGCTCGACTGCACGCGCGCGCTGCGCGCGTGCGGTCTGGCCCGGCTGTGCGCCTTTCCAGAGGAGGCGTTGATCAAGCAAACAGCAAACGCTAGATAATGTGCTGTCATCTGAGAGGCATTGTGAGACTCTTCATGGCCTCCGAGATGGCAAGCGCGCGGCGTGCATCTTGGAGGCCATGCGACTCTTGCTTTAGATCAAAAACCTGTATGTACCATTCTCGCGCGCGCGCGCGCGTGTGTGTCTGTGTGCGTGTGTGTGTAACAATACACATTAATAAGTATGCACTTAGTGGTTGAAGTGCGCACCAGGGGCTGGATTTCGCTATTGCGTTCAACTCTTAAAGGCGAAGCTTAAGGGTCCCCCATTTTTTGATGTAAATGCCATGCCGGACGGATATGCTGTGTCCTGCTCAGAACACCAAAGGTGCACTGTATGACTTATCTTGCATGGGTGGGGGCTGCACTGCACTGCTGCTCAGCTGGGCCAGCCACGGACAAGAGGGTGAGCACCCATGGCACTCAGGCATAGCGAGAGTCACCTTCAGAGATAAACAAACGTTTACTATGCAATTGTGCTGAGAAGATGTGCGGCGGAAATACAACGTGCCACAACATTAAAAAAAGATGAGCTACAGCAGGTAAAATGTGCATTTACTGCTCCTGTGTGGCCTGGGGCTTGAACTAGAGCTCTTTCTCCCTGCATGTTGCGAATAGCCAGGCGATTTTCACCCACTAGCTATTTCCATGCATAGCACTTGATATACTGAGCGAGTCACAAGCACAAGAGCTCAACAAGCAATAAAAGTATTAGTGCTATTTCAAATGCACAACTTTCTAGTCTCACATGTATGGAGTAAAATTCATAAGCTGCAGACTTTACACTTTCGACATCGTCAATTCTATCATAGTTTGCTTCTTCTTAAGTGTCCAATTAGCATCGCTGTGTGAAAATAATACAAGCATCCACTGTAGTATCAATGTTTGGGTTGTGAAGGTGCATATATTAACCAGTGTTTACTGTTCCATCTGTACTTTAAAAAAAAAGAACTGACCTAGCAACCAGCCATTAGGCAGTTTTCTGCCCTTGAAGCTCCCAGGCAGAGCACAGTCCATCCAGATGAGGCTGCCATGAGTGCTGCCAGGCCCCTTTGAGGTCGGCTGGATGATGACAACCCCACCGTTGCAAAAGAATTGTACATTTAGGGAGCACAAGTCCTTCCCATTTCTGTACAGCTGCTCCAAGTCATAAGGTGGCTTGATTTGCCAGTGCTTGCAATCGATGGATTCCAGGACCCTACGAAAGTCTGTGATCTATGAAGAGGCCAAAAAGGATATATTCAAAAAACCATCATTGAAAGCGCTCTTAATACATATTTGGCAGTAACACAAAAATTATCACTTACTCAAAGCTATCATATGCTATATTCAGTTTGAAACAAGCTGAAGCCCCATGCAAGCTTTAAATACTGTAAGATATATATGTCCTGATAAAGCATAGTGCTGCCACAGCGGTAATCTTCTATACAAGTAATTTTGCAATATAAAGAGAATTCCTGAAAAAGTGCTACTTGACTCCTGGAAAATGAAGTCGCATCAAATATTTTTCTCTCAACTGCCAAGCGTGGTAAACAGACAGGCTCCTGTTAATAATCAGAGAAATGCCTGCTTAAGCCAAATCATAAAAACTGCTGGTGTACTTGCTCATACTGCAATATATTTATATAGGCCACATATACGCATATACAAAGCGGTAGTAGTACATTTTTCGTACTGGAACTTAACATGGGGTGACATTACATCTGCTGGGATGAAAACCTTACAAACGTACGTTATAGCACTACACGAATAGCAACGAAATTAGTTGCGCAAGTTCAACTCACCAATGGCACAACGATATTATCAGCCCTCAGCGTCATCAGGAATCGAATGTGCTCTGCAGCCACAGGCAAAAGACGTCTGTGGACTGGAAGATGCCGTATACGTAGATATGCAAGGCTAGCAAGACGTGTACGTCCACTGGTGAAGCGTGAGAAATCGCCGTGAGCCGTTGTGGTCAAGGCTCCACTGCCGTGCAAAACGACAGGACAGATGGACTCGAAATCCTGTACTTAGCAGGCGCTGGTCTACGAACTCATCGAAGGCAAGGCACTAGTGGGAAGCGTGTTCCTGTCCGGAGCGAAGTGTGACGTTCCCCGTGGCTTCGCTGCCAAGCACAATTCCAAGTTTTCACCGGAGAACAGTCAAGGCGCACTGCCAAAGCAGCCACATCTACAGCAGAATATCTCGGCGCGCGACTTCGATTGGACACGTTATGGCGTTTGGATTGCGGTTATCACAAGAAGGAGAAGCAACGAGTTAAAAAAGGAAGCGCCAAGCCCAGCGCCAAATCCTTAAACCCTGATAAATCACCATCGTAGCTTCGTAGGGCGAAACACGGTTATAAACGCTTTTAATCTTCTGTCACAGAGGCACAGCCTCTTGACAAGTCTTGGAAATGTCAACACAGCACCACTGTTCACAACGCACGTCGTTACACTCCCGAACACTGCATTTGCCTTGACTGCTCACAAGAAAATAGAAGCGCACGGGCTAACCAGTGGCGAAGCAAGGATAAATTCAGAGCGCAGTTCATGTGTTACCGTACGAGCACGGAATCACCCAAGTAACGTGCCAAAATGCTGGCAATTCGAAATGCCGCACTGCACCTTAATGAGACACAGGAAAGCGAAGCAAACGAACTGTTACCGACACTCAAACACACTTTGCAGGCTCCTCCACTGCCAGTTACCGTCGGTACACAGGCGCCGATCCCCGCTTCATAAACACACCGAGGCACAGGCTTCGCTACGCTTCACCGCACACCAAGAGACACTGCCATCGGTCTTCACACGGCTTGCGCGCACCGAAAAAGCAGCGGTATTCAAGCACATCCAGTCGAACGCTGAAGGAACTCAAGCTTTTGCGAAAATCTGCACCGACACACACAGTCAACACACTTTACGGCGCCATGTTGTTTTCACGAACTGCGGAGCAGGGCCGAGCGCTAAGAGAGCTCACAAAAAGCTCTTGCGCGTTTTTCACGGCGAGATAAAAATTTCTCTTATGTGGGAGGGGGAAGATATGACGAACACGACAGCAGCGCGCGATGAAAGAAGTGTTTTGTCAACGTCATAAGATGACCTGTAGTCGAGAGTACTGCTTCCCAACCAATCACAAGCTGCGCCTCTCGCCCAAGCCGTCATCTGCTTGCGTTTGTCGTCTGCTACGATAGGAGCCTGCAGTGGGTTTTCGCCTTGGCTACGCGATAATTTCCAGGTCAAGATGACGCTTCTGAGCGCGAAATACACATATGAGTGGGTGAAGCCAGCTTTATATGACATGCTCACGCCAAGTTAAATGGCAGTTAATAATCAAAGGGACATGAATTCGGCAAAAGTTTGTTTATACTCGCGAATCGTGAGCATTCTCACATATTTACATGTCATTTCAAATTACTGGAGCCATTTCTTCCTGACTACTTGCCATATAAGCGCGTTACGTGTCGATTTCCGAACAGTGAAGGTCGAAAAGCTCGATTTGTTTGTGGTTTCATGCATAATCCCGAACATCTATAATATGCTGTGATTTGCATTGTACGAGCCCGCTCTGGATAGGCCCAAAGTGCATAGCGACAGCTGCATTTCGGAGATCGTGCCTATTGGGTAGTTAAAGCCAATCCAACTAGACATGTTTTAGAATCATAATAAGCTTTAATAATGGCTAACTGAAATGCTCCGCTCAATTTTATTTCCAATAGCATGCAGCTGATGTGCTCCTCTGAGCCTCTTTGGTGGTAATTTCGACCAATGCTGCGTACATCATCGTACGCTGGACGTCTCATTGGAGGAAGTAGGACGCAACACAACAACATAAAAAAATGTTGACGAAATACCGCGCCGCTTTCGACTTCATCGACCATTCATGTAGAACTTTGGTTTTAATCCAACCACAAGCCTTTGCATGCATAATTTTTCGCCATTGACACCCAATAGGCTTCTTTGATTACTGCGACTCCCAGCTTATTGGACGACTGCGAGTGCCAATACTGTCCGTAGCGTACAAGCGAAACAGCACAAGAAACTCAAAGCGCCGATATAAATTAAAAAGTACCAGCAATCATCAAGCAGCCTTACACGGCCGTGAATTAGCTCACAATCAGCCACGGCACCCAGATACCTGCCGCAGTTGCATGTTCTAAACAGCCATATTGTTCGTAAGAGTGGTCCGGACCACTCTTGGGATTTCCTCGTAGCCACGCTGTTTCTGCGCATTTTTTTGCTTCGTGAATTCACTTACGAGCCCTTTTCAGTGACGTCACCAAATATAGCAACTGTATCACCATCGTTTACATGTTCCTGGGCAGTCGCAGCGCGCTTTACCGCAGCCGGCCGATGTGATAACATGGCCTCTTACGACGTTTTTTTCGCTTCGTGAATCGACTTACGCGAAAAAATTTCTCTTACTGCGACAATTTGCTCGTAAGTGAGTTTTGTGAATTCGGTCCCAGTTTCACACGTAAATCGCGTGCCTTGGTGTTATCTGCACTGTTGTGGCATCCCACGACACAGGAGTACTTCCGACCTCACGTCCACTTCCGTGGGGTCGCTTCTGCAATCGCGGAAATGCGCAGCTTCGCACAGCAAGCCTCTCGGTTCAACGTGCCGAGCTGACGGCCCCCCCGTTGACCGCGTGCGCACGTGCGCTACCGCTACCTTGATAGGGGCTGAGTTGCCGCGCCTAAGCTCCAGAGCTTTCCGACAGAGCCGCAGCGCGGCCAGCGCGACGCTGTCGTCGCGCCGCAAACTTGAGCTTGGGTTCCCTATAGGCTTTCCGAAAAGGTCCTTCATTTTTTGTTTGCACACATCCCAGCTGGTCAGCTCCTCCTCGTGCGTGTCGAGCCACACACTAGCCGTTCCCCTGAGGTAATAACTGACGTTTGCCAGCATCAAAGTGGGATCCCACCGGTTGGTCTTGCTGGCGCGCTCGTAGTCGGCCAGCCACTTTTCCACGTGCACGTTGTCAGTTCCGCAGAAGGTAACAGGGTCTCGGAGATGGGCCACAACGACGTGGCTGGGTTCAGTTGGCGTAGCGTGGCAGAATCAACGGGCCTGCTTGCCGACATGATAGATTGCCCAAGGAGACGCCCGCTGCGAAGTTCCGTGGTGTGCTTCGGATGTACCCCGCACCTCCACCAAAGATGTTACGGGGAGACGACAGAAGAAGGCTGTATTTACAGTATTGACACAATCACAGAGATAGGGTTGACAACCAAGATGGCGAAAGCAGCAACGAACACGTCCTCCTCCTCTTCATCCTCTAGGTAAACGGCACATAACAATATGATTATGAGGCACGCCGTAGTGGAGGGCTCCATGAACTTTGACCATCTGGTGTTCTTTAACCTGCACTGACATCGCATAGTACACGGGCCTCTAGCATTTCGCCTCCATCTAAATGCGACCGCCGCGGCCGGGATCGAACCCGTGACTTTCTAGGTCAGCAGCCGAGCTCAATAACCACTATACCACCGTGACGGACGTATTTTTAAGGCGAAAGCCTTAAATGGCTCATCAAACGAGAAATTTGACCATCGGCGTCCCGCGTCTACGGCAACAGCGTCACACGACGTCGGGGACAAGGGATGCAAAAAATTATCGTCACGTAAAGACGTCACCATATGACGTCATCATGACTTCACAAATTTTGGCGTGACGTCATATGATGCCGTTATCACATGACATCGTAGCTTGGTCAAAAGTGGGCAGGTTACAGAGGCAGTGCAAAACCAGGTGAGGTGCCTCCGATTTTGGAGGCAATGCAAAATCGCGCTAGGTGCGCAAAAAATTGAGAAGAAGATGACTTTCGCCTTCGAGTCGTCTTAAGCGAACGCATAAGGGACCCTGTGAGTTTTTATTTCATTAACTGGTTTTCCATGACGTACTCATTTTACAGCTTCACTTGGTTTCTTGCATTTTTTTACTGACATAGCGTGTCTACTGTACACAATGCTTCCCCGTCTTGTTGTTTTCATGCGTCTTCTTTGTATAGACGCTTCGTGAGAACTGTTTGTATGCGCATTCCTGTATGAGCCTTCATGGCTTACATTATTAATAAATGAATAAATTATGCTTGCTCAAAGAAATAAAATACTGAATTTGTGCGTTTGTGTGTGCGTTAATATCCATTTTACATTCCATGTATTTGTGCGCAATAATGCTGCGCTGGCAGAAGCAATTGCACAAATAAAACAGAAATTATACAATAAAACACAACTGCCACTAGTCACTTCACAGTGATCGTAAATGATTAAAAAAAACAGGAACGGCATAAATATTTAAGACAGGACGAAAATGTAACCTTGAAACGCAAAAACAGGGAAGGATAAAAAACATGTAACTGCACATATACATACATGATCATCAGACCAGCAGAGAAGGCGTACTTGAAACACGGAAAGGAATATAAAAAACAAGAACCCGCCATGGTTTAAGTTATGGTGCTTGACTGGTGACCCGAAGGTTGCGGGATCGAATCCCGGCCGCAGCAGCCCCATTTCGATGGAGGTGAAATTACAGAGGCCCGCATACTTAGATTTAGGTGTACTTTAAAGAACAACAGATGGTCAAAATTTGGGCAGCCTTCCACTATATACGACGCCTCTCATAATTATATCGGGGTTCTTGGGACGTAAATTCTCACACATAATTATTATTAGGAAAAAAGAAGGATCTGATCTGCAGACAAACACGCATAATGTATTCCACGATACATTTCAAATCACAAAAATAGCGAAAGCAAAAATCAAAGGCAGATACAGGACCAACAAAGTGCAGTAAAGAATGTTTGCGAATAAAAATGCAGGATTCATGCACACGAGAAACAAAGCATTTAGCATGTAGCTGATATCAGTTTGTCCATTTATTACGCAAGGTTAACACCGGCAGAAGTTATCCTTGCATGTGCATTCGAAATACCGGCCGGAAACTTACGCTGCAAGGGCGTAATGTGTTCTTCAGATGCCGCTTGTCACGTTTGATTTTACTGTCCAAAGAAACCTCGTATCTACTATAACGATACAGCTCCCAACGTTCCTAGAATGATTGGTGCACTGCGGCACGCAACACCCGGCCATGGTGACGGTAGCGAGCGCTTAGAACTGGTGGGAAACGGCCACCGACCGAACAACAGCACGCGCGCCACGCACAAGTGACCGGGCGGGGGATTCAAAATGGCGGCCACGCTGCCGCCAAGGCCGAGAAGGCGGCAACTGCTCTTTCAAAATCTTACACTATAAGCGGGGGCGCGCGCATCGAGGCACTCTAGCGGGGCACGCTTTAAAGATCGTCGCCCCGCTCCTCCGAACGCCGTTGCTCTTGGCTCTGCAGGGCGTGGTCGCCTTCGTGCGCTTATCTCGAGGAAAGAAGGAGGCGGCCGGGGGGTGGAGCGGGGAGTTGTATGTCTTGTGCTTTTTCGCGATGTCCGCGCTGAAGTCACAAAGCTAACGAAGGTCACATCGCTTGCTGCAGGGGCCGCGATTGCGAAAGGAGCGCGCTGTTCAAACAGAAATAAGTAACAACTGTGACAGTTATTTCGCGCTCGTCCTGTGTGTACCTGTTCGTTCGTTTCGTGCGTCCTGCTTTATGTTTGAGCAGTGCGCTTCAAGTGTCGAGCTGTGACGCATGATAGTTCGCGCTCGTCCTGTGTGCGTACTTTTCATGCGTCCTTTGGGCTCGAGCGACGCGCTGGTAATTTCGAGCTGCTTTCCGTTCTTCGCGTTACATTCCAATTTATTGCTATCGCATTCATTGCTTCGTCGTTGCGGCGAAAATGTGACTTTTTAACCAAGTGATACTTCTCAAGAGGCAGTTTAATGCTTTAGCCCGAAAATCAGAACTATGTTGCTAGATACCCAGTTAATGGTGATAGGGAATGGCATGAGTGTACTTATGATCCTGATAGGTTTTTTTTATTGCAAACTCAACACCACATACCTATTCTTGAATTTCTTGTATGTGGAAACAACATATATACTTAAACCAACATACAACGAATTCAATAACATCGTCAGGGACATTATTTGTAGTTTTTAACTGCAATGTAGTAGTTACGAAATAAATATAAACGAATAAGGTGGATGAAAAATCAACTTGCCTCAGGTGGGTACCAAACATCGAACCTTCGAATAACGCATCCGATGCTGTACCAGCTGAGTACAGCGGCGGTCGCTAGCAACGGCAGTCGCTTGTGTAAGGGAAGTGCTTTATGGCTTTAACGTGCAATAAATAGCCCTTTGTGAACAAACACTTCAAAAAGGTTTTTTCTAAGAGGTTCTTGCTCCTTTTGATTACACATTCTTTTGTGCACAATAAGTGTAAATGGGCAACACTTGTGGATGTGGGTTGATCCTACATCCAATAGACGAGAGTAGATGGTCTAAATTAAAAGATACATGTATGTAAGCAGTTCGTGACATTAACAAAAAATGTCTTCCGCTTGTTTGTAGCATGCAGCTGCAACGGAATCCCCTAAACCAGTTGCCCTTGTGGAAAGCTTATTGCTGAAAGGAAAAATTGTCCCTTTCAGGGTATTTGAAAGCGATATTTGACGCATCTGATATTTCTACGCAGATCCAAGGGAGTTTGCCCGTGCCATGAGGGTTGCCACTGACTTGATGCTGGCGTGCAAGGACTACATCATGTGGCTTCATCTCAGTCCGCTAGTGATCAAGGTGCGCATGTAGTGCCATAAGTTCCCTGAAGGTCAAATGAAGTTGCAAGAATTACCGAAAGATCAAAATCAAGCAACGCGATTTTACCAGAAATTTACTAAATGCCCCTTTTAAACTGAAAAAAAAAAACAATTGTCAGACAAATCAATCACTGCACTAAGCGTGGAAAAAAGGATTGCGCAATTCTTAAAAAGGCTCTGCAACACTTTCAGAACATGGTGAGATCTTTAGTCGAGCCAGGGCCGTAACCAGGAATTGTTTTCGGGGGGGAAGGGGCCCTAGTCCCCCCTCCCCCCTCTTCCCTTTGGCTTCGGGCCTGATTCGACGCTCATGTGAACAAGTGAGCCACACATTTTATCCATGCACTCGGCAGGGATTTTACCATTACGTTTCAGACACAGCTCGAAACCTTGCGTTCTTCTTCAGCAAATTACGTCATTGAAGAGCCCGACTTTTTAAAGCAGAGACGAATACGGTCACTGGCAGATTTGATCATCCCAAGCGCATGTTCATGCTGATGGCGCGTATTGGCATAGCGTCTTGTTCACTGCCATACGCCCTATGTAGCATACGGTGCGATCGTCGGGGCGAAAATCCCTTGATTTTTTCCCGCTTTTCTTGAGTCGGGACAAAAAAGCGAAAAAGTGCCTACAGCTTATGACGATTGTCTCTTTCTCCGCTCCTATTGAATATTGAATATTGCAAATATTGAAAAATTTTACGGTGATCAAAACACATCGATAGTGAGGTCATTCGCTGTTTACCTGGAAAAAGAGTTGCACAACACTTCATGTCTTTCATGGGGACTGGCTGGCTCATTGCATTTTGCCCTTCGGTTTGTTTTTGGGATGTTCGTGTGTTTAATGGAGGTGTGTGAACGCTAAATGCTGTGAGCGATGTTGTGAGGGCTTTGTAAGTAAAGTTCCGCATTGAAATCTTCAATGTCTCATGTGGGCCGTTGCGGTAAGTTAGTGACGGAACACCTGTCGCGCTACGCCCGACGCAGACGTATCTCTTTGTCAGCTCCATAAGCTAAGTCATAAGATAGAAAAAGATTTTTCCTGTTTCTTACCCCGATCTCGTTATATAGTCAAATTTAAATAGCAATCTAAGGCCAACACGTGTTCGTTTAGCCGGGCTGACGCAACACTTTAGCAGGAGCATCGCCGTGTGTGCGTCATCGTCCGGACGTGCTACGCCTACGCCAGCTGTAATGACACCGTAAATTCCAAATATGAACTCATTAAATGTTGTCTGATTATGACTCCATTTAATACTGCAATTTATTTCAGAACATGACAACATTTCGAAGAACATTTCTCTATTGCATGAAGAAAATGTTGCAAACTGCGGAGGTGATGAGCCCGGTAAGAATATACCCGCTTTGTTTGTGTGCTCATTATTAGAATCGGTCTATCAGGTAATAAGACTGCTGTACACGAAAATCCTCTCGCAAGTATTCTCTATCTCTTTATACCTGCAATATCATTCGATTGATTGGGTTGCAACGTCCGTATATCAAGAATCTAAGAACCCTTTGTTCTTTGTTTTACAGCGAAAGCTGTTATGAGATCATTTCACCGGCCGTTTTTGGCGCCGTAGTTGTCCGCCGCCGCCGCCGCCAGTGTCTGTAACCAGTATCGCTCGAAATAAGAAAAACAAACGATATAAGAAAAAATTCCAGGATGTAACGAGGTTCGAACCTGGGTCATCTGCGTGCGAGCCCAGTATTCAACCTCTGAGCCATGCCGGTTTTTTTTTCTTTCATGGTATTTATTATAATGCGTTTTTGAAATTATCACAAACGCTATGACGCAGTGATGCAATCACTTAGCGACAATAATCGCACAAGCACTGCACAAGCATTCAAAAGCTTACATGCATATATACTGTGCAAGTCCACAGAAGCAGGAAAAGTTCTTCAAAGCTTGTTACACGTGGAGGCTGGTAAGGATGAACACCTCATCAAGATGGGGTGCCAGTCTGGTCTCATGTCAAGTTCTTCGTAAATGTCCTTTACATGGAGAGCCATACGCATGAAATGCATACTTGAAGCAGTGGTTAGTTCTGCATTACGGTCTTGCATGCGCGTTTTCCACAGACTGTGCAGTCCCATAAGGAAAAACATGTCAAAGGGCACTTCATCAAGAGACGTTGGGAGGAGGTAACGTATAGTATGTGAGTTAATGTTAAAATATTTTTGAACAGTTTGTTGAAGGATGTCCCAAAACAGAATGGCATCTTTGCAGCTAATAAAACAGTGTTCTACTGTCTCTGGTACATCGCAGAGACGACAGTTAACTGAAGACACAAAAATACCCTTCCTCTGCAGCCATGATTTCACCGGCAGTGTATCAGTATGGAGTTTGTAAAGGAAGGTTTTTGTATCAGGAGAAAGATACATTTTCCGAACTCGTGTTAGTACATCGTTTCCTGGAAGGTCAGAATATAATGAGCGGTAAAGTGGAGGTGGAAAAAGCATGGATAACAAATCCTTGTAGAGCCTCTTGCGTGATACTGTTATAGATGTTCTATGGAAAACCGGACCTTGAGAAACCGATCAGCGATGAAAACGTCCTGCATAGATCCCCACAAACATGGGCGTACAGAGAAATCTGAGGAAACAATCAAGTCAGGTAAAGCATTAACAAACGTAATCTGCAAGAATGATCGAATAATTGAATGGGAACTGTCGCGAAAAAAGTAGAACCGTGAAACAATTTGCTATAGATATAAATGAACTAAACCCAGCCATCCCTCCTCAACTGGCCTGAATAGGTTGTCCCGTCTCATTGGTTCAAACTTCGAAGACCACACGAATGTTGCGAAAGTCCGATGAAAGCGCTGTATGTAAGATCGAGCGCAATGAATAAGTTGCAATACATAGTATGGCTTGGTGGCTAAAAATTTATTGCAAGCTTCAGCTCTCCCGAAGATGGAAAGGCGATGTGGAACATAAGTTTGGGCCTGTCGTTCAAGCTTAGGAACACGTTCTTTCCAGTATCGTGCACTGAATCTGTACGCATCTAGCGGCACACCGAGGTACTTTGGTGGAATACGAGTCCAAATAATTCTTGCGAACTTCTCTGGCGTACTACCCCCTGATCCAAACCATAATCCTAAACTTTTAGATGTGTTTAAACGTGCACATGATACAATGCTAAATTTACTTATTGTAGATACCACATTCTCAACACGTCGTTTGTCTGAGCAAAAGAAACTACGTCATCTGCATAAGCCAATACCTTAACTTCATTGCCTAATATATTGAAGCCGCGAATACTATTCGACCGTATTATGCTCAGGCATAGCGGTTCAAGATAAAGTGCAAACAGCAGTGGGGACATTGGGCAGCCTTGCTTTACAGAAGAGCAAATAGATACCGGCTTTGACAGATGGCCATTAATCATTAGACGAGTTGAGCAGTCATTGTAACAAAGTTCAACGCCTTCCAGCAGAACAGATCCAACATTTGCATGTTGCAGAAGGAAAAACAGAAAGGAATGACTGACACGGTCAAAAGCTTTGGCAAGGTCCTATACAGGCTTCATGTCGGGAAGGAACCACATTAGCATATGCAATATAGCGTGGTAAAAGAGTAAAATAAGCACCAAGCGTCGCACAGCGCGAATTCTGTAACCAGGTGTCACACCATGAGAATTGCGCAACGAGTAGGTTGTTGAATGCTTCCAACCCATTACAAAGGGCTCTGCCATAATTCTTCGTCGTCATCAGGCACAGCATCAACAAAGTGCGCACAATGCCTTACATATGCTTAGCAGGTACCACGGCTCTCCGTAGAATGACGAAAAATGGCACAGTGCCTGCTGCCCTACTTCTAAAAAAAACAATGATTTATAGCGTAGTGGGTTCCTCGCAAGTGCACTTGTATTGGTTGCCAAGGAAGCCCATACGCGCATGATCCATTTCCTCGGGGTCTCAGTAAAACTACAATGATTTAGAGCGTAGTAGGTTCCTCGCAAGTGCACTTGTATTGGTTGCCTAGGAAGCCCATAAGCGCATGATGCATTTCCTCGGGGTCTCAGTAAAATTACAATGATTGATAGCGTAGTGGGTTCCTCACAAGTGCACTTGTATTGACTGGCAAGGAAACCCATGAGGGCATGACCCATTTCCTCGGGGTCTCAGCAAAGTTCTTCGCCCCCCCCCCCCGTATCTCTCGCACGTCAACGTATGTTATACAGCATGACGGGAGAGGGAAATAGCGAGCGGCGTCACCAAATGCAAATTACATAACTGGTGGGCCGTTTAAAGCTTCCAACCCATTACAAAGGGCTGAGCCATAATTCTTCATCGTCATCAGTCGCCGCGTCAAAAAAGTGCACATAATGCCTCACAGACGTGTAGCTGGTGCCTCGCTTCTCCGCAGAATGACGAATAATGACTTCGTAGGTGCTTCCCAACTTCACAAAAATTGTGATTTATGGCGTAGTGGGTACCTTTCTAGTGCACTTGTATTGTAGCCCCGAGAGAGCTTACAGCGCGCTCTAGAAACGCCGCTCTTCCAGCTTTCGCTGTGACTGTGCTGCGGTTTCAGCGCAGGCCTGGCGTTTTTTGAATGGAGCCGCTTCCATCACTTCAGATCAACAAATGTTCCACTTGCCGTCTCTTGCACCTATCCAGCGATGCAATGACTTGAATGGTGGCAGAATGGCGGCAGTGTTGTCATTAATATTATTATGGTTATGCAGTGCATAGAGCGTATCTTTGTTGGTATAGGCTATAGAATACCTCAGATGACTGATACTGTTCCGCACGTGTCAGCTTTAGCTTCCAAGGTGGAGATCGGCTTCCCCATTTTAGGCTTAGGATATTGAGATATTCAACACGTGCCATTGCTGGACGGCTGTATTATCGCAAGGACACTCACAATTTTTCGCACATTACAAAGCACAACGGGTTACTATTTCCAAAGACGCCGAATATACACTGGCAGGGCAGCCTGAAAGTTCTATACCGAAAAATGTTTATGTTCCTATGGCATTGTCTGGTGCTTTAGAGGAAGTTCCGTAGTATTCATCTACACCACAAAATATTCTATATTTTATTTCCTTGTAACAGGACTGTTCACTCTATCGGCGTGCCTCTTACGCAATATTGTAACATAATGTTATCACTTAGGCATGTGGCTTTGCAACTTATATTCATTTGGTCACTGATAAACGTCGCAAGACGTGGTCATACTGATCGATTCGGAAAAATAAATCTTGAAGGCAGGGACGCGAAAACTTGGGGGTCGGATAAGTGAATTGCGGAAATGAACCAAGCCGGTTCCGAAAGTAGGTCCACTCAATGTTTCAATTTTCAGTCATTTTTCTAATTGGGCAAAATGAATTTGGGGGTGGGCAAACTAAAATTTGCGGGCTGGCTGACAATATGGGAGTAAGCCAGTTGATTTTGTACGCGGTTCACTGAATGTTCCACTCGGGCAATGCTTAATTTGAGGGTGGTTCACCGACATTTGAGGGCTTCTGTCAATTCCAGAAGAGGCCAGGAAAATTTTCCATTTGGATAGCAAACTTAAGGGAGTGGTCTGCCAAATTTGTGATGATCAGGTAAGGCAATCATGAAAGTTACCTAAGACGGTTTTGAAAATGGGTCCACTCGATATTCCATTTGGGCAAAGTCAGCTATTACTGTTTCTCAACAAACTTCTGAGTAGGCTCCGAATTGCTCGAGTGGGCGAAGTCGATTTTAAACTGGCTTCAGTCATTTTTCTAATTGGGCGAAGTGAACTTGGGGGTGGACCATAAATATTTGTGAGCTCGTTGATAATTAGGGAGTGAGCCAGATAGGGGTTTAACGAGGCTCTACTCAATTTTACAAATAGGCAAAATTAATTCTTGGGGTGGTCCAGCAAAATTTATGGGCGGGTGGGCTGTATATTTAGGAGCAAGCCAGATTGAGTTTGAACGTGTGTCAACTGGTTATTTGCACAGGGCCAAACGAATATATCGAAGATCGGCCACAAAATAAGGCGGATGGACTATAAATTCCGTGGTTTCGGGTTTTCAATGTGAATAAACTGAATTTTCTAAGTGGATATAGTCAATATTAACAGTGAAGCTGTTTAACAAATCATTCCTTGCCCGGCGAACCAAAAAACTATCATCAACATAAACAGGCATGGGCCACATAAATTGGTTCAATCGTACTACTCACCACTGGTCCACTAAAAATCAATAAGGCAAAAATAATCATCAACATAAACGGGTATGCGCCAGAGAAATTGGGTTAATCCTACTACTCACCACTGGTACATTAAAAATGAGGAAGGCAACAGTTAGCCCAAAAACAAATGGCTGGGAAGCGATAGCGGCAAGCCGAAGTCCCGGAGTACATACAACTAGAGAATCCTAAGTAACGGGAAAGGCGATGGCGGCTGCGACAAGACCCCGAAGCGATAAAAACCTACGCCAACGACGACGCGCCCGTAAATCTGTGAGAGGTGCGAAGGCTTGTTTTCAGTGCGAGTTTCTCTGGAGTTTGGACATCCGTGTCGTGTCTGTGACTGTCTGTGGTTTAACTCGAGCCTCTCTGCGCCGAGAATAAACGTAGAACCAACCTAGCATCACCTAGCTAAAGCATAGAAACAACCTACAAAACCAGATTAGTCTTCATAATCGTCCAGTTTCGCTGTTTCAAGCGCTTGTGTGGCTTAGTGGAAGCTTCGCCATTCTTTTTGTATGTATGCCACCTCTGTTATCACTGAAATTGAAACGTCACGTCATCAGTTGGTCAAGGAATGTGTGGTAGCGCGTGATGTTAACGGCGGACGCTCTTTGGTATTTCCACTTCATGGGTCATACAACCCTTCCGAATTAGAAAAAAATGTCTTGATGCTGTAATGTCACCTACGCTCGAGCTTTGCGTTATACAAAATTATTGCACTTGGCCTGTGCAGCTTCAGAAATGGCATATCAGGACAGGCACCACTTGTCGTTATCGTGACTGGTTTGTGCGATTATTTATTAAATTAAATTTCGAATTTCTCCTTCGATTCTCCTATTAAGGACCTCATGACGAAATTACGTCTGAATGTGACCGTTGCCTTCGAAGCCGCTAACGTGAGTAATAGTACTTCTGATTTTAGTTGCAGCTTGCATTGCAGTTTTCTTTTTGCAGTTGGAAATAGTAAATAGCATTCTGTCGTTTTGATGGAAGTACTCGTAAAAAGATATATATATATATATATATATATATATATATATATATATATATATATATATATATATATATATATATATATATATATATATATATAAAGATGCATAGCCACAGTTTATTTTCAATAAATTACACGCAGGCTCATTGTTAAGAAGTAATATATTGATAATTGTTGGGGTTTTACGAACGAAAACCAAACTATGGTTATAAAGGACGCCGTAGTGGAGGGTCCCGGACTCCTTTTGAGCATCTGGGCCTTCGCAAATGGGCCCTGAAACACATCTTGAACATTTTCAGAAAACGCTGCCGGTCTGCTGTCGAGGCTCCTGAGAACACGCTCCTCATTCCCTCTTCTTTCTACACATGATGCCATATACCCAAATTCACGGCCATTGGCTAATTTGGGCACCGTGAGCCACATAGTTACTGTGGCCGCCGTGGGAGGGCACCAGGTGCCTGTACATGCGCTCTTGATCGCACTGAAAGTAAGCCGCACGTTAAAAATAAAAAAAAATCATGGGTGAACCCTCCGTCATAACAATCGGTATAACACGAAAGTGAAACGTGTCCTAACGTCAAGTGTTTATTGTGCATTTATGAGAGCTTGTACAACGTCTATTGGTGTTTGGCAGCTATAACACTGTTTCACGTGGATGTAGCCACGTTGACGGCTAGAGCTAAGTGGCACATCTCCATCGCAGTGACTAACGCCCATGATTATGCTTTTACGTTATAGTAGCTGAACTTGTCAACATGTATCTGGACACAGCATATCGTGAATCCCGCGCAAATATGACACCAAAAAGCACATAATAAACACTGGTACTCGATATGCGCTTTTTCAAAGCGTCGTTAATTGATGAGACACGGCACGGCGTGCGCTCGCAAGTAATAGGGTAGCTACGCCTGTGTTCACACTGCGCTTCAGCAACACGAGATCCAGAGATTCGTTGCTTGAACCGCGAACGCGCGAAGGCCTTCCACGTCCCGCTGGCCTGTGTCGCTCCCCGAAGGCATTCGCCTGTCGACATCCCTGCCTTATGCGGCGTTATTGAGGCAGTTTTATTAGTCGGTGCTATCCCACTCAATGCAATAGGTGGCAGAGAAGCACCGTTGGTTAACCCGTATACACGACGCTAGAGGCTTAGAACTAAAACATCATCTTACTGCGTCGTCGCCAAATTGCCCACTATCGGCGCTCGTTAGTGTCATCCCTCAGAACTTCACCGCTCACAGACAGCGGCACCGCTCCGCCTACCCCCGCCAACAGAAAGCACCATGCGAGAGAGAATGTGTGAGAGATATAGGCACCGTACACTGACCAGAGGGAGCTGCGTTGCTCGCACTGGCCGGGCCCGAGTTCGCTGGCATTGGCCGTTAGGGGCACGCAGAAAACAGACGCGCGAACGCGTCCCCCATGTACCCCGGCCGCAGTCCGCCCACTCATTCAGAGAGGGAGACGCGCACATCGCGTTCCATTTTGAGCAACCCCGTCTCATTATTGCGTTTTTTGTCCGCTAGGTTTTGCGTTCTGGCGCTGCAGTCGCACTGGAAAACTCGACTGTACGGTGCCTATAAGGCACGTTTGCTGGAACCTCGCGCATGTGAGCGGCGGCATAGTCGGTAGAGCGCTGAGCGCCTATCTTTGCGGACCGTGCGTTCGATTCGTCGCGGCGGGACTTGGGGATTTTAACGCGACAGCTTTAAAGTGCTCGTATCGCAGAAATTCCGCCGTCGGCGTCGGCACCGTTGGTTGTGAGCGAAAAATCATGATCTTGTCTGTGACCGAAAAATCAAAAAAGCTGCAAATAAAAGAATAAAAATGTTAGGTCCGAGTGAGAATCGAACCCAGGCCGTCTGTGTGGGAAGCAGGTGTTCTACCACACAGCCACGCCGCTGCTTGGAGCTGCACTGAAAGTAACTTTCATGCTTCCCAAAAAATACGCGTCCTGTATACAGGTGTCACAGTACGAGATATAACATCGCAGTAATATTGCGTGGTACAAGCGTACATTGCCATCGGGAGTCACACCACGTCAATATCATAACGACTTGGCGGTTTAAAGAGAGCCACCCATTACAAAAGGCACACACATTACTGCGCGTATTCCCTTAAGACCACGTAGTGGGTGCATCGCAGCTTCGAAAAAGTTTCTCGCGCATAATTGCTCCTGGTTTAAAGCACGCTACCCATTACATAAGGCACACACCTTATTGCGCGCATTCTATTAAACACTCGTAGTGTTCGAAGTGCGCACTAGGGGCAGGATATCGCTATCGCGTTCAACTCTAAAGGCGAAGCTCAAACGTCCCCCAATATTTTTCTTCGTTTTTAGGAGCTTGCTCGCCAAGCTTCTTATGCTCGCGCCTTGTGCGTTGTCGGCGTGTACACTACTTCTCGTTGGTCCCGCTACAGGCGCAGCTGGGCCCTCTCCGGTGATTTAAAGAATGCTCACTAGATGACACGCCGCCGCTCAAGGCGGCGCGCTATCTGTCGTCTTCCCGTGAGGGTGCTCATGGGAAGACGACAAATGAGGCTGTAAAGGGCGATATGGGATGGGCAGGTTTTGAGGCGAGGGAAGCTTAGTGCAAAATAAGGTTCGAAGAAAGGCTAAGAAATATGAAGGAGAGTAGATGGGCCGAGAAGGTATTCTGTTGTTTGTGTAGGAAGAGTGTGAACACACAGCGGAGAGAACGAACTAGGAGGCTCACTCTTAAATATACGACTGGTAGTGTAAGCAATATGTCAACAAAGAGCGTTAAGCGAAAAGTCAGAAAGGCGGAGAGGATTTACTGGATGGCAGCTATGGAGAAAAAACCGGCTTTAAATAACTACCGAAAGGGCAACAATGAAATAAGAAGAGAGGCATTTTACGATAATTCAAGGGGAAGCGCTTTACTGTTTGAAGCGAGATCGGGTTGCCTAGAACGCGTAGTTATAAAGCGAGATTCAGTAAAGAAGAACAATGCACGTGCTGCGGGGAAGATAAGGAAACGGCGGAGCATGTTCTGATTGAATATGGAGATATCCACCCAGGTGTACGTTTGGGCACGAGCCTAAATGAAGCCTTGGGTTTTAGGAACAACAATGGAAAGCTGAACACACCCGCAATTGAAACAAGTAAGACACGGTTAGAATATTGATGGCAGAAAATTAGAGAGAAAAGACGGAAACAAATATTGGGAGAAAATAAGGACAGTCTGCCATAAAGGGCAGACAACTGGGTTGAAAAGTTACGTTTTTTTTTCCTGTAGTAAGATATATTTTATCAAAGTAGAGGCATTAGGCCAACATTAGAAAAAAACAGGGAAAAGGAAAAAGAATTTTTTTGTCGAGCCTGGTGGCACACTTGTCACCGCCCCGTTATAAAGGGGACGCTCATAGTATCCATCCATCCATCCATCCATCCATCCATCCATCCATCGGCGCACACCACTCTCGGCGCGCGTGCTAGTTAGATAGGTGGCCGCTAGAGGGCAGCGCCTCTTGTTTGGCGCTCGCGTTTGGCGCGCTTCCTTTCTTTTCGCCGGGAGCTCACTCAGTGAACACTCTTCGTTACCGCTCCGCAGCATGAACACCCCAGCCAAGGCAGTAGCGCGGCGGGCTCGCAACGCAGCAGCAGCTCGGGCTCGCCACCAAGACCCTGCGGTGGTCGTGGCATGTCGGCACAAATGTAAATTAATAAACAATGTGTATGTAATGTATATATAACAACGTTGTCACGTCTATATATGATGGTAGAGGAATATGTACGGAGGATTTGCGGGTTACCCGATCATCTCCGAGCAAGTTCCTGTGACATCATTCACTTCGCGGTAATGGCGGTCCTTTTTTCTTTCTCATCCGTTAGTGTGCATTTTACCTAGCGTGATATTCCTTGACGGAAATACGTCAGTGAATTCTTGGTCGAATCGGCATAAAACACTTTCGTGTTAAAAGAAAAAGTGCTCAAAGTCGTGACGTAACTTCTTTCGCCCGTGTCATCCCTCCCTGCTTAGCTTTCAAAGCGCTCTTCTTTACGAGAGAAGAGAGAAAGCAATTACAGCGTGCGGCAAATCTGTGTAAGTCCTCTAGTACTTGACGGATTCTGAAAATTTTTGCGGCAGTCGATTCGGGAGACAATAAACTCGCTTAATGAAGACATTTGATGTTTACTTGAAAAAGTGTTGCAGGGCCCCTTTAACGTCCGTCTAAATCTGACTGCACAAACCTCCAGCATTTCGCCTTCATCGAACTGCGGCCGCCGCGGTCGGGATTTGATCCCTCGACCTTCGGTTGGGCAGTCGAGCGCCATAACCACTAGACCACCATAGCGGGAACACGTGAATTATACTAGTTCTCTCAGCCTGAGCAAATTTTATGAATATCGAGATTCGGTACAGGTGATATTACAAAAATGAGAGAGAGAGAGATTTATATGTACGGTAAAGGCAAGGAATTCAACCGGGATGAAAACTTGTGCTTGGCTACCCTACACTTGGGGGAAGCAAAAGTGGGCAAGCAAACAAAAAAGAAAGACGAAGAGCTCGCGCAGAAAGAAAATAGAATACAAATGGAGAATCATTGCTTCTGTAATGTTCAACTGGCACGGAAAACATTCAGTAAATTCTTCACCGTTTCCGGTGGAACGACACTCTTGGTACACATTCTAATTTGAAGTGCCTGTTCTGGCGGGCGAACATGGTCGCTAGCGACAGCCTGTGCGCATCGTAGACACAACAGTGGCAAAACAAAGTGTTCGATAGCAAAACCGTAATAAACAAAGATACGGCATTATTGCGCATGTGTCTGCATCGACAGCACTTTCCCAAGTACCAGAAATTCGAGCACACGTAACTGTGAGCCTGCTGCTTGCATTTACACCTGAAAGAAATCCTGAGGAGGTGCCCCTCTGCCATGGCGAAAAAGGAAGGGGCCGCTGCATAAATAGCGATATAAAAAATTATTAGCTTCAGCAGACTCATTGTGGCGAAGGCTGATCGAACAGAGGAGCATCAAGGTGCCTTTCCTCCACATTCGCCAATGCTCTGCACGACCTTCCTCCCCTCACACCAGCCCCACCTGTGCTCGAGCACGCGCTACCATTCATCAACTCCTTTTACCGGCACAACCAATCGCACTCCTGCTCTCTCCTCCTCTCCATACCACTCGCTCCTCTCCCGCCATAGCTTCGCCTTTGCTCGGTACCTCGGTACCCACTTGGCTTTACCCATGCTCTCCCTCTCTTCAGGCTTTGCTCTCGCAGCTGGGCCAGAAAGCGCAGGGTACGGATCCCAAGGGGTTTACCTCGGCTTTAAACAGCTCCGCTCTGTTAAAACGCGCGAAGCGTCTAAGCGCACTATCTCTCACGCGGTACCTTTTCAAGAGAAGCCTTTACTGACTAACGTGTGTAGCTGGTAAAGGTGGTTTTCCAAAAAAGCTCTCTTCACTTACAGCTGGCACGTACCAAAGTAATAAATAAAACAAAATAAATATTATTTCTGGGGTTGGGGTTTGAAACTGGGTCTCCCTCGGTCCGAACGCGAGTGCTCACAGCGCCTCCGCAGTGGTGCTGAGCACTAGGCCACGTATCATGCTTCCCAATGTGAAGGCAAGCATGGGCGGCACCCCTTCAGGCGAAGACGCATGAAGGGGTGCTAGTAGGATGGGGCTGACTGCGTCGTTGGCACAGCAACTGCGAACTTTCATTAAAAGGGCGTGGGCGTTGATCATTGCAGTCACTTACAACTTAACAACAAATGCAAGTTCCGCCCCCAGAATGGTGGCGTGTCTGCCATTCATCTGTGCAGGAGAGTCGTGATAGGTAGTTTCCGTTCTAACACGAAGTATTTTTCGCTGCTAATGCAAATAATGCACTTTTTATCAATTAAAATTTCGTGGTCTTGGCTTAAAACATTACATTTGACTGCGCAGTGATGACACACTCTAAGCCAAAAGAGAGCAATGGGGTATAGGGGTTCCTCCTTTGAGGGAGCAAGTGCATTGCCGCTCCCATTACTCTCCTAAATGGAGCAACGGCAAGGGGACGAACCGTTGCTCTCCTTTCAGTTGCTCGTTGGCGGGATGAACGGTTAGTCCCCCCAGTTTCTACTGGAGGACCAATTGTTATTCCTTCCTGATGCTCCTCAAGGGAGCAACGGATGCTCCTTCTCGTTACTCGTTAGTTTCTACTTGGGCCAAAAAAAATTGTTTTTGAATCACTTATAGAGCATATTGAGGTTTATACAGATACATGTTTGCATGTAAAACGATATGCAGACATCTCATTCAGAAATAAATTTCAGAAAATTTGCAACAAACACACAGGATTCCAACTCACGACCACTTAATCGCCATGCGCGTACGCTAACCACTACGCCACCACACGCTACGGCGCCGTCTGAAAGGAAATGGGGTTATGTAGGTACCGACGGGTCGTTGCGCATTCTGACACGTCAGTGAAATAAGCATAGGCGTGCAGAACCAGTGGTGATGTTCGAAAGAGAATAAAAAGTAACAATGTAAGCATCTGAAAATGTCAAGGTAATGAGTCTCTCGCGAAAACACAGGCTTTGCCAATGCTCCCTTTTGCGCCAGCTAAAAGGCCACTAATTTCTTTTTTTTTTCTTTTTTGTCCGGAGGTGTGAGTTCCTAAGAAGTTCGTAAACTTCGTAGGAACTCGTTTGATGCAACGTTTGTGTTTCTGCAGAATGGTTAGCAGTATTCTTGGCCTCAAGCACAAAGATAAAAAAAATAAAAAGATTGCCCTTTTTGTAAGGACGACCTTAGGTTTTCGTTAAAACGACATGGGTTTCAGCGCAGTTATGAAGCAATATGGCACGTGGGAAAAACCGCGAAAGTTGTGTTGAAAAAAAGCCAAAATATCAAATGCAATATCTATCGAGTTTTGATATCCTGAGTTAAACTTTCTTCCAGAAACAAAGTGTAGAGTACCAGGTTTTTTGCGCTGTTTACCATGTATGCGATATTAAAGCGAAAGCTTTGCTGGCCTAGTCGAGCGAGTTTCGCTGTGTATCTCCGCGTGCCCTTTAAGCGAAGACCCGATAACCCGTGACAAGCCGCGCTCCACCCCGCCGCTGCTCCGACTGATGCTAGGATTGCTAGGATGACTACCGTTCCCTCGCCAGCCGTGTCCACGTGACTAACCACGTGGCTCGCCGCTTTCTCTGCCACGCCAGGCAAGCGGTCCTCAGTTCAGCGTTGTGCCATGGTGGTGTGATGGAAGGAGGGAGCGAGGACGCTGGCCCATGTGTGCCGAAATTGTCTGCGCGGTCGCAGCGGCACCGGCGGCAAGCTGCGTCGGACCATCGTGCAGATGTCGTTCGTCTTGCTAATGAGTCAAAGCGGAAACGTCAGGACAAGCGCGCAAAGTGGCAGGCTCAAACGAGCGTAGAACAAGAACTTCTTCGAGCTAAACGTCGAGAGAAGGGCGCAGAAAGAGGACAGCGACGAGCTTTACCGACGGCAATGGACGCCTCGCGTTCGACTGCGGCCATTGCTTCGGAAACTGACGAAACGACTGTAGTGAATGCGCGTAGTACGATACGTTCGACTAGCCATACCATTCGAATGGCAAATTGTGTTTCAGCTACAAAGGTAAACCAGCATAACTAAGTAAACAAGCTTTCGCTTGCGAAACCGGGCCTAGACGAACTAAGACGCAGCCATTTTTTTATATTTCGGTTCCACTTCAAAGACAAAAAAAATGCTAATAAAATTGCATTTGACTTGTTCTTTCTTGGCAATAAATATTAAGGTGTCAATTTTACACTAAATGCGCTAAAAATTCCGAAATCACCAAGATCGCGGAAAGTTTGTTTAGTGGCCAAAATTTTTACTTTCGCTTTGGCGCTCCGCTGCGATCGTCTAGTGGTTATGGCACTCGACTGCTGACCCGCAGATCGCGGGATCGAATCCCGGCCGCGGCAGCTGTATTTTCAATGGAGGCGAAAATGTTTGACGCCCGTGTACTTAGAGTTAGGTGCACGTTAAAGAACCACAGGGGGTCGAAATTTCCGGAGCCCTCCACTACGGCGTCCATAGGCGTGCGCAGGGTTCCTCATTAAGGGGGGCAAAGGTTCATCGCAGTGCCCCCCCCCCTCCCTACTAAGTCAATGTATAGGGCAAACTTTGCGCCATCCCCCTCTCTTAGGTGACTAGAAGGGTCAATGTACGGGGAAGATTTTGCCCCCCCCCCCCCCCCCCTGTGCGCCGCCTGTGACGGCGTCTCTCATAATCATACCGTGGTTTTGGGACGTTAAACCCCAGATATTCTTATTATTCTTTTTGGCGAAAACAATTCTTTTAATGTGATTCAGCAGCGTTGTTTTGTGTTCAAATCCTGCGCCGAAAGTAAATTTCCCCAAAATCGGGAATGGGGACCAGGAGGACTTTATGTTGGTTTTTGTCAGGACATACCAAAGATGTGTTTGAATTAGTGCTCAGGATTAGGGGAAAGTCGTCCGTGGCGGAATGGCTGCAGTGTTCGTCTTCTTCATTACAGGTGCTAGGTCCGAATCTTACAGGCAACATGCGTTGTCTATGTTGTTTGTCATTTAGTTATATTTTTGTTTTCTTTTTATTAATTCCCGTTCCTCCAAGTTCGTTCGAGATCACTTAGGCCGCTAGTTATTCGGATGAAGGTCCCGAATTATTCTCTAACCACGCACACATTTCCGTCGATTTTTGCTCGGAATCCTTAGTAGTTAAAATTACTAAATGTGGCATAAAGCAGTGAATATAATTGATTGGCTGCTACGACTTTCTTTACATTGTGACCTGGTGCATTAGGCATTTGCAGAATACACCATTTGTGGGACACCGTAGCCAGGCGGCATCCACAAGTATCGGCTGTGGTGCCGTGCAGACGTAACTTATGAAACGCAGATTGAAGCTACCACGCATTACTGTAACTGATTTGATCTTTTCAGGGTCTACAGCCACTTTCCTAAAGTATGCCACGCAGTAGGACACATTGTTTCACAAAAAAGAGCGAGCATGAACTTTTTCTGCTGGTGGAACAATTTAATAACCTTATTTAGAACGTTTTCGGGGCTCTTGGTCGTCATTTAAGCTGATTACGTGGGCTTTCATGTGCGCCTGCTTTCTGAAAACCAAAAGTTACAAGACCAAAATAGCGCAGTCTACACTTCTGCCGCCTCCTGGATTCCTAATGTGGGTGTACTTTTCGCATAATTAGGAGTCAATTGAGCTTAGACTCCTAAAGAGTCCTAAAGATGTTATAGAGTACTTGACTCTCAAGGGACCGGGAGGAGTGAGAAGAGCAAATGAATAAATGCGTACAGCGATCAGGCACTTAATGTGTGAAGTATTCAGTGCTAAAATTGACATTGAAATGCTACCTTGTAGTGCCACAATGCGCTCATGCAGCGGCGCTGTATTGCGCACAAAATCAATCGAGTGAAATAGGGCACACAACGACACTGCTTTCGGGCTAGTTTTCTAAACTATTACTCGGCTTTGCCTTTAGACTTTAAGAAGTGTTTTTGAATGTATTCAGTTCTTTTTTCTCTACAGAGCTGCGCTTTCAAGCACATACCTCGAGAAGAAAAGTATGCGTTAGCAGTCTTGCGATACTTTGTAGATTTTGTATCGGGGTGAAAAAAACGCCCGGCAACATTAATACCAACTTTCAGCCCTGAAGTATTAAAATAAAAACTGTTCAAGCACACTGAGTTCACTGGTCCGACGTCTACGTTTCTTGCCCTTTTTCTTGTTCCTGAAGTTATGACGTGATGAACCGCAGATATTGAATGGCAACGTTAGAATACATCCTATTTCTAAAGGTGGCTCCACGCACCTAGCGTAGTCTGTGAATGAGAGACGTGCGGTAGGCGCCCGTAAAAAGTCTCAACCCGGTGTGGTAGAAAGAATCCTCAATTTTCAGCGCAGATGGCTGAGTGGAGCCTTTGATATTAGACCCGTAGTCATGTTTCGGATGCACGATATATCGGAACAAGTATAGCATACATAACCTGTCTACACCCCTTGCTTATCAGAAAGGCCATTCAAAATATTAAAAGTTCTTTGGGCATGTAGTGGGAGCAGCTTAATGTGTGCTCGAAGTGTTATTTCCATGTCGAGCAACAGGCCTAAGGACTGTTATTTTGATTCAACTACAATTGTTTTCCTATGCAGGCCGAATAATGGATCCAGAGTTATGCCTCATTGCGAAAAAAAACATATGTATGCCTATTTCTCTTGAGAAGTTCAACCTCATCATCTGAAAGACCTGTTATAGGTAGTAGCGAAACGTTGACGCAGCGCAGATATTGAGAATTCATTCCTTTTCCGCCGTAGTGTGAGACTGCACGTCATCTGGCAGCCTTGTGTTGCATGTTGATCTAGCCGTGACGCAGTTTCGTAGCTGTTCTAAGCGCGCGTGTGCACCAGTACTTTATTGATGCCGTGTCATGATGCCTAAAGTCCTCTGTGTCATATAATCGCCTTGTCTACGTCGCCGAGTGCTCACATTTGGCGCATTACACGACGAACTATGCCGAGGAAACCATCCGTCTGCTTCGTGTGAGTTGGTGTTTGATATCGGCTGCCTGCCTCTTTGCCTTTGCCAGTCCTACGCATACTTCGAACTTGCCGGCCTGCACATTGACCACAATCCCGCTCATAAACTGGAACGAAGCCATTGTGGAAGACCTCCGTGGTTTCACAACAGACTTTATTCGCCATGAACTTTCGCATCGTAACCTGAAAACGACTGGCTGAAAAGACGAGATGATTGAACGTTTGCTTGCCGATATCACCCACAACCGTCAGGCGTCTGGAATACTCGACTCGACAGCTGAGCAACCCCTTCTCACTTGAAGTACGCAAGTGTTGAGTGACTTACTGCAGCAGTTTTTGACGCTCTCACAACGGCCGACTGTTCCAGTCCAAGTCACCACGCTGCCCGACCTTTCTGCATCGCTACCAACCTTTAGTGGTGACAGCAGTATTTCAGCCCATCAGTGGCTTGAAGAACTCGAGCGCACGCAAGGAGTGACCTCGTGGACACCGTCTACTCTCCTCGCCGTAGCGCCCGGTAAGCAGCGTGGCCCTGCTGCAGATTGGAAGAGCGCAGCAGGAAACCACTGCGACACGTGGGAAAATTTCAAGATAGCGTTCGAGAACCAGTTCGGTGACAGACTTACGCTCCTGCAGTGGCAGCACCTAGTCACCCAGAGAGATCATCTTCGATTACTCTTTGGCAAAACTGCGAGCCATTTCAAGATGTCGCGTCCAATTGACAGTTGCTCAGCGCATTGAATACGCCTACAGGGAGTGTGCGACAAACACTTGGCATGTACTACTGCTGCACAGCGTCCATCAACTGTGAGCGCTATCCTTGACATCGCCACCCAGCTCGACCGAACAATGGAGCATTTCTCTGTTTTGCCAAGTCAGCTGCCCATTGCTGCCAGAACGTCGTCAGGAGCGCCTCCCATGCCTGTGCAGCACATTGGTATCATGAATGACACAGCTTCTTCACAAATCGATCCGCCTGAATCATCAGTCTCATGTCAAACTTCCTCGTTATCCATTGGAGCAGCAAGACAGTCGTTATTCTGCAATCAGCTCCCGAAATGGCGCACCTGCTTATCACCTCGGAGAAGACCTAAGCAAGGCCATATGCTACAACTGTCGCCAAACTGGCCATCTTGATCGAAGTACCCTCGTCCTAGATGCAATGCTCAGCTATCTAGCCAGCAAACGAGCCTTCCTTCCAGGCGTGCTTTCAGACTTCACAACCGCTCGAGGAATCACTTGTGCAGTGTGCTGTAATTTCAGCCGACATTCCACTTATAGGCACTGTTGACGCCTGCACACCATACTCTTGCTGAATGTTGTTGGATCTGCCAACCTGTTACCATGGAACAAGTCTCCCATATCTGTTGTAGGTGGTGGTACCGTCATGCCAGTTGGTAAATTATGTACACGTATTTCTGTGGGGACCATTTCTGCAGTGCTTGAGGTTCTAGTTCTGGCTAGCAACCCCTTGCCTTTGATTCTGTGAGAGGACTGGTTTGAGGCAGATTATGCTGAGCTCCTTCTGCGGCCACCTCATCTAACAGAAATTCATCTTTGCGCAGCGCACGAAATTGACAAGGACACAAGAGAAGAGGACGGGACTCTTGTGTCCTTGTCAATTTCGTGCGCTGCGCAAAGATGGATAAGTTCCACCTCGCCCGCCTATCAATCCTACAACAGAAATTCAACGGCCCAGCACGGGTGTTGTGATGCGACGCCTGGAGAAGGTGCTACCAAGAATGTCTAATGCTGTTGTGTTGTCGAGTAGCCCTACGTCTCCTTTCACACAAGCAGCGTCTTGTACAGGCTGTTTACAGTTTTCGCCGTTGCCGGACAACACCCAGCCCACATGGTTATCCCTCGACAAGAATGAAGAGCTGCCTGAAGTGAAGCCGCACATGAACCGGAGGCAGCACCCTTTTTACGAATGATGCTACGTTGGAAATGCCGTTGCCACAGCTACGTGATACTCACATAGGCCCACACCTACGAGAAGAAGTTACTGCAGTTCAACATGTCTTGCGTCAGCATGTTGACCTCCTCGCCACTGATGACAATGACTTGGGCCTTTACAAAGTATTCTATTGACCTTGTGCCGGATCCATCACCATACTCCCGTCAACCTTATAGGTACAACAGAGAGGACCGCAATTTCAGTGAGCGCCAACGTCAAGAGCTTCATGCAAACGTCTCGGGCGCCAAGAAGACGCGGCTGGACCCGGGACTTTTCTGGACAGCCAGCCAGCTGCCACGTGCCAATGAACTGAAAGCCAAGAAACGACCGGATGCCAAGGCAAGCCTGGGCTCGGCTGCACTGGATCGTGCCAGTTCTCTGTATGACCTCCGACAGCAGCTCAGCCACAAGATTGAGGCTTTCCGAGGTAAGAGACCAGCACAAAGTGAGCGCAAGGCCACCAAACAAGCCGCCAAGCCAACTGCTAAGACAACCGAGAACAAGCGACACAAGCTAAGTCAAGACAGCCCAGCGGCTACGAGCAACATGAAAGCGGGAAAGGCACCCCAGCCCGCAGCTGCGTTGAATCGTGACAGTCACATCATCTACAGTAAGTTCAAAGTGACTGACTCCTCATTTGGGACAGACGCACGACCCAAGGTTGCAAAGAAGAAGAAGGTTGTCCGTCAAGTGGAGGTGAATGCAGAAACGATGAAGAACATTGCGGAATATGACCCGGGACGACGTGCAAAAGAGGCTCAGGAGAAGCGACACTGGCACCGGGCTCTAGACAGGGCAGAAGGGATCAAGGTGAGAGATGACCCTGTTCTTTTGGCGGCATCGCTGAAGAGGCGCGAGAAGCGGCGGCAGCAAAGGCGCAAGAAGTGGGATTCACGCAGTCAGCGCGACAGCAACGTCAGATGGAGCGCAAGAAGAAACGTCGGGACATCATCAAGACACGCAAGCAGGCCATGCTTCAGACGAAGATGAACTCTAGAAGAAGGAAAACAGGGGCGTAGCCAGGGGGGGGGGGGGGCTGGGGGTTTAAACTCCCCCCCCCCCGAAAATTTGCAGTTTTGCTTGCGTATATATACATGCGCACATACAAACGCACGCACGAACGTACATAAAGTATGGCTGAACCCCCCCCCCCAAAAAAAAAAATTTCTGGCTACGCCCCTGAAGGAAAACATTGTTCCAGGATTCTGGGAAGATGTGGATGTTTTAGTGGCTGCAAGACTATTAGACTAAAAAAGGAAAAAAAAAACGGGGTGGGATATCGAAAGCCCATCGAGCACTTCAAAAAAAAAAGAGGGGTTGGATGTAAGACTGCACGTAATGGGCGGCCTTGTGTTGCATGTTGATCTAGCCGCGACGCAGTTTCGTAGCTGTTCAAAGCGCGCGTGTGCACCAGTACTGTATTGATGCCATGCCATCATGCCTGTTATAGTCCTGTTTGTCATATAATCGCCTTGTCTACGTCGCCGAGTCCTCACAGTGGAATAGTTGGCTTTGGCCTACTATAGCAACCGGCTAGCATAAGCCGTGGTTCTATCACGGCCGTCCCTTCTCTGTAACATCATTGCGACGAGACCTACAATACTTGCGTCGAAGTGCATTTCGGATTTGGATGTTTGGTCTAAATGGGGAACAATTCCAGGCCTGCGCGGAAAGCGCAGCACAGTCACATCGAAAGCTGGAAAAACGGCATTTCTACAGCCCGTTGTAAACTATCTTCGTGCTATCAATACAAGTAGATAAGCAAGGTACCCACTACGCCATAAATCAAAATTTTGTGAAGTTGAGAGGCACCCACTACGATATTAATATTCATTCTTCGGAGAAGTGAGGCGCCAGCTATACATCTGTAAGGCATTATGTGAACTTTGTTGATGCGACGGCTGATGACGGTGAAGAATTATGGCTGATGCCTTTGTAAAGGTTTGGAAGCTTTAAACGACCCACTCGTTACGTAATTCGCATTGTGTGACGCCCGATCGTTTTTTCACTACCGCACCACGCGATATAACCTAAATTACCGTGAGAAAGAGAGAGAGCGAAATAGTTTTAGTGAGACCCTGTGGAAATGGACCACATGGGCCTTGTGGGCTTCCTTGGCAACCAGTACTAGCGCACTTGCGAGGAACCAACTACGCTATAAATCGCAATTCTTGCGAAGTAGGGAAGCAGCCACTGTGCCATTTTTCGTCGTTCTGCGGAGAGCCGTGGTACCCGCTACACATCTCTAAGGCATTATGTGCACTTTGTTGATGCTGTGCCTGATGAATGGATGGATGGATGAATAACTTTATTGGGGTCCTTCGGTGCGCCTGATGACGATAAGGAATTAAGGCAGAGCCATTTGTAATGGCTAGGAAGCATTCAACAACCCACTCGTTACGCAATTCGCATTGTGTCCAGGTTGTTACAGAATTCTCGTTGTGTGACGCCTAGTTGTTATTTTACACCTCTACCCTGCTAATTTACATAAGTTAGTGTGGTTCCTTCCCGACATAAAGCTTGTCTAGGGTCTTTTTGCAAAAAAGGTCCCAGCGCCGGCGTGGCTCTGTGGTAGAACACTAGGATCCTACGCAGAGGGCTCAGGTTCGAACACGTACCATCCTGGAGGCTTGTTAGGTTTCGCCGCTCATAAGTCGATCGTGGAGACGGGACGGCGCGGCACTGTACGTCGTACAAAGCTTCTTTCTCGGCTCTCTCTCTGCCTGGTCTTTGGCTGTGCAATTATCAATAGAAAGCAAACGGCTTCCTTTGAGCAGCTTGTCTACCCCGATGGCCAGCATGGGTTGCGGTCAAACGACCGTTCTCAGAGGTCGGCAGCCCGAATGTGTGGGAAAATGAGGAGGGCAAACGTCTCCTGCTCTATGCCGTCGCCCAAGGCGTCAGTATGCGTGACCCCAACAACGACCGGCATGCGCTTTCGGCGCGCCGACTGTAAAGCAGGGTTGAGTCGCAACAATACACGGTCCAAATGCGGGAAAGGTGAAGACACGCAAATTGTTTCCCGGAACAGTCTTTACGACTGGCGCCGTGGGCTCAACTCGATGAGTATGGGAAAATGGCGTGAATGCACCAGGGCTAAGATACATATGTATTTAGACCGTGAGAATCCCTGAGAGCGTGGGATAAGTAGAGGGAGAGCCATGATGGGAAAGAGTGCCAAAACGCCTGTCTGCACTGTAAAGACACTGCTGTCGAGATTAGGGACAGCCCGGTAGGGAGTAGCTTAATCTGAGGATAAACGGATGGGATAAGGGAATGTCGAGGCGGACCACCAGTGGCCACCTCCCCTTTTCGTGGTTTACCGCAAGGTTCTTAAGACTGGACGGAATTCGTTTCCCTTCAGTCTAGGCTGTAATCACTAACTGATCGATCAGTAAGACTCCGTACGATACAACTTTTGTCTGGGCCGTAACCACTTGGTGGTCGAACAGTGAGACTCGGTTCTATGTATGTAGTAACAGTGGTCTAGGCTCTAACTTAAGAAAAGTTAAGTAGAAGAGTAAGATGCTGTTGATGTCTATGTTATCATCAGTGTGCTTCGGCAAGATGTACATATGACTGTAAATATTTCGCTACAATATACCTTCAAGTTTTTATTACCTCCAACCTGCCTCCTGCTTCATCGACGTCGATCATCTCCTTGACGGGACATCAATCCACATCAAGGAGAAAACGAACAAAGGAAAAACATGACTAGGCTTTTTCTTATTTCGACTTTTTCCTTGTTTCGCGCGATAGTGGTTGCGTGCACCGGCGGCGGCGGTGGACAAACGGCCCTTGTTGTGATCTCATAAGTGATTTCGCTGTAAAAACCGGCGGGGACTACAGGCATTTTTCAGCTGCTGATGCTTCGACCTGTGATGTCTCTGACTTGAAATCGACGTCAGATTTTGTCAGAATTGTCAGTGATGCGGCGATGTATGAAACAGTTTCTGCAAAGCGTCGATTAGGCGCACATGTCAAGAAACATGTGCACTGCCTTTTCTGTCGACTGGGCTTGGGAAAGTTCGCAATCGCTACAGTTTTCTGAGGAAATGGGTGAACTCTAGAGTCGCAGATGACGTGCCCAAGCAGGGTTGCTGTTGGGTGGACTTAAAAGGGAGAATGAATTTAAGCCAGAGTAGTCAAAGTAGCTATGCCATGCAATATTATCGCCAAATTTGCAGCCAAATAGTACATAAGGGGTATTATGAATAGAGTCGTTAGTAGTGATCGATAAATAATACCATTCGAAAAAAGCAAGACCACAGAAATAAAAGTGCAATTTTTCCCCTATTGCTTGGTCTTCAAGCCACAGAGGAATTGCAAATAAATGAACAAGTTATAATAGATTCAGTTATAAAAGAAAATTCATTATAGCTGTGCAGAAGAATTGAGATCTGGGCCAGTTGTTTCATGATACTTTCTTCAAGTGTCATTAAAGCTGCTGGCTGACTGAATTTCATTAGTAGTATTTACGTAATACAAGTGTAGCTTCAGATTGGGAAATCTGGTTGAAGATGAACACACAAGCTTCATTTTGTTGCAGGATCTCTGTTTTTGTCAAGTTTACGCGAGAACACGCACTGCGCATCAAGATTGCTCGTAGAAACTTGCGCGTAGCGTACGCATAGTCGCCCGGGCATCTATGCTGATCTATGCTAGTCAAAACGCAAAACCAACGCAAAAATAAACTTCACCATTGCTAGTTTGTCACGCATCAAAGCAGTTGTACAGCAAAATCGTTCCCATTTCACCTGCAACATGCATGTGTGGCTGTCTCGATGATCGAAGTGTCGTCAATAAAGTCCTGACGAAGTGACAGCGAGGGCTCATTGTTCTTTTTCTATATTAAGGCGAAAGCCTTAGATGCCTCATCAAACGCGAAAATTGACCGGAGCCCAGCGTCGGCTGTGTCAACACGAGTGATGCAAAAATAATGACGTTATGACGTCATCATGATGTCACAGATCGTCAAAATTTGTGAAATCATAGTGACGTCACGTGACATAACGTCAAATGATGACGTCATCACATGTCATCTTAGGTGAGTGCATAAGGGACCCTGTGAGTCTCCTTGGCAAAGCGGCAAGCTTAACTACATCTATAAAGTTAGAACAAGCGGGTCACGCAGTACGTGGTAAGCTCATCACTTGTGAGCGCTGCAGGGCGAACTAGAAAGTATAGACCAAAGTTCACGTAAGCATCGCTTTCGCGCCATGAGCACTCTGGATGCATATCATAAAACAATGTCCACTTACTAAGCAACTAGCCTGGCCGATGGTCGTGCGGCTTTTTTTTCTTCGCCCCCGGCACTTCCATCAATCAAGCTTTCATCGCAGCGGCTCCATTACTGATTCAAGGTTTGACATGAAACTTTCATGCTTGAGCAGCAGGAAGGAGCACGTTTTGAGTTGGCCTGCTCAATCAGCCGTGACTTGAGCAATCTCGTGCGTGTGTGCGTGTTTTCTTTTCATTTTCGATTGTTTTTCTATTAAGAGCCGGTGACGATTCCTGCCGAGAAAAAAAATTAGGAACAAAGCGTCTCTCCCGACAAGGCCATTCGCACAGTGTCGTTCGGTTTCGCGCAATGCGAACGTCATACGAGGCCGCTGGCCCAGCGTTTGTTGTTCACGTCTCCGCAGTTTCCTGTATTCCACAAATCAAAAAAATTCTTTTTCCTTTCTTCGTTTGCCGGAGGTTTACGCGGGAGCTTCTTATCCGACACAGGAAAAAGGTGAGAGGAGTATTCTCTGCCGCCTGTGTATGGTTTATATACACGTCTTCTATTTGCTATTGCTGGGTCATGAAGCAAAACCATTTCTGGAGTTTTACAGTATTTCAGATTTATGGATGCAGTATTGCAGATTTATTTATGGACGCCAACCTGCACCATTTCAGTTTTGAAAACTTACCTGGCTCTATCGGCTGCGTTTTCCTTTCGCCGCCTTGAAATAGTGACGGCGTAATGCTATTGCTCTGTGATATGTCACGCTTTTTTTGTTACAGAGAGAAATGGAAGAGCGAAATTATAGTAGAAAAAAAAACACGTTATTCTCAGCTGTTATTTCGCAGCCTTTACTTGTTCCCAAAAAAAGTTGTATGGCTTAGTTCACTTGTGAAAGGAACAACGCGTCGGCGTTGCTTTCCACGAGGTTGTGTTCATCAAATAAGCATAACATTTCAAAAAAGAACGCAATCACAGTGACATTACTGTTATGACAGCGCTATTTGCGTCCGCTCCTGCAAGCCTAAAAACGCACTGCAAGACACTGCAAGTCTGAAGAATGAAGGATGTAAACATTGTCGTTGGATTTTTAGCGGTCCCCGCAAGGGAACCTGCGCGAGCAGGCGTTTGGTGTGCAGCGACACCACGGACCCGAGCTAACGGAGAGTTGCGACCCCTCCCACGCCTAGCCGTGCGTAGCTGTGCCGTGTCCGGGGAAAAGGGAATCCGGGGTTTGAGCCGACGCTGGGTGATTGGACCTTTAAGGCCCCCCGGTAGACGCAACACACCCCTTTGACCCCGGCTTCACGTAGACGGCACCCCTGGGCTGACCTACCCAGGGGAAATCGGCAGTCGCCTTTTCCGGTCTCCCTCCCTCCTCATCTTCGACTTTCTATTTCACTTTGAATCTTTCCTGTCCTCTCCTCTCTCCAATTTACTTCCGTTATTCCAGGCGGCAATTGGGTTAACCTTGTGTGTGTTCCCTCTCTTGGGCAAATAATGTTTCGTTATAGTCGCTCTGTACAGCTGACGTTTGCATGCCTTATGTATACCTAAGTGCTGTCACGTCCCCATGTTGGGCTCCATGGTGGGCGGCTGGCATAGCTGCTGAATTGACACATAATGTAAGGCTTCCGCTTCCTTCCCTCGACTGCAAGATCAAAGAGAGGGCGTTCCGAAGACACCTTGAACATTTTTCAAAAACCAAAAGAAAATTTCCCACAATTTCGCATTTTGCACTCTGAAAATGTTGAAAAAAATGCAAGAACAATTTCTCCTTTTGTTTTCTCAAGATATCTCACCGATACACTGCGTCAAGGCTATAAGATGACAAGATTGGCTAGTGGTGACCTTCTCCTTGAAATTCAAAACAAGATACAGTACGAAAATTTCTCCAACCTCGTTTGTTTTGGAACCACACCTTTTTCTGTCACAACGCACCGTTTCCGTAACAGCTCCCGATGTGTAATGTCTAACCATGACCTACTAGACCTGACAGAAACTGAGTTCCTCGAAGGCTGGAGTGAACAGCACGTGATAAATGTACAGTGGATAAAAATCAGGCGCGATAATAAATAAATCCCCACAAAAACCTAATCCTCACATTTTGCACAAGCACACTACCAGAATATATCGAAAGAGGATACCTGAAACTAAAGGTCAGACCGTACATACCGAACCCTTGGCGTTGCTTCAAGTGCCAGCGTTTCGGTCACGGCTCCCAGAGCTGCCGTGGCCGTCATACCAGTGCCAAGTGCCGCTCACACGAACACCCTGCTGACAACTGTGCCAAACACCCCACTGTGGAAACTGCCATGGCGGACACGCAGCTTACTCTCGTACATGTCCTTCGTGGAAAAAGGAAAAAGAAATAATCACACTTAAGGTAGCAGAAAACATCTCCTTTAGGGAGGCGCGCCAACGCCCTTCTTTTGCACAGGATCATTTGTACGCAGACGTGGCACGCAAGGGGGTAGTGCCACAAAGGTCCGCGGCGGCCGCACGTACCACGCACAGTGGACGGGCGGTAGCGCCATCCGCCCCCTCAGCGGAAGCAGCCCGTGCTGCTCCGCTACCAAAGGGCAGGCAGGCCTCCGGATCTGCATGCGCAGGGCCTTCTGCTGAGGCAGAGAGCCCCAAAATTCTGACACCCGTTCGCGTAACCCGCGAACGGGCATCCAGCGTCTCTATCGAGGCGATGTACACAATGGCAAGCCTAACGACGTCTCAAGCGCAGAAGGAACGGCGCAGCTCGTTGGAGCGCGCCAAAAAAGAAAAATCCCACATCACTGGGCCTGGAAAGGGCTCTGTGACATAAGGCAATAGTTCTTCCAGTACACACAGCTCTAATTTAAACTCAAAATGGATACACAAATTATACAGTGGAGCGTGAGAGGTCTTCTAAGAAACCTCGATGATATCCAAGAGTTGCTACATGAACATTCACCAAAAGTGCTGTGTGTACAAGAAACAAACTTAAAATCCAAGAACACGAATTTTTTACGCCAATATGTCATATTCCGAAAGGACCGGGATGATGTTGTGGCGTCATCTGGTGGCGTAGCTGTTATAGTTAATCAACGAATTGCATGTACCCACCTACCACTCCAAACGTCCCTTGAGGCAGTGGCTGCCCGAGCCGTTCTCTTCAACAATCTGATCACAATCTGCTCACTTTACGTACCCCCGCACTACCAGCTCCAAAAACATGAATTCGAGTCCGTAATAGATCAACTTCCAGAACCATTTCTGGTCCTTGGAGACTTCAATGCACACAGCAGTTTATGGGGCCACTCTCGCTGCGATGCGGGAGGTCGTCTGAATGAAGGGTTCATTTTCTCTTCTGGCGCATGTCTCTTGAATCAAAAACAACCAACACTATATAGCCTTGCAAACCGAACATTCTCGTCCATAGATCTCAGCATAACATCTCCATCACTTCTGCCCATAGTTAAATGGACAGTTATCAATAATCTTTACGGAAGTGACCACTTTCCAATACTTCTGAACGCACCAATAACAAGTGAGTGTCCCCCTCAGGTTCCAAAATGGCAGATTGAGAAAGCCGATTGGAAACAGTTTGGGAAAGTTACACTCCTAAATTGGATGGACATGTCTGCCTTAAGCATAGATGCAGCCGTAGAATACTTTACTGCCTTTCTGATTGATGCTGCAACCAAGCGTATACCACAAACAAGTGGACTCTCTTGAAACCGGTGAACCCCATGTGGAAAAGTGAGTGCGGAAATGCGCACAAGAAAGAAAACAAAGCATAGAAGTTGCTTCGGGATTCTCCGACAGCGGAGAATTTCACAAATTTTAAGAACATAAAGTCACAAGGCAGGATAACGCGTCGACAGGCTCGAAGGGAAAGCTGGCAAAAGTTTTTATCGGGCATCAGTTCATACACAGAGGAGGCTAAAGTCTGGAACATGGTTAGTAGGGTAGCAGGACGACAAGCATATTCACTCCCTCTTGTAAATACACAAGGCGACAGCTTGTGTGTTTACAACATGAGCGCTGTTTACAACACGAGCGCTGACTGACAACTGAGTGCTTTATTCAAGCAAAGCAGAGAAACGAGAAAAATAACAAAACATGCGTGCACAACCTATGCACATAAAAAGACTGCAGGCTTGCATCATCATCATCATCATCATCAGTCAAGCTGGACCGAGCTTGACTCCTGGTTGCGCCCCACAGCTCACATGGCGTTGCTGCGAGAGCTGGGGCACGTCCTTGCCGGAAGCTCTGCAAGCGGTCTTCGGTTGAACGCCATGAGGCTGCCACCGCTCGTCCGCGCCTCTCCTCGTTCCAAGTGCTCTGCTCTCTCCGGCCACGTCGCATCTCATGCCAGTTTCTTCTCCTTCGCGTTGCTTTCTCAATTATGTCTTCAATATTCAATCTTCTTCTTTCTTTATTATCTATCTCTTCATTTGGAATACACATTATTTTGTCTTAGTCCTTCCTCTTTCTCCTCCATGTTTTGTCGACAAGTCAACAGTGACCCGGAAACTATTTTGGTATTTTGGAAACTATTTTTTTTTGTTTGTCCAGTGACACACCTGCCTTGAGTAACCACTCGAGGACTAGGAAAAGACGCTCGTCGTGGGTCTGCTTGCTCTCGCCCCACACTAGCACGTCGTCTATGTGGCACACGACTCCTTTTAAGCCCTCCAGTACGTGACTCGTCATCCTTTCATAATGCTCTGGAGCTGATGATATTCCAAAGGGCACCCGTAAAACTTATATCTCGCGGAAGGATTGATGAAGGTGGTCAGTTCGGATGACTTTGGATCCACTTTGTTTTGGTAAAATACTGAGTACGCATAGAGTTTCGAGAAATACTTCGTTCCTCCGAGAAGGTCCAACCTGTGTTCTACGCTTGGAATGGGGTGATGCTCTCTGAGTGCCCCTTTGTTGAGCATGATGTAGTCCACGCAAGGCCTGATCGCGCCACTTTTCTTAGGTATGACGACTGTTGGCGTGCAGCAAGAAAACGAGCTTGGACTTTCGTTATCACTCACTGATTTTCCGGCTTCTTTAGCTCAGCCTCAACAGCGTCATGCAGCGGGAGGGGAATGCGCCTCGGAGAGCTTATTGCGAAAGGTGCAGCGTTTGGTTTAGTCTGATGGTGAAATAATGCTCAATTTCATCGAGGCCACAGAAGTTTTCCTTGCCACAAGACCTGGGCGACTGTCACGCGTAAGCTGGCACCTGGTATGCTGCTCTGGATGTGCGAAATGAATGCCAGAACACGACGGTATGACCTAACAACACACTTCATTGCATGCGAGCTAGCACTAGCAAATATGTACAATCAGAAAGAAAATTACACCATCTCCCGCTAAAGGGGACCATGAGGCGATGCGAAGCCGGAGCACTTGCACGATCGCGTTCCGTTGGCGTTCGTTGGGCATGCTACCGACCTCGCGTCGTGGAACGCGAAGAAGGACGCTACGCGCGTCGTATCTTCCATCTAGCCTGGCCGTTAATTCTCACAGGGCGAGCGGGGAACGCGGTCGACAGGCGGGCGAGAGGGGGGCAGTGTAGGAGAGGAGAGGGAAGGGGAGGGGACACGCATGCGTTCGAGCTCATCGCGGCGTTGCGCAGGAGAGAATTTCGGCATGTCTAGCCCGCGTTTCAGAGGAAGAGTGGAAAGGGGGAGGGGAGAGGGAAAGTTGAGAGAGGGAAAGTGGAGATGGAAAGTGGAGAGGGAAAGTGGATAGGGGGAGGGAGGGGGAAAGTGGAAAGGGAAAGTGGGGATTGAATATGGAGAGGGAAAGTGGAGAGGGGAAGGGAGAGGGAAGGTGGAGAGGGAGAGTGGGGGATGTGGAGAGGGAAAGTGGAGAGGGAAAGTGGACAGGGTGAGTGGAGAGGTTATGCGCATGCGCAGTAAGGGTGGTCACGCCGCACACCACCACCACCGGATTGAGCTCGGCCTTAAGATACTTCGCATCTAAAAAAGTCTAAATGCCTCGTGCCTACATGTCTGCTGTCGCTTGCTTTCAGTACGTTTCAGTACTTGCAGTTTCAACGTTGACACTGTCGGCATACCCTCGTAAGACATTGACTGTGACGAAACCACTCTCGTCGAGCGCAGCGGCGTAAATGCTGAACCACCATTGTCACTAGACCAAGGCCAGCGGTAGTCCCGAGAACCATGCACAGCTACTCACTGAGGCAGGTGCTTGAGCGTGAGACTGGGGAAAGACCCAGCAAGATGTTCAGCAGTTGGCCTCTCGAACGCTGCGTCTCGGCCACCACTCTTCTCTGCGTGTGCCCCTTCTCTAAGATGGCGTCGCCACACGCTCTCTTCTAGTCTTCCTTTTCTTCTAATTCCAGCTTTGACTTTTTTATCTGTTTAAGATAACTTCTCCATCCACTTCTTTCATTCACATTGTCATTCCTCACATGACCCCCAATTTTTCGAATTTTCGCTCCACAGAAATTTCCCTCTGCATGGGCACCACACAGTTCACTTCCCGGCACAACACTTCACTTCCCGGCTCAACACTTCACTTCCCGGCTCAACACTTCACTTCGCTCCGCTCTGTCACCAACGCACATCTCAGTAATTCACAGTCACACGTCAATATCACACGAAAAAAGGGGAAAATTCCCTATTCAGAAAGTGTCACTACAGGGTTACCTACATCATCACCCTACTCAAAATCTGTCCCAAAGTTGCTACATGCTCAGCCTGTTCCGTAACTTTGCTTTATATCTTTTAGCATGCTTCCCTAACATCTTCCACAAGCCTTCACAAACCACTTAAAGGGACCAACTCCGGCGATTTTTCAAGGTCAGTGGGTTTTAATAAAATTCGCTGGGTATGTTCTTTTTCCATATTCGCATCATTTACGCCAAATTACAGGCTGGAAAGATACGCAGATTCATTACAAATGAATGTTATTGATTGCCCCGACTCTCTCCACCTTGCTTCCCAGAATTATTGGAAACATTGTGTGCGTGACGTCACTTCAGGCAAAGCGGAAGTGACTGAACCGAGGTGCCATTGCACCGTCTGCTATCCGAAAGGCAACAATCGCGTGTTTGGCCAGCGCTTCGTTGGCTGGGCGGGTATGCGATGGGTGGGAAGTGGTGTTGCGTTGTGGGCTACGCACAATTCCCGGTATAATACCTTGACAGTCGCAAAACACTCGCGCCTAACGATTACCCCACGTCATTATAGTAGTGTTTTACCTAGCAGGGCCGGTTTACCGCACTGAAAGTACAGTAATATCATACTGGCTGAAGAGTGCTCATGCGTGAATATTACCGCATGGAAACATTTCCGTAATATATACAGGTTGCACCATGACCGGGCCTACCGGTATACGCCTAGTGCGCGCCGACGGAAGCGCCATAAGCGGCGAACTCCGTCATTACTCTCGGGAAAGTAAGCAGACGGCCGCCGTAGTTACCTACGTCGTTGTACGTGTGTTTCCGCGTTGTTAGCGTTTCTGTAGTGAAATAAGCAGCGTTCGTTGTATGCGTTGTGGCCGAAACTGCAAGGGATGTCGAATAACAATTGCTGTGGGGTGGAGTGCTCAAACACCTACCAAAACTCGCCCGCAACACGGTTTTACTCACTTAACGCAAGGCCTCCTGAGCAAGAGCGACGGAAGCAATTGATCGCCACCGTTCGCTGGGAAAGGCGAGCCGCTTGGTCATTGTAAGAGTTAATGCGTCACTTCTTGTTCTCATGCTTCCGTTCTGTCATTTCGGTGCTCGTTGGATGCACTCGATAATGTTGAAACTGGTACGAGATTAAAGTTACCGCAGCCTGAGCATGTGTTGGTTCGGTTCGACCGCCGTGCAAGGGCACCTCGCTCAAACGGTCTGTATTTATTATTTATAGAAACAGAAATGCAGCAATGGTTGCCTTCAGGAAGAACAAGAAGTGATTTAGACGTCGCATTTGTAAAGAAAACAGAGCGGATGTTCACCACGAGCTGCACCTCATGGCTGGGTCTTTTTACGCTGGTCTGCGCGACACACCTTTCATATTCACCGGCTTGACAATTTACCCCACGTAGACAGTAGCGCTGACGGTTCGTTCTCAGAACGGCAAGTTGGGCGCATTGTTAATAAACATACTTTTTGCGTATGGGCAGCGCGATCCGGACGTTTGTTCTCCTTCGGAGTCGGTCATCAGATGTCTCCTCGGCGACCCTCTTGAAAACTTGTCACTACTCCCACGGCGCCATCTCTTGATATTTTAGTGACCGCACTACACCATCAAACAATACGTCTCCTCTGGTCGAGCGAGCGATGCTATCATTTGAACGACATAACTTCTTCCCTGACTCACTTCTCACTGACTGACCCTCCGTCGCCGCGCGCTTGCATTGCCTTTATCGGCTGGCGCCTGGGTTCGGGAAGGTTCTACATAATTCGTCTGTGCTTAGCACAGGGAAAGTTAGGCATAGGGCTAGATTCTTCTCACCGATTCGTCTGGGGAGTCCGACGGCGCCACTTTCATTTCTCAAATTCTCCCGAACTTTCGCGGGCGTTGGTTTCTCGGCGGCGTCTTCGGTGGAGAGGGTAAGGGGCGCGCTTTCGGTGCCTTTTGATACTCGTTTTTTTCATGCGCGTGCTCTGTTGCGCACGAACTGTCGGCGCCGGGCTTTCATGCGATCGTTTGAAATGGAGCGCTTAGTTAAGCGCTTGTTTGCGACAAGCGTCGTGCAGAAGTCCACTTTCGTAGGGGCCCGCGCCAGTTCTGCAGCTGACTCTGCAGAATTAGTTGTCTGGCACCGGAACGAAGGGGAAATAGCAGCCGCGAACTTCATCCATCCCCTCACACCAAAGCTATACAAAGCGTTGTCATCTGCTCGGTTTCCCGCACGTACTGTCGCCGGCGCCCGCTAGGTGGCTATCAGTGGCGCCTCTATAAACCTTATGCAAAATTGCTGCCATCTGTCGGAGCTTTGACGAAGCTACCGATTCGGCGCCATGTTGGAGGCTGGTGTACGAACCGTATTGCTGTCGCTGCTATAACTTCTTGCTTGCATCTAGTTTGATAGTAGGAAATCGGTGCATAAAAACGTCAGATGAGTCTGTAAGGGCCTGTACACGTTACCGGCATTTTCTAGTTATTACGTTCACAGTTATTACGTGCAAACAACTGCCTCACAATGAGAAGAAGATACCAGTTCGTCACCGAGTCAAATGCATAGGCGTGCCGTCGTTGAGAATGAAGCTTTGCGCTAGGTTATAAATTTTGTCTATCCGTGTTCAGTGTAGCGAATAAAGCGCTGTTAACTATCTGAGTATCACGCGTATAGTGTAGGATGGTTGGGAAGAGGCTTTAGCGCGCGACACGGCTAGGCACAGCGATGACGATAAGTGCTGTTGACCCATTTCAAAGCGCATTTCATAAGAGGCAGCTTACGTCGACCTGATGTATTGTACACCTAATTTTATATAAAACATGGACCTTGTTTATTTTTTAAATAAAAAAATCACAGCATATCCACGGAGTGAATGATGATGAGTGGGCGAAGCTGCGGAGGTTCATCGGTAAACCATGAATCTACCGTGAATTCTGCCCAACCGACGTGAGATCGGGCGCGTTTATACTAAAGGTTCGATGAGTTATGACGACTTGCAGCTCACTTTAATTTTACATGTACGCTGTGAATTTTCATTGTTTAGAAAACCATTGCTTTAGAAAACAGCTGGCGTCTTTCGTTAAGCAGCTGGCGTCTTTTCGTTTTGGTTTAGAAACATCTGGCGTTCTTTCGTTTTGCTTTTAGAAAACATCTGGCGTCTTTCGTTCGTTTATTTCATCAATCAACGGCGTTTTGAACAAAATTTTTTTGTTTAGTCACGCACAGGAGAAATCTCACCAGGCACTACCTTGGAGGTAAACAATGGCTGCTAATGGGAATGAGAGACAGAAGAAGTCGGCTTTTAGCTAACACTTACACTTCTACTTCTGCTAACGTTTCCTACTGGAACATGCCAATGGCTGCTAATGGGGAATGAGAGAGAGAAGAATTCGGCTTTTAGTTAACGCGCAAGCTGCGAATTTTTTATTGATCAACAACGCACAGGAAAAATCTCCCACCGGCACCACCTTGGAGGTCAAGATCTGGTACTAGCGTTACGACTGGTTACGCACTACGACTACGACAACTACGAGGGACGAACGGGTGCCGCTTTAAGGAGCTTCGCCCCTAAAAGAATATTTCGCTACTGTATCACCGACGTATGCCATGTATAGAATTACAGAAGGATTAACATTTCTGCATCTCACGCAAGTGAAAAGTGAACATCAAAAGTGTTTGTTGCTCCAAGAAGTAGGTGCCGATTAGCTGGTATTTTATTGAATATCCTTCCGGCATGTGCTCGTAAATAACACGATACGCCAAGAGTATTCGCGTTCATATCGTTGCCTTCGGGGCTTACAGGAGCCTTTCAATTTCAACTCATTGCATCAAGACAGTTGCGTCGCCGACTGAACACTTGTGAAACCACCTCAGCGCGTAACCAAAGGTAGTTCACTCACGGTCGAATATATTTCCCGGAGCAGCATTTTTTTCAGTTTCACACCAGAAGTCCCACACACATGAAGCATCTGTTTCAGGGGCGTAGCCAAGGGTCTGGGGAGGGCGGAGGGGGGTTCAAACTCCCTCCGAAAATTTTCTATTTTGCACACATACAAACGGGTACACGAACGTACATAAAGTATAGTTGAAACCCCCGCCCACCCCCTCCTCCCGCCCCAAAAAACATCTCTGGCTACGCCGCTGATCTGTTGATATTTCATAGCACACGGGCGTTGATACAGGATTTTTCCAAAGGGGGATCAGCTTTTGGGAGAACTTGATATGTGCTCTTCTTAGGGAATAAATAAAGAAAAAAAATTCGGCAGATCCCACGCATTGTGGGAATCGATGTAATGCGAAGCAGCCAGCAAAGAGCTGCATACATCGCCTTGTTTGTCTTTGAGCCAAATGAAATCATTCATGCCATGGCATCTAGTCCACCATATATGGCATGTTTGCCATGCACGCATGCATGCACAATCTAGTGTACACCATGCCAATGAAACGCATATTCTGGTATATAAATGCATGACCTGTCGCTTATGTTCATCACGCACTCGTGTCATGCCATACCAATTTTGGTATATATCACGTTAACAAAACGGCCGGAAGCGCACCATGACAGTGACATGTAAGTCATACCGTACATGACATGCATAACATGATTCGCATGTTAAGACCTCTCATTTATGTTCGTCATACAGTCACATCGCGCAATATCAATTTTGGTGTATATCAAACGAGCGAAATGGCCGCGAGTCCACCATGAGCGTGGCATGTAAATCATGCCATACATGACATGCATATTATGGTTTTTCATGTTACCACCTGTCACTAATGTTCATCGTACAGTCACATCGCGCAATACCAGTTTTGGTGTATATCAAGCTATCGAAACGGCCGCGAATGCACCATGAGCGTGGCATGTAAGTCATGACATACATGGCATGCATGTCATAGTTTTCATGTTACCACCTGTTATTCATGTTCTTCATACAGTCACATCGCGCAATACCAATTTTGATGCATATAAATCTAGCGAAACGGCCGGGAATGCACCATGAGCGCGGCATGTAAAGCATGACATACATAACCTGCATGTCATGATTTCCATGTTACCACCTCTCATTTACGTTCGTCATGCAGTCGCGTCACGCAATACCAATTTTGGTGTATGTCAAGCAAGCGAAACGGCACGAGTGCGTCATGAGCATGACATGTAAATCATGTCGTGCATGTCATGATTTTCATGTTACCACGTCTCATTTACCTTCGTCATACAGTCGCTTCGCGCAATACCAATTTTGGTTACATCAAGCTAGCGAAGCGGCCGCGAAGGCATCATGAGCGTGGCAATTAAATCATGACATACATGACATGCATGTCATGGTTTTTCTCTTATCAACTGTTATTCATGTTCTTCATACAGTCACATTGCGCAATACCGATTTTGGTGTATATCAACCTAGTGAAACGGCCGCTAGCACATCATGAGCGTGGCATGTAAATCAGGTCGTACATGACTTGCATGTCATGATTATCATGTTACCACGTCTCACTTACGTTCGTCATACAGTCGTGTCGCGTAACACCAATTTTGGTGCATATCACGCAAGCGAAACGGACGCGAATTCACCACGAGCGTGGCATGTAAATCATGACATACATGTCATGGATGTCATGGTTTTCATGCTACCACCTGTTATTCGTGTTCTTCATAAAGTCACATCGCACAATACCAATTTTGGTGTATATCAAACTATCGAACCGGCCGCGAGTGCGCCATGAGCGTGGCATGTAAATCATGTCATACATGACATGCAAATCATGATTTGCATGTTACCACGTGTCAGTTATAGCGTCAAAACAGAAATGTCTCGTCATACCAGTTTTCGTATGTATCCCTTCATTTAAACGGCCGCGAGCGCCCCGAGACCATGTCATGTAAATCATGCTGCACACGACATGCGCGTCATGACTTGCATGTTAGTACCTGTCATTATGTTTGTCATGAACTGTTGTCACGCCGCACCAATTTTGGTATATATGAAATTAACGGAACGGCCGCAAGAGCCCAAAGGCCGTGGAATGTAAATCATGCTGTTCATGACATGCGTGTCATGATTTTCATGATATGACCTGTCATTTATGTTTGTGATAAGGCCATGTTATGACACACCAATTTTGGTATACATCCGAATAACGGAACGGCCAGGGAGCACAAAGGCCGTGGAATGTAAATCATGCTGTTCATGACATGCGTGTCATGATTTTCATGATATTACCTGCCATTTATGTTCGTAATAAGGCCATGTTATGGCACACAAATTTTGGTATGCATCCGATTAACGAAACGGCCAGGAGAGCACAAAGTCGTAGGCGGCTAGATAGATAGATAGATAGATAGATAGATAGATAGATAGATAGATAGATAGATAGATAGATAGATAGATAGATAGATACGCTCAAAGTCGCAGAAGTTCGCTAAGAAATGCTTCGCATTTAAAAGCAAGGGGAAGGGGGTAGGGGGGACAAGGCCTGCCAGGACAAACTGGCTGCGCCTCTGAATTTGGCAGTGATAGAGCATGAAATGCTTGAAAAATACGCATATTTAGTGAAGCAGTACGCGCGTAAAGCAACCAAACAAACGCTACGTTAAACTCAACAATCGAAAACAAACTACAAACAAGACACTCTAGCACAATCGGTCCGTTTGCTGAGAACCGAAGATGCGCACGAGCTACCTGTATACCATGTTATTGTTATCGCAGTGTAATATAGTAATGTCAACAGCTGTGCAGGCATGCGCGAGTAGCCGCGATGCAGCTTTGAAGCTCGTACACGAAGCCGGTCAGTTGTCTATGCCTACAAGCACACAATGCGAAAACTGTCTCGTTCCGGCATGACACGAAATAGGGTTCTCTGATGAGTGCCGATGCTGTCCCATAGCTCATATACTAGTAATGGCGAACGTAGACACGGCTTTAGTCGTAAGCAGCAACCAGAGTCACGGAACGATCTGCTGATTCTTGTCGGCCGCGAGATAATCTAACAACATGCAGGTTAGTTTCTTACAAACCTTTTTTCAGCATCCCAATTTCCTCAATCTGAGGAACACGGCAGACGAAAATATGCCGGCATTGCCGTTCGTGTCAGCCGCCACACGTTGATACGTACTACGCTCCGTGTGTTACGTAGGCGGAGCGCGCTTAGCCTTCAACACGGCGGAAATGCGCACAGCGGCCGCTAGATGGCAGCAGATTTTGCATAAGGTCTAATGGCGGTTCACTAGGCGTATGGGTGAGCTGCGCTAAAGTGTTCTAGAAAGGGGTAGTGGGCTGACTGGAGGCCGTGCAACATAGGCCTTCCGGTGGGACTCGCACTTCTTTGACGCCGATGGTGTGTACATAATAGTGAATTACGTACCGAGGTTCGAAATGGAGTTCACAAACCGCACTTGTGTCTTCGAGCGGCTTGTCCTCACGGTGTAAATTATTCTTCCACAGTCTTCTGAGTCTCTCATTCCTGGCCACGACGAACAGTGATGGTTTTGGAGCACCTTTCACGTGAACGTAGCCCATCTGGCATCCGGGCGCATAACAATGGTTCTGGTGACGTGATGCCATTCCGCACAAAGTGTCGATGACCGCGAGGTGTTTACTACCAATCTGCATTATTCACAACTATAAGAACTGACAAATGAAACGTCTTGACAAAGCAATGTTCGGCCGAATACCTGCGGCGACGACGAAACACAGCAGGAGCACTACAGGCTCCCATTGCTGACGATGGTAGCGCCGCCACGGGGGCACTCAGCAAAACAAAAACTCGTTTACAGAGTGGGCTCACTACCCATTATTCTAGAACACTATACCATGGCGGGATGGCGTAGAAGGGGCTGCTCTTGTCCCGCAACGACGTAGAGGTGCTTATTGACTTGTATGCCTCTCCAAGACAGCAATGGGAAGGCACAGCGCAACTGAGACAGTGGACAAGAACACGGAACACACACGAGCGCTGACATACAACTGGATTTATTTTGCACCAGACTGCCTTATAAATGCGCTTAAACTTGACAACTGACACATCGGTAGTCAAACAGAAATGTTCTTGTTTTTTCTTTCTTTCGGTTTATCAACCAAGATATACTAACCTCGTGATTTTTGCTCTTTCCAAGAGCCAACTGACCATCATTCGAAGATAACTCAAACCAGAAATGGCACTTATCAACACGTGGCTAACAGCAGTATCATAATGCTAACAATGGTACAATTATTTAACCCGCTGGCACAAGAAGAAAAAAAATGAAACGAAAAAGAAAAGGCACAAACAAAACGGGAGAAAGCATGAACATATGCATTGGTGAAACACTGTAGAAGCTAAATAAAACCATCAAGATAGTCAATCTCGGCGTCATTCAGTAAAATGGAAGGCCTGCATACGCAGTTGTCAGACGATTTGTAAATAAAGAAAGCTTCAGTAATTTAAGCAAAGCTAACATGTAAAGCCTAATACGTAATAAGTAATATTTAAAGCTAATTATTTAAGTAAAGTGATTTGCCGCTCCGTCCTGTCATTTCATTTCTTTAAAAACTTTGTAGCGGGAAAAGACTGCGAGCAACCACACCTCCTGCAGTGCACCGCTAAGAAGCCCCCGGACATATTGCGAACATTTAGGTTATGCTCGTAGGCGCGCTCATTGAAGAACCTTCCTGTTTGGCCGATGTATCGCATATGTATGGTCTCAGAAAGGGTTACTTCCTTTCAACAGTGCGCACTCCAAACTCGTTAAAAGAGGAATCGCAATGAATTGCCTTCATTCCGCCTTAAAGAAGATGTGTGTGCACCTGTTCAATGAAAGCTTCGACACTCAGGTGGCGAGGTTGGAAGAAGCCGGGTATCTGTCAGCGCTCATCACCGCAGTTTCAGAGGCTTTGCTTCGAAGGATTAAGTGCCCGAGCACAAAAGCTAGCCAAGGCAAGCACAATCAGCCGGTACATGTCATTCCATATATCCATAAGTTGTCACACAACATTAAGAAGATTGCCTCGAAGCACGATGTTCAAATTGTGTTTTCTGCACCATGCAAATTGTCAAAAATATGTGCAGTGACAAGAAAGGATAAGCTGCCACAGTTCACAACACACATAGGAGCGGATTCACAGAGTGTGTGGCAAATGTAGTTGTGGCGACGCACTGCGCACAAACCTCGTGACTCCGCCTCGTGACTAGCTAGCCCGGCGTGACACGGCTGCATGCTGCACCACGCCTCCGATAAGGGAGAGCGCCACCGCAGCGTCACCGGAGGCTTACGTCACCGACGGTGGCTATAAACCCAAGCTGCCAAGCTCGGGATTCATCATTCCTTCGCTACCCCACCGAGCGCAGCATCGGTATGCTCGCCCCGCTGCTGCTACTTCGTTAATAAACAGCTGTTGCGTTTTATGTTGGGATACGTCCTTCCATCGACACGGCATCCCACATCTGGTGACCCGGAAACCGAACAAACCACACCGCTATGGCCGACCCGGAAGCCCTCGCCGCTCTTCGGCAGCAAGTGGAACAAATTCAACAGCAACTTCAGGAACAGCAGCAGCGCATGCAAAATGGACCGCATTCGCCCGACGATTCGGCACAGCCTCTTGTGGACTACGCCCCCCAAAGCTCCGCTCCAACGGTCGCTGTCAACGCAGATGCTGCTACCGCTGCCGACCTGGACGTCTGGCGTGTCACTGTCAAGCTTCCGGCATTTTGGGCGGACTCGCCCGAGGTATGGTTCGCCCAAGTCGAGGCCCAGTTCTCCCTGGCGCGCATCACACAAGACCGGACCCGCTACGACTACGTCATCGCCCACCTGGACGCCCGCTACGCCAACGATGTCCGGGATATCTTCGCCAACCCACCAACGGCCAAACTGTATGAATACCTCAAGACCGAACTCATCCGCCGGCTGTCACTCTTGGAAGACCAGAAAGTGCGACAACTTCAGTCCGCAGAACTTGCCGAGCGCACACCTTCGCAGTTATTCCGCCACAAGCGTGCTCTCGCGGGTAACATGGAAGTCCAGGAATCTTGCCTGCGATCACTCTGGCTCCAACGACTTCCACTGCACGTTCATGCAATTCTGCGGGCTCAGCTGACGCTACCCCTCGACCAACTTGCCGAGGTCGCTGATTGCGTCATCGAGGTCTCCTTGCCGCAGTTGTCGCCCACCATCCAGGCTGTCGCCGCACCGCTGAATACCACCGAGCTTGCACGCCGTATAAACGACATCGACCGGCAGCTCACCTTCATTCAACAACGCCTGGGTGAAGGTCTTCCGATGTACCAGCACCCCCACTAGCAAAGCCGCGACCGTAACACCACTTCGCCGCGACAACCCGATAATAACGGCCGCCCGTGTTACTACCACAGAGCCCGGCAATGTCCGGCAGAGCCCGGCAATGTCGGCCACCCTGTGTTCGCTGGGCATGCGGAAAACGCCAACGGCAGCTCGTAGAGACGGCCGCAAGCTGCCAACCCAGAGGCCGTCGCATCTTCCTCACTGACCAAATCACGAAGCAGCGGTTCCTTGTCGACAGCGGTTCCGACATTTGCTGCTACCCGCGATCCCATCTTCAAGGTCCTCAGCCGCCTACGTCTTTCGAGCTCAGTGCGGCAAACCGCTCAACAATCAAGACGTACGGCTCGCTCCGCCTGCACAACCAGCTCGGAAACTTACGCCGTGACGTTCACTGGAACTTTGTCATCGCCGACGTCGCCGAGCTAATCATCAACTCAGACTTTCTGGCCCACTACAACCTCCTTCCGGACTGCCGCAACGACCTCCTCATCGACGCGACTACGGGACATTTCACACCAGGCCAGCGAACGACCGCCCAACAGCGAAGCATCAAGGTACTCTGTGTTGACAACCATTTGCCGTACCACGCCTGTGACGCGCCCCAGCGGATTGACGCGCCCCAGCGGACTGCCACGCAAAGTGCAGCACACCACTGTGCACTACATCCGGACCACTTCAAGCCCCCCGGTTTTCTGCCGCGCCCGTCGCCTTGCCCCGGACCGCATGCGCATAGCCAAAGCAGAGTTCAAGGCCATGCTCCGCGAAGGAATCGCCCGCCGCTCTGACGGTCCATGGGCCTCGCCACTTCACCTTGTTCCAAAGAAGACCGAAGGCTGGCGGCCCTGTGGGGACTACCGCGCCCTCAACGCACGCACCATCCCGGACAGGTACCCCGTCCACCACATACAGGACTTCGCCCATCGCATTGATGGCTGCCATGTGTTCTCCGTACTAGATTTGGTGAAGGCCTACAGACAGATACCCGTCAATCCGGATGACGTCCCGAAAACCGCAATCATCACTCCCTTTGGCTTGTTCGAGTTTCCTTTCATGAGCTTCGGCCTGAGGAACGCTGGACAAACCTTTCAGCGCTTCATCGACGAAGTCGTCCGCGGCCTCGACTTCTGCTTCGTTTACCTTGACGACATACGGGTATTCTCCCGCGACGCCGAAGAGCACCACAGCTACCTTCGTCTGCTGTTACAACGCCTCGATGACCACGGTCTACTCGTCAATACCCAAAAAAGTACGCTAGGCGCTTCCGTCGTCCAATTCCTCGCCAACGAAGTTTCATCTGAGTGAACTCGGCCCTTGCCCGAACGCATCTCGGACCTGCAATATTACCCTCAACCCACCACCGCTAAAGATCTTCGCCATTTCCTTGGCATCCTGAACCCCCCGCAGGGGCGTCTGTGGAAACAGGCGTTTGGTGTGTAGCGACACCACGGACCCAAGCTAACGGGGGGTTTCGACCCCTCCCACGCCTAGCCGTGCGTGGCTGTGCCGTGTCCGGGGAAAAGGGGATCCTGGGGGTTGAGCCGACGCCGGGTGTTTGGACCTTTAAGGCCCCTCGGAAGAGGCAACACACCCCTTTGGCCCCGGCTTCACGTAGACGGCACCCCTGGGCTGACCCACCCAGGGGAAATCGGCGGTCGCCTTTTCCTATCCCCCTCTCCGATCTTTCACTTTCCATCTTCTTTCCTCGCTGTCCTGTCTTCTAATCTCTTCGTTTACTTCACCATTTTCGTAGGCGGCTCGGGTTAACCATGTATATGTGTCCTCTCTTGGACATAATATATTAGGTTATAGCGGCATTGTACGGCTGGCGTCTGCAGCCTTATAGGTTAAGTGCTGCAGCGTCCCCTAGTTGGACTCCATGGTGGGTGGCCGCCACTGCTGCCGAAATACAAATACTTATTATGGAAACACCTGCATTTCCACGTCTACTCGATCGTTACCCTCAAAAGAGGGTACGCACCGACGAACTAACCTCCTTTTGCCGACCTCGAACAACCTATCCGAAATTCCACGTCATACACAGTGAAAATTTAGAGAAGCAAGCCAGATCCATTTCCCCGTTTGTCGTAGCAAGGTCATTGACTGAAGTCTTTGGACCGGGCTATAAGGTGACCAAAATGGCCAGTGGAGACCTTCTGCTGGAGCTACCCGAAAGACAACAATATGAAAAGCTTGGCAGCCTTGTCACATTCGGCAACATTCCAATATCTGTCTCCCAACATAGATCAATGAACAGCTCACGTGGAGTCGTGTCAGAAACAGACCTCCTTGAATTGTCCGAAGAAGAACTGTTAGAAGGATGGAAAGATCAAAACGTGACCAGTGTAAAACGTATCACCATCAGACGTGATAACAAAGAAATTCCCACCAAACATCTAGTACTAACTTTTGCATCAAGCACTCTACCACAAGCCATTGAAACTGGGTACATCAAACTAGCCGTCCGTCCGTACATACCAAATCCAAGGCGATGTTTCAAATGCCAGCGATTCGGCCACGGTTCGCAGAACTGCCGTGGTCAGCAAACATGCGCAAGATGTGGAGGACAAGGCCACCCCTCTGACAACTGCACGAGCACACTTCACTGCGTCAATTGTGACGGCGACCATGCAGCCTACTCGCGGTCCTGTCCGAACTGGAAAAAAGAAAAGGACATTATCACTCTCAAAGTCAAGGAAAACATCTCATTTAAGGAAGCCCGTAAAAGGTGCTCGCCTTTTCACACTACACCCTACGCTGATGCGGCGCGCCGGGGGGCAACGTCGCACCGGCCTCCGCCACTCCTTCGGCCTGCGCAGGGCGCGCCGTTGGCTGTGGCGCCTGCCCCCAAGGCGGCAGTAGCTCCGACTACTCCGCCAACTCGCGAACAGGGACCGGCGACCTCAGGGTCGTCGGATCTCAAGGCCTCGTCTCACCAGGCGAGGCCCGCAACCCGAACTGCCAGCTCGCGCGTGCGGGCATCCAGTGCCTCGCAAGAGGCAATGGAGACGACGTCGGCACCCCTGGTGCCGAAAGACCGGCGTAGCTCCCTGGAGCGCGCTAAGAAAATCAAAAAACCGATAACGGGGCCGAACGACGGCCCTGCTACTTAAGTTCCAACTTTCCGCCTAAACATGAGCCACTTCATTTTCGTACACACAGCACTATCTTACTTCCAATATGGAAACACAAATCATACAATGGAACGTCAGAGGACTCCTTAGAAATCTCGACGATATCCAAGAACTATTACACAAACATACACCAAAAGTGCTGTGTGTACAAGAAACACACTTAAAATCAAAACACACCAACTTTCTACGCAGTCACATTATTTTCAGAAAGGACCGGGATGACGCCGTGGCATCATCCGGTGGTGTAGCTGTTATAGTTAATCAGGGAGTAGCGTGTACACATTTCCCACTCCAAACATCCCTGGAGGCAGTGGCTGTTCGAGCGGCTCTGTTGAACAAACTCGTCACCATTTGCTCTCTCTACATACCTCCACACTACCACCTTCAAAAACATGAATTTCAGTCCTTGATAGATGAACTTCCGGAACCTTATCTGGTACTTGGCGACTTTAATGCACATAGTGGCCTTTGGGGTGACTCTCGCTGCGACGCGCGAGGTCGTCTCATTGAACAGTTCCTTTTCTCTTCCGGAGCGTGTCTCTTCAATCAAAAAGAACCAACATATTATAGCCTCGCCAACAATACCTATTCGTCCATAGATCTCAGCATTACATCCCCATCGCTTCTACCCTTACTCAATTGGAAAGTTATTATTAATCCTTACGGAAGTGACCACTTCCCGATAGTTCTGAGTGCACCAATAACTAATGAATGTCTTCCACAGGTTCCCAAATGGAACCTTGACAAAGCCGATTGGGAACAGTTTTGTAAATTGGCTCTCTTGAGCTGGACCGACATGTGTGCTTTAAGTATGGATGAAGCCGTAGAATACTTTACTGCTTTTTTGATTGATGCCGCAATTAAGTGTATCCCACAAACATCTGGACTGCCCGGCAAAAGACGTGTGCCGTGGTGGAACACTGAGTGCAGAAATGCGCGCAAAAAACAAAATAAAGCATGGAGGCTGCTTCGGGACTCTCCCACAGCCGAGAATCTAGACAGTTTCAAGAACATAAAGTCCCAAGGCAGGAGAACGCGCCGACAGGCAAGAAGGGAAAGTTGGCAGAAGTTTTTATCGGGCATTAATTCATATACACAGGAGGCCAAAGTCTGGAACATGGTTAGCAGGGTAGCAGGCCGACAAGCGCATTCACTTCCTCTAGTAAACACACAAGGCGACAGCTTGGAAGATCAGGCGAACTTCCTAGGTGCACACTTCGAACAGGTGTCGAGCTCGTCACACTACACGGAAGTTTTCCAACGACACAAAACAAAATCGAAAAACAGAAAATAGAGCGCAAATCCACAAAACACGAGGAAGCATACAATGAACCCTTCGGCTTAGCTGAGCTACAGGCATCGCTGAACTCATGCAATAAATCCGCCCCAGGTTCCGGCCGTGTTGTATATGAAATGCTGAAACACCTGCCTTCTGAAACCCAAAAAACCCTCCTTTCCCTGTACAATGCTGTTTGGTTTTCCGGCGAGATCCCCTCGGTCTGGAAAGAAGCCATCATAATTCCGATTCTGAAGCAGGGTAAGGACCCATCCTCAGTTTCTAGTTACAGGCCAATAGCCCTAACAAGTTGTCTGTGCAAGGTTTTTGAGAAAATGATAAATCGGCGACTCCTACATTTCCTCGAAGCCAGCAACTCACTTGACCCATACCAGTGCGGTTTTCGAGAGGGTAGATCTACCTCTGACCATCTTGTACGTATCGAGGCCCAAATTCGCGACGCATTTGTCCACAAGCAATTCTTCCTTTCGGTGTTCCTCGATATGGAAAAGGCTTACGACACCACATGGCGCTTTGGAATATTAAGAGACCTATCCCACTTAGGTGTACGAGGTAGGATGCTGACTATAATTGAAAGCTACCTGTCCAATCGAACATTCCGTGTTAGAGTAGGCAACGTCCTGTCCCGAACATTTGTCCAAGAAACAGGAGTGCCGCAAGGTGGCGTACTGAGTTGTACACTTTTTATTATCAAAATGAACTCCTTGCGTCTGTGCATTCCGCGTAACATGTTTTATTGCACATATGTCGATGACGTGCAAATCGGATTTAAATCTTGCAATCTTACAATGTGCGAGCGGCAGGTTCAACTTGGTTTGAACAAGGTAACTAAATGGGCAGACGAGAACGGGTTCAGCCTCAATCCTCAAAAAAGCACTTGCGTCTTATTTTCAAGAAAGAGAGGCCTCCATCCTGACCCGGACATTGACCTGCATGGCGAGCGGCTACCTGTGAAAACGGAGCATAAATTCCTTGGTGTAATTTTAGACGCGAAACTTACCTTCACATCACACATAAAGTATATAAAGAACAAGTGCATAAAAACCATGAACATTCTAAAGGTATTGTCACGCACTACGTGGGGTAGTGACAAGAAGTGCCTGTTGAATCTCTATAAAAGCCTCATACGCACGCGTCTAGATTATGGGGCGATAATCTATCAGTCTGCGACACCAAGCGCGTTGAAGATGCTTGACTCTGTCCACCACTCGGGCATTCGTCTTTCTACGGGTGCTTTTCGCACCAGCCCCGTGGAAAGCCTCTACGTCGAATCAAACGAGTGGTCGCTCCACCTGCAGCGATCTTACATGTCCTTTTTATATTATCTCAAAGTGAACGCAGACAAGGAACACCCCTCACACCCCACAATTAATGATTTATCTAGTTCTGCCCTTTTTGACCACCGCCCTTCGGTGAGACAGCCCTACTCGCTTCGCGTGAGGGGCTCAGCTGAAGAAACGGGTGTGCCACTTTTCGAACACTGTCTAATGGCTCCCGCTCCACAACTACCGCCGTGGCGGTGGCAACTTATAGATTGCGATGTATCTTTTGTGGAAGTAACGAAACACGCTCCTATTGCCCATATCCGTACATACTTCCTCGAACTACAGCACAAATACACTTGTGCAGAATTCTTTACAGACGCCTCAAAGTCCGATACTTCTGTGTCTTACGCAGCCGTTGGGCCATCCTTTACGGATTCCGGTATTCTACACCCTGAATCAAGTATCTTCACGGCAGAAGCTTACGCGATACTTGCGGCCGTTAAACACATTCATCAATTAAAACTACAAAAGGCAGTTATTTACACAGATTCTCTAAGCGTGGTAAAAGCTTTAAAAACTCTGAAAAGACACAAAAACCCCATCTTTGTCTCGCTGTATTCTCTTTTAAGCACGATCTACGCACTTGAACAACATGTCGTAGTGTGCTGGGTGCCAGGGCACCGCGAGATTCAAGGCAACGTGTTAGCGGACCAGCTAGCAGCATCTGCCCACGAAAACAGTCACAATACATCCTTAGCTATTCCCCCATTAGACCTAAAACACTTCCTGAAAAGAAAGCTCAGAGCCTTTTGGCAGACCACATGGGATACGCATACACGAAATAAGCTACACGTTGTCAAACCGCATCTGGGTAATTGGCCGCCAGTATCGAAATCACGCCACACAGAAGTTACACTCTGCAGACTTAGGATTGGACACACATACAGTACACACACACACACCTTCTGTCCGGTGGCGAGCCACCTTTGTGTGATAGATGTGGCCAGCCACTCACTGTCCTTCACATCCTTATCCAGTGCAAGGAACTCGACGCTATCAGAAAAAAGCACTTTTCATTTCCCTACCAACAGCAATTTCCACTTCATCCTTCAATGTTCATCGGTAGGGACCCGCTTTTTACATACCAGTCATTGTCTGCATTTTTAAACGATGTACAGAGTTTTCATGTCATATATCAAGGTGATCCGTAGCACGGCCTCTAAACAGAGGTCGCTGCTGCGGTGAATACGTTAAAGATAGCACTTGCCTCGCGGCCCTTGGACTCAAGGGCATTGACGAGGCAGTGGTGCTGATGTCATATCTTCATAGTTTTATTCTTGCGACCACTTGTCATTAATTCCACTGCACATATTTCACGTCACTCTCATGATTTTAATATATATATATGTTTTACCCGCCTTTAGAGCGAGGAATTTTAAGGCCCCTATACAGCTACTTACCGCAACCATTGTTCACATCCTTGTCTCATGAACTGGCGCTATTTGGCCATCAATTGGCCCTTACGCCATTAAACACCACATATCATCATGGCATCCTGAACATTTACAGGCGTTTCTTGCCACACGCAGCCGACTACCAGCTCCCCTGCATGATGCTTTGGCTGGGCTACGAAGAAACCAACCCGTTACGTGGACACCGACGTTAACGAAAACTTTCGAAGAATGCAAAGCCGCCCTCTGCACCGCCACGCTCCTGACCCATGCCCTGCCAGACGCTCCCTTGGGACTCTTCACGGACGCATATAGCTTCGCCATCGGCGCCACCCTCATTCAACGCGTGGACAACACCTGGCACCCCTTGGCGTTCTTCTCCGAGAAAGTCGCAGCTCGGAAAACTGCCCCTTCAACCGCCAGTTCTACTGACGAAACAACGACTACCGCCCCGACAAATTTACCAGCCTGCTACAGAGAACTTCTGGCGATATACGAAGCAGTGCAACACTTTCGCCATATTCTCGAAGCACAGAACTGCACCATCTATACAGACCACAAGCCCTTTACCTACGCCTTCTCTCAACGTCGCGACAAACTCCCGCCTGTACAGCAGAACCAACTCTCGTTCATTGCACAGTTCACCACCGACATCCAACATATCAGTGGAAAAGACAACGTGGTCGCCCACGCGCTTTCACGTGCAGCAGCCATCGGCTCGGTGCCGATAACAGCGGACGTCCTCGCCGAGGCTCAGACTACAGACGCCGCACTGCAGGAACTTCTTAAGGGCAAGTCCTCACTACAGCTGCAACAAGTCCCCATTCCAGGGTCGACAACCAGAATCTGTTGCGACACGTCGACAGGACGAAGCAGACCCTATGTGCCCCTGTCCCATCGCCGTGGTCTTTTCAACCACCTCCACAACCTCAGCCATCCCGGCATACGCGCCTCTACACGCTCGTGGCTGACCGCTGTGTCTGGCCCTCCATGCAGCAGGATTGTCGCACCTGGGCGCGCTCCTGCATTCAATGCCAATGCGCTAAAGTCACCAGGCACGTCACGTCACCACTCGGAAGATTCTCTCAGCCCTCCGGTCGGTTTGAGCACGTCCACCTCGATATAATAGGACCCTTTCCCCTGGCCGGTCCCTATCGGTACTGCCTCACCACCATCGACCGCTACACTCGATGGCTCGAGGCATGGCCCCTCGAGGGAAGCACCGCGGGAGACGTCGCCTCGGCCTTCTTCACCGGCTGGATTGCTCGTTTCGGCGCCCCCCGCCGCGTAACTACCGACCATGGACGACAGTTCGAGTCGCACCTTTTTAGGCTCCTCGGGCTGACCATCGGTTTTGAACGCTTGAGGACCACCAGTTACCACCCCTGCGCCAACGGAATCATCGAGCGATTCCACCAACAGTTCAAAGCAGCCATTATGTGCCACCCGGACTCAACCTGGCTCGAGGCCATCCCAGCCGTCATCCTCGGTCGTCGCGCCACCTTCAAGCCGGACATGCACGCTACACCAGCAGAGCTCGTCTACGGGGAACCTTTCCGTCTTCCAGGTCAATTTCTCGCTGCACTGACATCCAGCACTACGACGTCAGATCCCACCGACTTCGTCGCCTGGCTACGACGCACCATCGCCGCCTTACGCCCGCCACCTGCAGCCCCCCACAGCAAGCCTACACCTTCCTTGTTCAAGGAGCTAGCATCGTGCACGCACGCTTTCCTGCGCGACGACACCGTCCGCAGGCCTTTGCAGCCACCCTACAGCGGACCCTACCTAATCGTCCATCGCGACGACAAAAACTTCACGCTGCGCCTGAACGGGAACGACGTCCGCGTCTCGATTGAACGGCTCAATCCCGCATACATCGCTGCGAACAAACTGGGCAGCGCCACTCCATCGACAGGCATCTATCCACAGCCGCCGACATCGCAGACCGCTCCTTTCACGACACGCTCTGGCCGTCTGGTACGACTCCCGGATTTCTACAGACCCTGAGGGCTCTGCACTCTGCGGGGGGAGGGGGAGGGGTTATGTGGCGACACACTGCCCACAAACCGGCGCAGCCTCCGCCTCGTCACTAGCTAGCCCGGCGTGACACGGCTGCATGCTGCACCACGCCTCCGATAAGGGACAGCGCCACCGCAGCGTCACCAGAGGCTTACGTCACCGACGGTGGCTATAAACCTAAGCTGCCAAGCTCGGGATTCATCATTCCTTCGCTACTCCACGGAGCGCAGCGTCGGTATGCTCGCCCCGCTACTGCTACTTCGTTAATAAACAGTTGTTACGTTTTATGTTGGGATGCGTCCTTCCATCGACACGGCATCCCACATCTATGGATTCCATTGAACTGCGGTCGCCGATACATCTGCGAAACAGGAGGGTGTTTCGATGAGCGGGCCAAGGAGCATAACCTAAATGTTCGCAATAAGTCCGGAGGCTTTTTAGCGGAGCACTGCAGGAGGTGTGGTTGCTCGCCGTCTTTTCCCGCTACAAACTTAAAAAAAAGTCTTGTGACAGGCCGGAGCGGGATATTATTGAAGCTTTCTTTATTAACAAATCGTCTGACAACTGCGTATGCAGGCCTTCCGTTTCACTGAATGACGCCGAGATTGAGTCTGTTGATGGTGTTATTTAGCTTCTACAGTGTTTCACCCATGCATATGTTCATGCTTTCTCTCGTTTTTTTGTGCCTTTTCTTTTCTTTACACTTTTTTTTCTTGCGCCAGCGGGTTAAATAATTGTACCATTGTGGGCATTGTGATATTGCAGTTAGCCACGTAGTGATAAGTGTCCATTTCTGGGTTTTGTTATCTTGGAATGATGGTCAATTGGCTCTTGGAAAGAGCAAAAATCAGGAGGTTAGTATATCTTGGTTGATAAACCAAAAGAAAGAAAAAAAATGTCATTGCTGTTTTACTACCGATGTTTATTTGTCAAGTTTAAGCGCATTTAAAAGGCAGTTTGTGCAAAATAAATCTAGCTGTAAGTCAGCGCTCTTCTGTGTTGCGTGTTCTTGTCTATTGTCTCAGTTGCTCTGTGCCCTCCCATTGCTACGAACCAACTCGCCCAGACCCAAGTCTTACTCCAAGATAGCGTCGCGGAGAAGGTGCCAAGTAGCTTCAGGGATTGTTTCACGGGTCCGAAAAGTTCCTCGCCATGCGGCTTATCGATGATGGCCGGGCAAACCGGAACGTACTCGGAACCACCGAAACGTCGTCACCATAGTCCTCCTTGAAGACGATAGGGCACCCGTTGACCTTAACCTTAACGTACCGCCCGTTCCGAGCCACCGCCGCGACGGAGGGGAGCTCCACAGACCCGAGGCGCTTCTTTGAGCGGCATATCGACGCGAAGCGGCTTCGCTTCTTGCGGTGTTACAGACCGGTTTAGCAGCTGGGCAATGGGACCGTTGGTGAACTTCGTGACCGCAAAAGTGACAGAAGTGGCCACCTTGCCCGCTTTTCGGAGCCTCACCTACGATGCAGTTGCTGATTTGTGAACAGTCACGTGACGCAAAGTTGCCAGAGTCCCGTCTGTGGTTTCGTCCGCGTGAGCACTGCGCGGGTTTACGTGACGTCGGCGGTTGCCCACCGGAGAACGACAGGCGTTGCTTCTCGCGCTCGGCGTCTTCGTGCTGACGGGCTTGCACAAGTGCGTCGTCCAGGGAGAGGCTCGGCATGCGGCACAGCTTGTCTGAGAAATGAGAATCCGATAAACCCACGACGAAACGGTCATGAATATGACGCTCTTCAACGGCAGGTGACGGGTAGTTACACTTGCGTACCATGTTCCGAAGGGCCTGAAGAAACTGTCGACGGCTTGGCCTGGCTGCTGCGTCCGCTTGTGTAATCGAGAGGTCTCCTACACCTTGTTTACGGGGCGCACGAAGTAGCTTGTGAGCCGCTGGGTGACTTCCGCGTAGGACTTGCACGCTTCTTCGTCGGACATGAGTGAACTGAGGACGATGCGTGCACGGGGACCCATACAGTAGAGGAGAGTCCTAACCCTAGTCTCGTCCGGGGCTGCGTGCATGCCGGTGGCGAAGGCATAGTCTTCAAATTGCTGTAACCAGGGCAGCCACTCGCCGACATCGTCGAAGGAGAACGGAGCCGGACTCCGAATAAGCGAGAGCAGGAACTGGAGCTTCCATATTTGCCTTGTCGAATGGCAAGAACCTGGCACCCCACTTCTTCAACCATGTAGTGGGCGGGATCAGGCCGAGGCGGCCGAAGATGCAGGCCTAAGAGCGAGGGCCGCGGAATCAACACGCGCGCTCGAAGTCACCAGCAGAGTGCCCCGGTTTATTGTCAATACGCTCTTTATGTACTACATCCTCGAGGGCGCCCCATACCTAACTTGGCTAGAGTTACGTATGCACTTGGCACTCACACGCCCTCTAAATTAATGACATCATTTCTTCAGTAGCCTAATTGCTGCGATCTGTGCCGCGAACGTACTTTCGGCTTCGCATTGGATCGGAACGCAGGCAATTTTCTTACTTATTTCTCTGGCGCTACTACGTAGCGACATTGTGTTTCTCAAGGAGCACAACGAAATTCGCGCCCAGCCAACCGGAAGTTGATCGTTGGCTCGATGTTATGAAACCCCAATAAAAAATGAAGTTAGCTTCGCACTAGTAGTGCTAAGCCTGAAGAAATCGTGGAGCTGGGCGGCCTTCCTTGTTTCTCTTTTTTTTCTTTTTTCATCTCTTGCTCTATTTTTCTCATCTCTATTTTTTCTGTGTTCTTTACCTGTTTCTATTTAATTCCTTGTCTCTCCGTACATTTCTTTTTATTTCTCGCTCCGTCTGTCTTTCCTTCTCTTTCTTGCCCTTCTTTCTCTTTCTCTCTATTTCTCACTTACTCTTTCTTAGTACCTCTTTCTCTTTCTGTCTATATATTTCTCTCTCTTTATTTGTTTCTCTCTCGTTCTCTCTTTCTTTCTCTCTATTTTTCCCTTCCTCTTTCTTTCTGTGCCATGCTTCACTCTCTCCCCTCTCTCGACCGTCACTTCCCTTTCCTCCCTCCTTGGTATACTATACTACGCAAGGCTATGCTATGCTCTGCAAGCACGCCTGTATAGCCGAGTGGTTATGATGCTCGTTTTGGCCAACAAACTTTTTGGCCTACACTTTCGGTCTGTATCTTCCTTTCTATATCCTTCGTTATCTATCTCTTTTGTTCTGCGTCTCTGCACTCGCTCTCTCAACCATCAGAGTTATTCCATCCCACGCCGGACTAAACAGCGCACGTATATTCTGGGAGCAAAGCAGAAGATGAAGGGGACGAACGTAGCGCACGCCGGTTCATGATGATGATAGGTTTCTCTTCGCGAAGAACAACCAAAGCCTGGCATAAACAGCTCTGCTGTTAAAACAAAAGCTCACAAAAATGAAGTAATGGCTCAGGTTATCAACTGTATATGATACACATGATATCGAAACATCAGTTTAGTAAAGATAAGGGTCACTTAACTATGAGAAATATTTGTGAAAAATAATTAGTTGAGTTCGTTGAATGAGCACAGTGTTTGCGGGTCGGTACACCCTTACTGAACAGACTTCTTTCACTCATCAGTTGACTAATTGAAGTGGACAATGGCGAAGAATCCGGATTGTTTGTGCACACTGGAGCTATGGAGACCAACAACCAAAAGGTACGCTAAGATCTATTTGAGTGAATCAAAACATCACCGAACCGTAAGGGCTTGTGCCATTGAAGGTACTTTAAGCGAACATTAAGGAGGAGGAGGAAATAACTTTTATTTAAGACGGCAAGATTTGAGGGATGGGCTCCCTTCCCTGTATTGCGGCCATGAGTCCTTGAGCTCTGGCGGCACCCTCGGCTTGCCGAAGGACTTGGAGTTGCACTTCTGGGTCAGGACTTAGCAGTGCGGTCTCCCAATGCTCTCCGTTAGTGTATGTTCTGTCTTGCCGTGGCACTCTGAGGCAAGCCCACAATTTATGATTGAGGTCCGCCCTTCGATTGCAAAACCTACACATATCGGAGTATAACTCCGGGTGGTAGCAGTGATACGCGACCGGACTCAGGAATGGGTTCGTCTGTAAGAGGCGCCAGGCCGTCGCCTGCTGCTTGCTTAGCGAGGCGTGTGCCGGGGGAAAGAGAGCCCTTCCTAGCCTGTAGTGTTTTGTGATCTCCTCGTAACTAACCATGCGGTCTCTCTCCGTCCCCGGGCTTCGCGTTGCAGCTGTTCGGCATGCCAATTCTCGAGCCAGGTCGTGCGCGATTTCGTTCCCGGGGAGGGAGGAGTTAGCCGGCGCCCATATAATATGAACAAGCCGCTCGGCGCGAAAGTTAGCTAGAATTCTTAGCGCTTCCGGCAAGATCCTTCCCTTCGCATAATTTTTAACAGCGGTTTTGGAGTCGTTGATTATGACGTGGGCTTTTGTGGAGGCTAGTGCTATTGCTATAGCCACCTCCTCCGCCACTTCTGCCTTTCCTGTACGTATAGTGCCACTGACCTTGGAGTCCCCTTGAATATTCGTTGCTACTATGGCCATGTTTCGGCCATTCTCGTATTCCGCTGCATCTACATAGATCACGTCCCGATCGCTGCTGAATTTTTTATGCAGTGTTTTCACCATTTCTATCCTCCTATCTTGGTGATGCTCAGGATGCATATTTCTAGGTAATGGGGGTACTATGATATGTTCCCTCACTTCCCGCGGAATGTCTTTTTTGACCACATGTTGTACGTCATACGTGACCCCAGTTGTGTCCAAAATATGTCTGGCCGTGGGGCTCTGTGTTAGCCGGTCATACTGTGCCACAGTGTGGGCCTCTATCAGCTCTGCGAGCGTGTTATGTAGTCCGAGCGCCGAGAATTTGTCGTTCGACGTATTTATGGGTAGTCCTATTGCCTGTTTATATGCTTTCCTAATGATGCACTCTATTTTATTCTGTTCGGCTGCGTGTAGTTTAAGATATGGGGCGACATACACAATGCGGCTGACGACAAAGGCTTGGACTAAACGAACTAAGTTGTGCTCCTTCATACCACAGTTTTTGTTGGCTATTCTTTTGATAAGTCTGATTGTTTGGTAGACGCTGTTCTCTAATATCCTTATAGTTTCTCCATTGTGACCGTTCTCAGATATACGGAGGCCTAGGACTCTTAGGTTCGCTACCGTGGGTATTTTATTTCCGCCAGCGAATATCGCAATGTCTGGCCTTTCCTGCAGGCTTTTTCGTCCCCTACATGTGGGTCTATAAATGAGCAATTTCAATTTTTGAGGAGAGCATTTTAGCCCCTTACCTTCAACATATATCTCTACCCTGTGAACGCCTCCTGTAATATCTCTTCAATTTTGCCGTCGCCCCCACCCGTCACCCAGAGGGTGATGTCATCTGCGTACACGCTATGTCGGAGGCCTTCTATCTTGTAGAGTTCTCCGGGCAGGCCGATCATCGCCACATTAAATAAAAAGGGAGACAGCACCGAACCCTGTGGCGTCCCCCTACTGCCAAATTCTATCTCTTTGGACCTTGCCTCTCCGATTGCAATTCGTGCTGTACGGTTGGAGAGGAAAGCTTTCAGATACGCGTAGGTTCGTTGTCCTATCCCCAATCCATAGAGATTCTCTAAGATGACTCTATGTGTGATGGTATCGAAGGCCTTAGTGAGATCAAGGCCAAGGATAACCTTAGAGTCCAGAGATCGAGTCCCCTCGTCTAGTATCTGATGCTTAAGCTGTAGCATAATGTCTTGCGTTGATAATTTTGGTCTGAAGCCGATCATGGTGTGTGGGAAGAGTCCGTTCTCCTCCATGTGGTTAGTGAGACGCGTAAGGATCACGTGCTTCATGAGTTTGCCTATGCATGAAGTAAGTGAAATTGGTTGAAGGTTATCCAACTGTGGTTTCTCTCCTGGCTTCGTAATCATATTAACCTGGGCAGTCTTCCATTGAATCGGAATGGTTCCGCTCTCCCAACACTTATTCATGTACTCAGTGAGGGTCTTAACGGACTCGTCCAAGTTTCTGAGCGTCTTGTTAGTTATTCCATCAGGCCCAGGCGCAGACCTCGGGTTTAGTCGAGCGAGCTCGAATCTAACCTCGGCCTCCGATATACTAGCATCGAGTTTAACGTTGTCCTGCCCCTTGTACTCGGGAAGTGGTTCCGTGGTTGTGTCTGTAAAATACTTTTGCCGAAGTTCGTGGAAGAGCTCTTCCTCTGTTCCTGCATAGATATGTACTACTTGTTGCAGATTACGCCTCTGTGCAGTCTTTGTGCTTTGCGGGTCTAGGAGACTTCGGAGAATGTTCCAAGTCTTGGACATTCTAATTTCCCTTTCCATCAAGTTACCCGTGGCTTCCCAGTGTTGTTGCGTCAGCCGATTCGCATGTACCTATATCTCCTTGTCTAATGCAGCTGCTTTCTTTCTTAAATTACGATTGTGTTTTTTGCCCTTCCATCGCTTTTGGATACTATTCTTTGCTTCCCACATGTGCAATACTTTGCTATCCACCTCCTCCATCCCCGCCTCCTCGGATATGATTTTGGTGACTTTCTTTACACTCTGTTGGAGTTTCTCCACCCATTTCTCTATATCCAGTATGGTCTCCTCCCCATCCTCCTCTCTGATTTTGCGGAAAGTGTCCCATTCTACGAGCGCCAGTTTTCTGCCCTTCTTTTTCTGAGGGCCTGCATGCACCGTTGTTACTACGATGTAATGATCGCTGCCAAAATTCTGCTGCGTGTTTACCCATCGCGAATCTGGTACGTTCTTCTTAATGTTAGGTCCGGTGTCGTGTTGTTACTTACGCTGTTTCCTATTCTAGTGGGTGCCTCAGGATTCGTTATCAGCGTAAGGCCCTCCTGTTGAGCGACTGTCCATAAGTTGCGACCCTTTATATTCTCGGTAAAGTATCCCTAAGCCGCGTGCGGTGCGTTAAAGTCGCCGACTATGACGAGAGCCTGTCTGTCCGCTATGCTTAACGCTTTACGGAAAAGTGGACCAAATTTCGGCTTGTGTCGAAGTGGACTGTAAATGTTAAGCACAAAGAGGCTTCCCTCTCTCTTACGGGGCGGGATTATTTCGATCAGGACGTGGTCTATGCTGTGCATTCCGGTAGCGTGCTCCACAGCCGCGGGGTTTCTGTGTACTAGAGTCGTGACAGTCCCTTTCTCGCCAGAAGTACGATACGATTTGTACCCCGATAATTTTGCCATCCCCCCGGTCTCCTGCAGGGCGATGACGTCTGGCGCCTCCCTGTTGATTACGAATTGCTGCAGATTTGCCCGTTTTCTGCGGTACCCGCGGCAATTCCACTGCCATATGCTGTACATATTACGTGGCGCCATGTTTGTTTATGGAATCCTCCCTGGTGACCTTGCTATTTTTCATTGTGGGTGGTCTGCTATACGGTTTGCTTTTAACCGGCCCCGCACCAGCCGACCTAATGTCCTTTTGCGCGCTCTCTATCGTTGTTACTCTGAGCTCGAGTCCATCAAATCGCTGTTTCATCTCTACGTACATGTTTGTAATTTGATTTTGTAGTGCACCGAACATTTCCTTAAAGATTCCTTTAACCTCGCTGATTGAGAAGTCACCGGTTTCCTCTGCTTTTTCCTGCGCTCTCCTTTTAGTTGGTGGTGACTGCCCGCTCATTTCTGCGGGAACAGATGTCGCAGTTCGACTAGGCGTTGGCGTTCTGTTAACAGAGGGTGTGTTAGTCATCGTACCCGTTTTCTTCTGCTGCTGGAGCTGCGCATTTTCTTCTTTGAGTTGTTTAATTTCCTCTCTAAGCGTTAGGTTCTCTCTAGTAATCTGTTCTAACATTTTCTTAATCTGCGTCATTTCCTGTTCTAAGGCGGACCCCATAGCATGAGTTGGAGAAGCAGTGCCGGAGACCGTACTTGCAAAGCTCACCTGAGCGCTGCTGCCGCCACCACCTTGGTTAGCTCTCGAATTAGACGTGGGCCTTGATCTCGATCGGGTTTTGCACCGGGACCTGGATCTTCCTGGACTCTTTCCCCCGGTAAGCCTCGGGAAGGATCCGGATCGGTCTCTTTCCAGGCCGTTCCAGCTGTTCTGCTTGTTTGTGTCTTTGTCCGACTGCTTGTTCGTTGGCTCTTTGCGGCCGTTGCTGTGTAATCCGCTGAAGTCATTGTACTTGTAGGAGGCTTCAACGCACGCTGCCCTTGCCTCATCCTCTTCTCTCCTCGTCCGTTCTCAGCGACGTCTTCTAACCAGGTACGGTATCTTGTATCTTGCCTTACACCTCTTGTCTCCAGTGGGGTGGCCCTTACCGCATAACGGGCATTCCACCTCGCAGATGTGTTCTTGAGCTGGATTCTTGCTTCCACAGCCCCTGCACACCTTGTCGTTGGGGTTTGGGCACACGTCTGCTCTATGTCCCAGTCTCCCACAACCGTAGCAGACATCGATGTGCTTCCTGTACAGCGTGCACTTAACTAGCATCGCTCCATACTTCACATGTCTTGGAACGTGAAATCCTTCGAACAGTACAATCACATTGTCCGTGTTTCCCATTCTTTTCGCATGAAGGACTCCTGGGTTCCGTGGCGTCACCAGGTTGCTTAAGATGTCTTCAGGGCTCTCCTCCTTGGACACACCTCGTATGAGTCCCTTTGGCGTGTTCTCCGGGGCTGCCCTGTACACACTGGTCTCAAATTCCTTCTCACCTATTCGTAGTCTGGTAATGGCCCCGTACCGTCGGGCTCGCTCCTCGGATGGCGCGCTGATGACCAGTATGTTCTGCGTGTTGTTAATGCACATGCTGTCTTCCTCTGCCGTCTCCCGGCAGACCCCCGCAGCGTTCCGCAGGCAGCAGTACATGCGGTCCATCCTATATTCTGAGACGTTAAGCCCGCCATGTGGACGCACGATCACTCTATATTCTTCCGTCGGCAGATTGGGCAGCCGACGCGCCTTGATAATTTTTCGTACGTTCCGCTCGTTCTTCCACTTGTTTCTTGGCGTCTCCCCGACAAAGGGCGTCCCTCGCTGCTTATTTCCCGCCGAGCCGGTCTCCCCGCCGACTTGCGTCTTGGCGCCTCTTCTCACTTCGCACCAGCCGGATTCTTTTCCAAGCTCTTCCGGTTGTATTTCTTCTCCTTCCACACTCACAACCTCCATTTCGACGCCACTCGAGCCCTCGAAGAGGAACGGGGGGCCCCGAACAGCTCCGACGGCGCGTTCGTATGAACTCTCCCCACCGCCGCGGCGGCAGAGACACTGGCGTCGAGTGCCTGTTCGTTGAGCTTAGCTGCCGCGTCGGCGTGGCGACCCAGAAAACACGGTCGATGCACCGAAAAGATGTGGCCTACCTGTGCAAACGTAATGTCCAGACGATTCCGAGACCTTCCTTATCAAAAAGCCTCGAGTTTGTGCCGAGAATCATGTGAAAACTGCGGAGCCGGCACGACGTGCGTCCGCACTCCGTGGCCCCCACGCGGCACCGCTCGCGAACATTAAGTTCGCAAATTTTTGAAAGAAGCTGCCGATTGTATGTGCGGATAGAGGTAATAAAGGTTCATACAATAGCCATGCATCAGCCTATTTTCCGCAGGCCGCGGCACGAAAGGTTCTGATAACCTCCAAAGGAGCCTGTTATATGTACTAGAACATGCACACCAGAATAGACCATGTACAAATGCCAATATTGATACGATGAAATGGGCGTCATAATTTGTTAGGAGATCGACAGGACGTGTGCGTGCACACTCCCCAACTTTGTTATGTTCATTCAATAAAATGTTTCGTTCTTGGGCGGAAAATTTCTCACCTTAAGTATATATTGCGTCTCTATTTACTTGCCTATAAGCTCCACTTCGAAGTGAGCGAAGAAGTTGTTTCTAAAGCCACCTCGTGACGACTCTTGAGTCCGTACGACGCTTATATGCTAAATGTTTACAATAATGTGTCAGATATTCTGTGGTTCATCTGCACGCATTACCCAACTCACTTACTCTTCGTCGCAGCTGGTATTTCAACGATCAGGATATTTATCGGCAGTATATGGATAACGGAGTTTATGGCTTTTTTACGTTAGAAACAGGGCCGTAAGCGCAACAATTTCCCTGCTGAGTCGATCTGGAGCTGTCGGCGTGTCGCCGCTGTGAAGGGGGCGCTGAACGGAAGCGGCTCCGAAAGAGGGAAAGTGAGGCGGTGGCGTTGAAGTTGCATATTTACATTACTTCATGGCCGGATTTGATTGCTAGGTTCACTAATACCTGAACTGGATGCTCTAATTACTAGGCGAGAGGTTCACGATGCATTAGGCGAAACAGGAAACCATTAATAATGCCCCAGGTGCAAGTAAGCGCAGTGAGACGCTCGGCACGCTTTCCACAATGTTGATTACTTCCTGAAGCACTTATCCCGTGGAAGCCGAGACGTTGAGACATTTGGCGCGTTTTCACAGCGCTGACGGTTTGCCGGTATTCTCTCGGGCATACGCTCTCAAGGTGCGAGGCCCGCAATATCACTGACACCATAGGCGTGCGCACGGATGAGGGGCGGGGAGGGGGGGGGGGCGCCCACCCGAATCATCTAAAGGGGGGCACCAATTCTTCCCATACCTTTTCTCAGCGGACCTTTCACGTTATTCTTTAATGCGTACGGTTATGGCTACGCATGTTTTTCGCCTATAATGACGACCAGGGATCCCTGATGTGTTCAATTATCTGTTCACTTCTCACCTTTATCCTGCAACCCGGGGACCACTGGCAGGCCTTTGTGAGAGGCCTGTCATCGCTTCATTTCCATTTTTGCATCAATTGCGGAGCTCGTTTTCTTCATGCTCGACCACGGTGTAAGAGCATTTTTCATACACCGCAGACACATTCAACGGTTGGAGGGGCACTGCGGCAGAACTTTGCCCCCCCCCCCCTAATTGAGAACCCTGTGCACGCCTATGGCTGGCACCTTGGTTGGCTACTCTTACAATGTAGGGTTGCCTGATACCGCCCGTGCCCTGTTCGCCGACGTAACGGTAAAGCCTTTCTGTGGCATTGAAAACGAAAGACAATGTGCACCAATCTATTTCCCTTATTGTAAAATATGCCTAAATATAGTGCCGTGAAAATTAAAGAATAGGCCTTTTAACACGCCTCTGCAATATTTGGCTCGTTGTCAGGTCTGTGTGTATCCGCGGACGCATGTGTATGGAGATTACGGATGTCCAGGCCACTTATTTCAGGCGAACACGCATGTCTCCATATCTAATAGATATTCAGCAAAGCTTCTGCACAATACGTTGGTCAATGTTCTCTGGTTCACTGTATCAGTATTCAATTATACGTATGAATCGGGAGAGTCTCAGAACAGCGGGGCTGTTCTGGGGCTTGGCCTGACGACACGCGAGTCTCCGCGTCGCATGTCACATTCTGGTTCCCAGACTCACCTGTTAAGGAAACTCCACCCAATACTTGACATTCTCGTAGCGTTTTTTACGAAGCAGTTACAAGCACTGGCGCTGCTCCGCGATAGAACACCTGCTTGCCAAGCCGAAGGCCTGCGTTTCATTCTCACCCGGATCAAGCATATTTATAATTTGTTTGAATATATCTTGAATTTTCGCTGACGGAAAACGCCGATTTTTTGCACACCATCAACGACACCGACACCGGGATTTCTGCGAAAGGAGCTCTTTAACGCTATCTCACTAAAATAACAAAAACACCACAGCAAATCACAAGGCAAACACAAGCAGCTTCCCTTTTTCTGGAGATTTGACCCTACACTCTTAATCTAGTTCCACATAAGTTCCAGCTAGTAAGCGGAACTTTTTTGCAAAAACGTTCCGCTTACGTAGGCGCAGCTAGTGCTCCAGATAAAGCTCAGCTATACGGAACAATGTTCGGTTGCTTGCACTGGGCCCCACACGCTGTGCCACAGAAAGTGGGCAAGCTAAAGTCACCACTGGTCCACTGAATATGAAAAAGGCAACACACGGGCGTCAAACGCCAATAAAAATTTCTGGACAGATGTAACTAATAATGAAGAAAGGCTTTAACGGGTCGGCGGGATTAACCCCGTAATAAACATCGGGGCCGCACGTTTAAGGTTCACTGGTTAACCATCTGTGCTGAGTGCTTGCGTGGGGATCTTTACCACACGTATACGTATTCGTATTATATCTGATTATACCTGAAGTATACGTTAGGTGTAACATGAGGAATTGCGCATGCGGTCTCGGGGCACACCACACTGGCCGACTCGTCACGTCCTTGATTAAAGTCTACACATATGCGCATTAAGTATATCAATGGAACACAAGATCCGGATACGACGTTGCCTCAGCGTCTTAAGTGGAACAAGTGGCAAAGCACGCCATTTGGTAACAGGAACGAATCGTTGCTTTAGGGTAAATATGACTTGTTCCACTTAACTAAGCAAAAACTAAAAGAAAAAACAGCTAATGTTCCGGATAAAGCGCGTGAATCAACCCAGTCCCACATAAGACCCACGTTTTTTACGGTTAGCTCACCTCGAACACTGTGTAGAGTGGAACCTATGTGGAACAAGATGAACAGTGTAGGTGCAGCTGGGGTAACTTTTTGCACCCGAACTCGTGGTCACGTCACCTGAAGAGAAAGGTACTGTTTAACATCACAGTCAAGGTCATCCGTGGCATTGCGTAAATACTGCAATTTTGCGAGTGTTAGGCATTCTCCCGTGTGACCGGCGGGCCAGTATAACCTACGCTGTGCTGCTTCACGGTTTTCATTTTTTGCCAGCATCACTACTGTCAAACATCGGCAGCGACTATTGACGCCATTCTACCAATGACGTCCAACGTGACGTTTCCGCTCAAGTCACGTGAGCGCGAGCTGTTGAGGTGCAGACACTTCCGAGTGAAACATACACGGCATGTAAACTTTGCTGTAGCATCGAACAGCGAAGTCTACGCAATGTCATCGTTGCCAGCGCATCATCACTGTCTCTGTAGAAAGCAAAGGGACTCGATGGTTCCGAATAACACTTGCCGTAAAATAAGAACAGGCAGCGTAAAAAAATTCAGGAAATGGCCGTACATTTGTTCGCAGGAATGCGTTGGACAGTATTACAATTTCATAGGAGTTTTTCGCCTCTTGCTCATTGAGATCTTTCTTGGCGGCTTCCTCATGGGGATGAAAACGATGTGAGCTAGTGGAGTAAAAAATGCATGTATTCCGTTGTATCACGGGCACAAGATACAGGACACCATTCCTTTCAATAAAGAACATGAGAAAACAATACTCCGATACCACATAACTGATGAAAAGACGTGAAAAGAACGTAATGTTCCTCGTGTACGTTTCGAGGTAAAGATAATTGCTGCGCAAATCGCCACGGCGACGCCAGCTTGCGGTGGGAAGAGCGACGTTACCAGCGTTTATTAAATTAAAAAAAATTCTAGCCATGTCTACGCCCAGAAACCCGTCGGACAATGACGCTGTCACTCCTTTTCGTCGGGTGTTGCATTTACTGTTTTATTTTGCGGCCATACATATTATCCTTAGCATGGCTCGCTGCTCTTGGTCCGCCCCTCGTCGCTGCCGCTTGGCTTCTGCTTCTCAGGCGCGCAGCTACGGGTCATTCCTGCGACGACAAGCCCGATCAAGAGCAAGCTCTCGTTGGCACTCATGGTAGGCGGCCTCCTCTTCAGGAGCAGGAAGTCGAGCCTTTCTCATGGTGATAATGAAAACAATACCGAGAGCGCTGTCTTTTAACAGCGAAAGTAGCGCTTCCCTTTTACGCTCCCCCTTTTCTGAGCGAGCCAGTCCCAACGCTCCACACACTTCGACCACTGGAGGGAGCTTACAACGACGCTCAGTACCTTCTCCTCTTCTAAGCGAGCCTCTCACTAGCCACTCTCGGTGAGACGCAGCCATTTCCGCCGAGCCTCACTCTGGTCCCTCACGTCACGTGACTAGGAAACGCCAGCGCCGGCAGAGGGTCGACTAATACAGCTTTGTTGTAAAATGAGCAGCCTATATGTAAAACACTAGTGGTTAGCGTCGGTGACCTTAACGTTGACATTGCGAAGCTCGAAAAGAAAGACTGGCTGCTTTCATTTGTCTGGGATAACTGCGGGCCTCGGTGCTACTGATTCTTTTGCTAAAACGGCCAAAAGCAAGCAACCACGAGCTACAGATTGTGTATTAGTTTGGGCTTGGCTACAAAAGTCTGTTTTTTCGCTGCATTTGACGAAAGTTCAGCTTGAAACAGGGCTTCACTGAAAGCTTTTAAAGCTTGTATTGCGCATAATAACAGTATGACGCCGAATTTCAATAACTGACATATGACGCACTGCTTACGCGTGAAAAACTGCTCATTCAAATGTAGCTTGGACAAATTTAAGGAAAGCGTGATTGAAAAGAATTTTGCTGTGGTTGAGAATCAAATACGTGATATTTCGCTTTACATGTGCAACAGCCTACAAATTCTGCTACAGCGCAAAGCGTTACACTGTATACTTAGTGCAATATTTGTTCGTACATGCTAGATAAACTGACGGGAGTGTCAAGCTTGCAAGCTACCATAACTACTATAAAAACCAATAAGTGGTTATAAAGCCCAGTTTCAAATAAAGTCCGTCAAAAAATGTCTTCACATAAGAGAAGGGAGTAAAACGCTGTGGTAACAAAGCGGTCACATTTGATTGAAATCGAGAGCAATGTAGCAGATTATGAGGTAGACTTTGTGCTACTCAGAGTTACAATGAGGTCAACCAGAGGTGAATGTAAACTTTACTGTTTTTGTAAAGTGCAGAAATAGGAAAGCAAACAAAACCTAAAGCAGAAGAAAATAATGAAATAAAATAAAATTCGTAACTATTTATATGAAGCTTCCAACAAAAATATTCAAGTTTTCCTAGAAATTGTGCTATTTGATACTTTCACGCTGTAAGCATTCTATTTATTTTAAGTAAACGTTGATTTATATTATTCACCCCACCCTCCATGCACTTAGACGGAACAATAAATAATGAGCTCGGCCACTCTTACATTTAACAGATGCTGGCCATAAACATGTGCGCTTTGCACAACACCGACATTACTGGCAGCTTGAGCGGCACAAAACGCGAAGAACACATGGGCAAAACCACAGGAGTGCTCAACTAATCAACATAAAAGTTGACCTTCCTTACGTCGAAAAACATGCGGGCAACGCGGCTGCGCTCCACAGTGTGCGCGTATTTCGCACTAATCGGTTGGCATGAGGGGTCTACGTGCACTCAGCTCTGCTCTACTGAAGCTTCCTTTGCTTTTCTTACTGTTCACGAGCTGGACCACGACAACATGCGCCTCCGATGTGCAGCAACAAGCAAATATGATAACGGTAAGACAATATCATACGCGTCGCCACGAAGAAAATGGAAACACGCATTAGTTCGAGCGTTGAGACAGCTTTTATCCAGAAAATCAAATCTCTGAAACTATGGCGAACAGTACGTTTGTGGGGAAGTTTGTAATACATTCTGAGTGTAGAGTACCCTTAAGGATGCGAATGAACTATCGGTGCAAGCTTGGAAAATAATTTTGACCTTAATGCACTAGCTAGGCAAAAAAGGAAAACAACCCGGTACTTGTAATGAAGCCTTCGGAGTGAATGCGACGCTTGCCTCACCATGAGTGCAGTCGCTGACATCAATTTTAGCTTCTCGCTGCTTTCCGGAATCCGCGTCCTCATGAATAAGGCTAGTGTTGCGTTGCGTTCCTTAAATTCATTGCCACTTTGGCTTGATATGACTAATGGAAAGCTTCAGGCCGCTTTTTATTAAAGATTGTTGCTGAATTTTGGGATGGCAACAAGAAATAATTATAAGTGCCTGTAAGCTTTTGGCAAACTGCCAATGGTAAAATAAGCCTAGGTTTACAGGATTACTTCGGGCTTCACTGAAATTAGCGGGACACATTTCGAAGTTTTCTGAATAAATTAGCCAATGAAATTTTACGAAGAGAGTAAACGCACTGACTGCAATTAATCATTGAACACAATATATGGCCAAATAATAAATATAGGCAGCTCAGCGCTGAAGATTGTCTCAAAAACTGAATACTAGTTTCCTCGTGTATACTTTGGAATCTGACAATAAAAACTGAAAACTGCAACGAAATTGTACTCTTAAACCTCCGAGACCATTCGCGAACCCCATTTTCTAGGGCCCGATAATGAGTGAGTTATAATGATGTGCCCATTTTCAATTATTCGTCCGCCTTGTTATCTTCAGTCTGAGTGTAAAACAGTATACTTGTTTTTCCAAAGCTCATATTTTTACTTGCATGTTTTGTGGTTCCTTTTGAACGGTCGCCTTTGCGCAGATGTTTGCCCGATCTGAGCATTGGAGATATGCCGACTCAACCACATATTTCAAATGAAGCTGTAATTCCTATGACGACTATAACACTCATTGCTTTATTCACTTTTTTCAGACAAGTGTCGGTGTTTCGTTTGGTTACAGTAGTGGCGGCGACTCTAGTGCTGTTTTAAAATACTTTAAAATAAAGCCATGTTTCTCCTTGCGCTAGAAAAGGCCTATGGGCTGCACTCTTTTATTCATTTCCGATAAATAACAGGGATTGTCTTAGCGCTGGAGAATGGCCAGGAATTACCATCTCGCCCATAAGATATCAAAAGTAGTGGGCTTTAAGGTCCCCTAAAATTTTTCTATTGCTGTACTCTTTTACGTTATTAATGACATACATGGCAACATTATCTGCGAATAAAATCTGTAGATAGTTACATAATCATGTTCTTGCTTCAATCTACGCAGTGCGAGCTAATCAGGTTCTTTGGATTTTCCTGCGAGACGACTGAGGCAACCACAGAGGATGGGTACATTCTAGAAGTGGACAGGGTGGGCCTGTCGGCTCAGTATAACACTACCTCATCAACAGGGAACAGAGCCAATCGCAACCCCATTATTCTGGTGCCGGGCATACTGTCGGACTCGGGTTCCTGGTTCATTAACTACCCCTCGCAAAGCGCAGGTGAGCGAATGATTTGTGACATTTTTGCAAACGTGAGGCGCGCTGAAGATACAAGGAATAATCAGTTAGTCATTGGGCTTTATTAGAGGGCCGAGAAATATTTGGTGGAGATTGCATAAAGAAATGCATAGATAGCAGATCATCGATATTTCACAAACTTCTTTCGAAGAATTACGGATATTGTTACTGAGAATAGCATCTTTAGCATAAATTCATTCACGATTTTGCGAAATCTTGCACATTACTTACTTCGATGTTTGCCGTTTATCGCCAATGCCATTCGTACAATTTTTATGATACGTTGAGTAAGCAAGTGCAATTTTTCCGTAAGGGAGCCATGTGATTGCACTGCAAACATTTTTATTTTCTCTATTACGATTATGCTGATGTGTGCTGGGTGGCTAGGTCACTCAAAATACGCTTATTCATGTTTTTTTTAACACGAAAATGTTTTGTGCCGGGGTCCACCAAGTACATCCGTCACGGATATGACGTTGATAAAATGGACGCCAACGGTTGAGAAAGAAAAAAAACCAAGAAAAACATACCCCCGCTGGGAATCGAACCCACGACGTTGCGGCCACGACGGCAAGCGCCTGACGCGCTACCGACTAAGCTAACTCGGGAGATGGTAGACACGGCGCGAACGCGCCTTATATCTTTCACACGGCGGGCGGAGCGGGACCGTGCCGCCGTCTGTGAGATGTGAAAAGAAGTAATGCTTCACGATCGACACTTACTAGCGCTTACTCCGAGATTGCATGCGATATCGGAGGTCATGGTTAAAGCTTCTCGATACCAGAGAGCTAGACTGGCCGCGCTGGCGTCGCCGAGGCACCCTTGACGCAGTTACGTTCTTTGCCTTTGGCTTCGTGTTAGCGTGCATCGGCTCATCGGAGTAGTGCAGCTTCTACGTGCACCAACGGGATTTCTCCGCCGCCGACTGCTTCAATTGCGAGAGCTCCGACTAACAAAACTGCTGCAATATGCGTCGCAGAAAGGACGCGATTTCGACGGGCGAATGTCGTGCCTTCGTGGAGCGAGAGCAGCGCCTGCGAGACAGAGGCCAGCGGGACGCATGCGTTTGCGGCTCAGGCTACGAACCTCTACCTCCCGTGTTGCTGAAGCGCAATGTGTGTTATGTATGCATGAGCACAGGCGTCGGCTACCCATTACTAGAAAGCGCACGCCATGCCGTTTCTCTCCTTAATTGACGACGCTTTGAAGAAGTGCATACCGGGTACCAGTGTTGATTATGAGCTTTTTGATATCATCCTTACGCGGGATTCACGATTCGCTGTGTCCAAATATATGTTCACACCGTCAGCTACCACAACGGTTTAATCATGGGCGTTAGTCGTCGCGATAGAGACATGCTGTCAACATGGGTGCATCCACGTCAAACGGTGCTATAGCTTCCAAACACGAATAGACATTGTACAAGCTCTCATATATCACTACACAATAAGCACTGCTTCTGTGAAGACACGTTTCACTTTCATGTTATACCGATTCCTATGTCGGAGGGATCAGCCATGTTTTTTCCTCGTCTCCCGCAGCATTGTTCAATCGTTGCAAATACACGCATTTCATGCTCGTGCCAATAACTGTAGCACTTGAATGGCATAGCACGGTTTGGCTACGTGGTATGCCTGCCGTTGCTCAGCTGAAACATCGTGCGGTCACTCCTGGAGATTTCCGTTAAGTATCATCAGAGCTAGGAATGCCGTTAACGGCATGCGCCGTTAATGAGGCATTCTGCACAAGATAATGTGCAGCCAATTCATATCGGTACATTGAAGCGTGGACAACCGAACCGATTTTGGTGGTGAAAAATTACACCATCTCCCGCTAAAGGGAAGCATCTGTGGATGAGAAGCAGCGGGGAAATGGTTCGCTTGAGCGGGAGAGGGTGTAATTTTTTTTAGGAGCTGGCTCGCCAGGTTCTTAAGCTGGGGCGAAGCCCCGCGCCGTAAGCTGCATCCATCCATTCAAAGCGTCGTTGAACGCAAGGAGGAACGCTACGCGCCTCGTGTTTTCCCTCTAGCCTGGCCGTTAATTCTCAGAGGGCGAGCTGGGAACGCGGTCGACATGTGTGGGACAGGGAGGGGGGTGCGTAGGATAGGACAGAGAGTGGGAGAGGACACGCATGCGCAGGCGGCGGTGTTGACGCTGGCGCTCATTGCGGTGTTACGCAGGAGAGAATGAGGCGCGCGAGAGGGAGGGGAGCGTAGGAGAGGAGAGAGAGGTGGAGGGGCGCGCATGCGCAGTGGGGGTGTGGACGCCGCGGGAGGAATGGATGCACGAAGCCCCGCTTTAATCTGCTTCGCATCTAAAAAAGTAATCAAGAAACGATGTTGCATTTGAAGCGTATTTTTATAGCATACGCTCCATGCAATGGAAACAAATGGCGGACCAAAGATTGTGCGTCAGCAAGTATGCGTTCATGCTCAGTGTGCAATGCTCCTGACTACTTCAATTAAACTTGCTGTTATGCGAGTTGATGTTGAATCACATACAAAATTTTTTACACAAAAGCGGGAAGTAGCGGAATCCTAAGAAAGAGAACAAGAAGGCTGTGCAAAAGCCGACCGCTGTGCACTACCGTATGCGTCTGTCTAGTTAGTTGTGGTGTTTGACTGCTGACCCGAAGGTCGAAAGACCAAATCCCAGCCGCAGGTGCCGCATTTCGATGGAGGATATATGCTAGAGGCCCATGTACCCAAATATGTGTGCACGTTAAGAACCCCAGCTGGTCAAAATTTCCGCTACGCTCAACTACGCCGTCTGTCATAATCTAGCATGCACGTAAACCGCCAACAAATATTATTATTATTATTATTATTATTATTATTATTATTATTATTATTATTATTATTAGTAGTAGTAGTAGTAGTAGTAGTAGTAGTAGTAGTAGTAGTAGTAGTAGTAGTAGTAGCGGTAGCAGTAGTAGTATTACGTATTCTTCATCTCTTTCGTAGTATTCCTGTTCTTCTCACTTGTGCTCTAAGAAATGTCGTATGCAGTTTCTCTCTCACAGCGAGTGCTTCAGACCTCCTGGTATGGTATTTATCGACTTCTCAATATGGATACTAATGCGAGGGTGCTTACCTGCAGCCCCTGCGTTCTCAAAGGGAGACGGAGATGTATTTTGAAGGGCGTGCGTTCGTATACATACAAAAAAGCCAGTTTCCCCGCAAGGGCGACTCAACGAAAGCGATAGCAACACATTGGAATGTCACTCGAAGAAAGGCAAGCAGCTCATTCCTTTGGGGAACACGGCAGCTGCAGCGAGAGAAGTGACCTTTGTCGGTTTATGTCTTGAACGCTTTTTGTTGGCGATGAGAGCACAACACGTACAAAGCTATGAGCCGTCCACAGGTCACCTTCAGGACACGGCGCGTGCGACTGTGGGCGACCACGCCCGGTCCCTGAAATTACGTATTTCCTGCTGGAATCGTGCCGCCCCCCCCTCCCCTTCGGTTGTTATCTGCATGCGCCTTTTCCGCGACGGGAACTTCCGGACCACGATCGTCGGCAGCGCTCCCGCGCTTTCAACGTAGAACATACGACGCGCGAGGCGATGTGATCGATTTGACTTTTACACGAAACATGACGGTGACGGCAGGAAGGAGCCTACAGTGTCCATGTAATTGCTTACGCAATAGAAGCGGCGAAGCTTGGACAGCAGTAAGTCAAACACAGAGACTGATAGAGGAACCGCGAAAAACAGGATAACGCGTATTGATGCAGAACTATCGGTAAATTGACGATCGATAGCGTCGATAGTTTTTTTATTTTCAAACAATCGATAGTGTAGAGAAACTATAGATAGTACTACTATCGACAAACTATCGATAGCGCAATCGTCAGCAGCATTGTTAATATTAGTAGCGACATTACTGCCACGCGTGTTTATTGCTTTGTAAACGAAGAATAAAAAAAACAGCGCTAAACACGGAACGAGAAGAGGACACATACACGGCGCTGATGTAGCGCCGTGTATGTGTCCTCTTCTCGTCTCGTGTTTAGCGCTGTTTTTATTCTTCGTCTACCATGGAGCACCAACCAGCCCAATCAGGCACACCGTTAAAGTTTATTGTTTTGTTTTGATGTGTTCAGGTTTCACCCACAAAGATTTAGCACCGTTTGACGCAGACCGCGCCGTAATGTTTGAGAAGCTTCATGCTTGTTTGAGATCATTCCATTAAGATTACGCGCCGGACGCGAATAGTCAAGTTTATTGGAGAGTTTACGCCAGCACCAGCGATAACACTGGAAGGTTCGATGACAGATGTATAAAAGACGACGCTTTCCCCCGATGATCAGATTACTCGACGGGCTGACGATTGTTCTCTCCGCTATCAGTGCGCAGCCTGTATCGCTTTTATTTTGAGTGTTGATTTTCTGGACACGAGATCTCCCAAATAAAGAGCTCCGTATTTCCCAGTCTTGTTTATTCATTTATTTATTTATTTCACAATACTGCAGGCCACATGGCCCAGGCAGGAGTGGAATTACAGAGATAGAAGAACAATACAAAATAATTGATAACAACACTGGCAGCACAAGCAATATGTCGCTGTCGCTTGGACGATTTATAAGAAAGGAATGAAAAAAATTACGAACAATTTATAACAACACTTGCAGCATAATGGTTTAACATCAATATAAGAGCAATATAACAGCAATGTAACAGTTTATAACGCAGCATAACGGCAATATAAGTTTCAATGATTCAATATTCATTACGAAAAATGTTGCTCAAGGACTTCGTCAAAACTGTCTGCCTCGCAAACGACCTTAGGTAGATTGTTCCAATCCGAAACAGTGCGGGGAAAAAAAACCTGTTTGAATGCCTCCGTTTTGGCAAACATGTGTTGTAGGGTGTGTTTGTGAGTGTTGCGCGTAGTTCCCGCTGTAGTGGTCTTTAAATATGAAGGTGCAGACATACCAAGTTTTCCGTTAAAAATATTGCGCAAGAATTTTAGTCGACTGATCTTTCTGCGGACAGCCAAGGTGGGGATGTTATGAGCTTTCATTAGTTGAGTTGGTGAATCTAGTCTTTTGTACTTATTGAATATAAATCTGATGGCTTTCTTTTGTAGCGCTTCTAAGCTCTGTATATCTTTTTTCGTGTACGGATCCCATACAACGGACGCATACTCCAACTGAGGTCTGATAATAGCATTATACGCTTGAAGTTTAACATTCACATTTGCCTTTGCAAGCTTCCTTTTCAAAAAGCACAGTTTCCGAAAAGCTGAAGTGCACACTGACGAAATGTGTGCTCGCCACGTCATATCAATTGAAAGGGTGATCCCTAAATACTTACACTGCGTTACTTATTGAATGGGGGAGCCATGAATATTGTAGGTAAACACACTAGGATTTGTTTTTCGCGTTATATTCATGAGCACGGTTTTATGAACGTTTAATTCCATGTCCCATGCTGCGCACCAGCATTCAATGTTGCGAAGAGTTTGCTGTAATAGGTTATGGTCGTCAGGGCAGGTTATTTCTTTAAACACAACACAATCATCCGCGAAAAGCTTCATAGACACTGTGTACGGGATTGCTTGCACTGAATCATTTACATATATAAGGAATAATAGTGGCCCCAACACACTTCCCTGTGGCACACCAGAAGTGACATTGAGCATCCTAGATACACTAGATTTAATTTCGACGAATTGTTTTCTATTGGTTAAATAAGATTCAACCCACTTAATAAGATAAAGCGGCAATCCTATGTTACGTAATTTCAGAAGTAATTTAATATGCGGAACCTTACCAAACGCTTTTGAAAAATCGAGTAGAAGTATATTAGTTTGCCCTGATCGATCTAAAACTGCCATAAAATCATGGATAGTTGTAACCAATTGCGTTGTTGTGGACAATCCCTTCCGAAATCCATGTTGGCAAGGGGACAGGATGTTATTATCTGCTAAAAAGCACTGAATATTGTGAGCCACTATGTGTTCTAATAACTTGCAACTTACTGAAGTTAAGGAAATTGGTCTGTAATTAGAAACAATTGATTTATCTCCCTTCTTGTGGATGGGCACAACACGCGCAATCTTCCAGTCACCCGGAACTTCACCACTACGCAATGATTTATTAAATACCTCCGCCAAGAAATCACTAATCTGTGTAGAATATCGCTTTAAAAATGTATTTGGGATTTGGTCTGGTCCTATACTTTTTTTGGTGCTCAGTTTTCTTAGCAAAATCAAAACACCTTCCCTTGTGACAATAGGAATGTCCACATCGTTAAGAATAGCTGGTAGGGGTACAAAAGCAGTCGAAGAAGTGAAGACACTGTGAAAATATTTATTAAATGCCTGCGATATTAAAAAGCCGTCAGTTTCATATTTCCCGTCCAGTTTAATTCTATTCACTGTTTCATTGGTTTGAGCCAGAAATCTCCAGAATTTAGCAGGATCTTCTTTAATGAATGAAGGGAGAGTGACTTGGTAGTAATGTGCCCTAGCATCATTTACTTTAGTTGCCATATTGCTTTTCAAAACATGGAAGGTTTCTGGTGCTACGTTTTTACGCTTTCTAAGTCGCTTGATTCTGCGTTTAATGTGGATAATCTCCCGAGATATTCATGGGTGTTTACGGTTCTTGCGTAGCTTCCGGGACGGGACAAACTGCTGAATGGAGAACCAGACAACTTTTAAATTGCATCCATAATGCGTGGACATCATCGTGCGTGCTGTAGCTTAGTACACTCTCTAAGTAATCTGTGACTGATGTATCATCAGCGCGATGATACATCAACGAACGCGCTACAGAGCATCGATAAGGCCAGAGAAAAACAATAGGCTGTGATCTGACACTCCTTTTTCAACTGTGATAACACCATTTAAAAAGATATCGCTTACAAAAAATAAGTCCAAGACAGCACTATTGCGCGTAGGTTCACAGACAATTTGGTCAAGGTTCCGAGCTAACATTGCGTCTAAAACAACATCACTCGATTTAGATTGCCCGTAACCTAAGTTCTTCCATTTAATAGCTGGAAGGTTGAAGTCACCTGTAATCATGATGTGACGTGTACGGTTTAAAAGGAGATGGTCGTAGAGCTGTTCAAGAAAAGAATCTGATACTTCCGGGGCTTTATAAACAACACAAAGCATAAAGTTTAAACCATTTACAGTGATGTTGAGGAACAGGCTTTCGTGGTCGGCAATCTGATTGATCAAACATACATCAATACCAAGTTTACAAATAACTGCAACTCCTCCACCACGTGTGCTTCGATCACGCCTGTGCATCTGATAGCCGGGGGAATAATTTCGTCATCTCGTACACCATCATGCAACTAAGTCTCAGTGATAACAACCACATGAGGGTCGTACGTCAAAAGCAATAGTTCTAACTTATCCGCTTTGTTCACAATGCTTCTTGCGTTGAACGAGAGCAGCATTCTTAACCGTCACAACCACGTGACAATACTATCGATAGTGGTGTGAATAATGATGCTGTTGCAGGCCTGCCATTTTGCCAAAATATTTGCGATAGCCTACTCTCAGCTTCGCTTAATTTATGAGCAATCATTGGCAAAAGAAATAAATTATTTACGAGTAAAATTGCCGGAAAAAGTGCATCAATAAACAAATAATTTCACATCCAAAAGCAACTAGTTACACCTTACAATTAACAAACATAGTTCATGATATTTTTTGTATTTTAAAATCATAAATGCAACATAAATTTGAAGCCGCGCAGTTCCACTACATTTAACGCCTTCCTTTCCGCTACAGCTGAATAGTTCGACTTTATGATCATGGGTCACAAAGCACTCAGGTGAAGAACACAAGCATGTCAACTTTCTTCACCTTCATCCTTCTACTCCGGCTGCCCTATCTACCACGCGCGCGGGGAACCAAGTTTATTCTGCAATGAGTTCGTGCTGTTGATTTTATACTATCGATAACACCATCGAATTTTTTACTATGGATAGCGCTATCGATAGCATTTTTTTACCAACGATAGTTCGATAGTGACTCAGCTATCGATAGTATCGATAGTACCATCGATAGTTTTTCATCGCTAATAACGCGTTAAAGGACCATACGTCCGTAGAGAGCGTCCCCGTATGCAGTCTCTCACATCAGTGAAACGAACGGAGGGGCGTCTAGAGAAGAAAACGAATACAGCTTCGATCGTAATCTATCGCCATTTGAATGTTGCGTTCCCACGAATTTTGCATGTAGCGCTATGTAAGTAGCCCAGATTACGTCATTTAACACTTTACAATGAAAGAGGCAGAAAACGCAACTCAGTGGTCTTGAACGCTTCATTGTCAACAACCAAACAAAAAGCAGACTAGAACTCGTGTTCTGTTTTGAGGCACCATCAGGTACGAGGTTTAACATTGAGGGAATGCAAATGTTCAGTGTTTTTTTCGGACGCGTAGTTAAAAAAAAAGCACAGTTTGGGGAAGAAGCCGGAAGAAAGAAACTTTCTACTCAATCACTGCGCCAGCTCTTGCTTTTCCGAACTTTTCGGCAACAGAATGTAATGTCGCACACAATAGTACAGCGGATGAGCATATTCTGGTCTTAGTTATTAAGCTGAATCACATTTCAGCTGGGACACCTTTGTGGAAGTATAGTCAGGGTAGGCGAGTTTGCATAACTTGTTCCCGTGCTTTCATGGAGTGCTTTTTATAGTGGGCACAACTTTGACAGGAGTACGGACAGGTGGGCTTGATTTTATACGAAGCCCCGAAGACATGATGCCTAGCGACTGAGCTGCTGCTGCAACGCACTGGACATTGCGAACTGGGGGATCTTAACTGAGCTCAGTCTCAAGTTTTAATTCAACAAAGTCACCGTTTATGCATGACCCCGCTCCTTGAATGTCAAGGTTGTATCTAGCGAGTATGGCCAGAGGAGGAGGTGATGGTAGGAAAGCCCAAGTCAGGCACCGCTTTCAGACATGGTTGTGTGCATCTATTACGTCTTTTATTGTCGATAGATTTTCAATCACGAATTCAACCATATTTTAGAAGGTCATAGATTCTGCACCTCACCATTCATATAGACTGCTTAGACGTTTGTCACACCTGTCACTTTCAGCATACTCATACACTTTTGCCTAAAAATGGCAGACACACTCATCAGTTCCACTATTAAGGAGAGAGCGCCTTAATCTATGTTGTCTTCTGAATTCCTGAGGCTAAAAGTGGATTCCATGTAGAACTCGAGGCAGCAGCCAACAAGGACTTACCTGTGGATACGCTCTATATTTCTCAGCTTCAATGATAACGGCTGAAGGCGAGTTCGTTTGTGCTCGGCCATGGACGCTTCGACCATATAAATTGGATTGCCGGAGTATGTTCAAGTTCAAGGTTATTGTTTCTTAATATTTTACACAACAAAAGAAAGTATACAGAAAGAGGTCCCACCGTTAAAAAACTGCAGCGGGAGCTCTTGTTATTAATTACAGAACAAAAGTAAATATGCGTCGGTTGAAGAGAGAAATATATACGAAAGTTCCATAATACTTACAATGATAAAGAAGCGTGTGGTAGCACAACATTTCATTGCATAACACGAACGAGAAAAAAATACACTGAAACAATAGAGCTTAGAAAGAAATAATGAAAAACAGATCAAAAAGTCAAAAAGATACAGAATCGGTAGCATTTACAAAGATACAATATAACCTTTTAAAGATCGTTGGTATGATGACTGTGTCGGTGAAGATTTTAAATGAACTGGTAGATCATTCCATAGTTTGACGCTTGCAAAACCAACAGTTAGTTTTCCATAGTTGCTTCGAGACTTCGGAAGTAAAATGTTATTATGTGAAGAGAACCTAGTATTATTTGCATTAGCAAGACTGTTCCGACCAATGACAAAGTAATTGTGGATTCTTAAGCATGCGATAAATGACGATGCCGTGATTGTAGGAGATAAGCTTATTTATAGTGAGCAGGTTTAACTCTGTGAAGATGGAGGTAACATGAGCGTTATAAGGAGCCGAAGTGATAATGCGAAGAGCATTATTTTGGATGTGTTGCAAAGGGGCTATATGACAGTGATATGTGAGGCCCCATGATGCTATACAATAATTTACATGACTGAAGATAAAGGCATAGTATAATGTCCAAAGAGTGTGCCTTTGAAAGTACTGTCTTTCCTTTAAGCCCTGACGCCGTATGCAATTTTCTTTTTTAAGCAGGTTATGTGAATGTTGAATTTCAAAAATGAATCAAGTTGAACACCTAGAACAGCATTATTTTGGATGTGTTGCAAAGGGGCTATATGACAGTGATATGTGAGGCCCCATGATGCTATACAATAATTTACATGACTGAAGATAAATGCATAGTATAATGTCCAAAGAGTGTGCCTTTGAAAGTACTGTCTTGCCTTTAAGCCCTGACGCCGTAAGCAATTTTCTTTTTGAAGCAGGTGATGTGAATGTTGAATTTCAAAAATGAATCAAGTTGAACACTTAGAACAGCATTATTTTGAATGTGTTGCAAAGGGGCTATATGACAGTGATATGTGAGGCCCCATGATGCTATACAATAATTTACATGACTGAAGATAAATGCATAGTATAATGTCCAAAGAGTGTGCCTTTGAAAGTACTGTCTTGCCTTTAAGCCCTGACGCCGTATGCAATTTTCTTTTTTAAGCAGGTGATGTGAATGTTGAATTTCAAAAATGAATCAAGTTGAACACCTAGAACAGCATTATTTTGGATGTGTTGCAAAGGGGCTATATGACAGTGATATGTGAGGCCCCATGATGCTATACAATAATTTACATGACTGAAGATAAATGCATAGTATAATGTCCAAAGAGTGTGCCTTTGAAAGTACTGTCTTGCCTTTAAGCCCTGACGCCGTATGCAATTTTCTTTTTTAAGCAGGTGATGTGAATGTTGAATTTCAAAAATGAATCAAGCTGAACACTTAGAACAGCATTATTTTGGATGTGTTGCAAAGGGGCTATATGACAGTGATATGTGAGGCCCCATGATGCTATACAATAATTTACATGACTGAAGATAAATGCATAGTATAATGTCCAAAGAGTGTGCCTTTGAAAGTACTGTCTTGCCTTTAAGCCCTGACGCCGTATGCAATTTTCTTTTTTAAGCAGGTTATGTGAATGTTGAATTTCAAAAATGGATCAAGTTGAACACCTAGAACAGCATTATTTTGGATGTGCTGCAAAGGGGCTATATGACAGTGATATGTGAGGCCCCATGATGCTATACAATAATTTACATGACTGAAGATAAATTCTTCAAAGGTATACTGCGCTAAAAGGAACAAGGACACAGAAAAGGGGGGACAACACATGCGCAGACTCACAACTGTGAGTCTGCGCATGTGTTGTGAGTCTGCGCATGTGTTGTCCCCCCTTTTCTGTGTCCTTGTTCCTTTTAGCGCAGTATACCTTTGAAGAATGAACATCAACCAACTAGCCCAACTTGCTGCTCTGAAGATAAATGCATAGTATAATGTCCAAAGAGTGTGCCTTTGAAAGTACTGTCTTGCCTTTAAGCCCTGACGCCGTAAGCAATTTTCTTTTTTAAGCAGGTGATGTGAATGTTGAATTTCAAAAATGAATCAAGTTGAACACTTAGAACAGCATTATTTTGGATGTGTTGCAAAGGGGCTATATGACAGTGATATGTGAGGCCCCATGATGCTATACAATAATTTACATGACTGAAGATAAATGCATAGTATAATGTCCAAAGAGTGTGCCTTTGAAAGTACTGTCTTTGCTTTAAGCCCTGACGCCGTATGCAATTTTCTTTTTTAAGCAGGTTATGTGAATGTTGAATTTCAAAAATGAATCAAGTTGAACACCTAGAACAGCATTATTTTGGATGTGTTGCAAAGGGGCTATATGACAGTGATATGTGAGGCCCCATGACGCTATACAATAATTTATATGACTGAAGATAAATGCATAGTATAATGTCCAAAGAGTGTGCCTTTGAAAGTACTGTCTTGCCTTTAAGCCCTGACTCCGTAAGCAATTTTCTTTTTTAAGCAGGTGATGTGAATGTTGAATTTCAAAAATGAATCAAGTTGAACACTTAGAACAGCATTATTTTGGATGTGTTGCAAAGGGGCTATATGACAGTGATATGTGAGGCCCCATGATGCTATACAATAATTTACATGACTGAAGATAAATGCATAGTATAATGTCCAAAGAGTGTGCCTTTGAAAGTACTGTCTTGCCTTTAAGCCCTGACGCCGTAAGCAATTTTCTTTTTTAAGCAGGTGATGTGAATGTTGAATTTCAAAAATGAATCAAGTTGAACACTTAGAACAGCATTATTTTGGATGTGTTGCAAAGGGGCTATATGACAGTGATATGTGAGGCCCCATGATGCTATACAATAAGTTACATGACTGAAGATAAATGCATAGTATAATGTCCAAAGAGTGTGCCTTTGAAAGTACTGTCTTGCCTTTAAGCCCTGACGCCGTATGCAATTTTCTTTTTTAACAGGTGATGTGAATGTTGAATTTCAAAAATGAATCAAGTTGAACACCTAGAACAGCATTATTTTGGATGTGTTGCAAAGGGGCTATATGAACAGCGTTATTTTGGATGTGTTGCAAAGGGGCTATATGACAGTGATATGTGAGGCCCCATGATGCTATACAATAATTTACATGACTGAAGATAAATGCATAGTATAATGTCCAAAGAGTGTGCCTTTGAAAGTACTGTCTTGCCTTTAAGCCCTGACGCCGTATGCAATTTTCTTTTTTAAGCAGGTGATGTGAATGTTGAATTTCAAAAATGAATCAAGTTGAACACTTAGAACAGCATTATTTTGGATGTGTTGCAAAGGGGCTATATGACAGTGATATGTGAGGCCCCATGATGCTATACAATAATTTACATGACTGAAGATAAATGCATAGTATAATGTCCAATGAGTGTGCCTTTGAAAGTACTGTCTTGCCTTTAAGCCCTGACGCCGTATGCAATTTTCTTTTTCAAGCAGGTGATGTGAATGTTGAATTTCAAAAATGAATCAAGTTGAACACCTGGAACAGCATTATTTTGGATGTGTTGCAAAGGGGCTATATGACAGTGATATGTGAGGCCCCATGATGCTATACAATAATTTACATGACTGAAGATAATGCATAGTATAATGTCCAAAGAGTGTGCCTTTGAAAGTACTGTCTTGCCTTTAAGCCCTGACGCCGTAAGCAATTTTCTTTTTTAAGGAGGTGATGTGAATGTTGAATTTCAAAAATGAATCAAGTTGAACACTTAGAACAGCATTATTTTGGATGTGTTGCAAAGGGGCTATATGACAGTGATATGTGAGGCCCCATGATGCTATACAATAATTTACATGACTGAAGATAAATGCATAGTATAATGTCCAAAGAGTGTGCCTTTGAAAGTACTGTCTTGCCTTTAAGCCCTGACGCCGTAAGCAATTTTCTTTTTTAAGCACGTGATGTGAATGTTGAATTTCAAAAATGAATCAAGTTGAACACTTAGAACAGCATTATTTTGGATGTGTTGCAAAGGGGCTATATGACAGTGATATGTGAGGCCCCATGATGCTGTACAATAATTTACATGACTGAAGATAAATGCATAGTATAATGTCCAAAGAGTGTGCCTTTGAAAGTACTGTCTTGCCTTTAAGCCCTGACGCCGTAGGCAATTTTCTTTTTTAACAGGTGATGTGAATGTTGAATTTCAAAAATGAATCAAGTTGAACACCTAGAACAGCATTATTTTGGATGTGTTGCAAAGGGGCTATATGAACAGCATTATTTGGATGTGTTGCAAAGGGGCTATATGACAGTGATATGTGAGGCCCCATGATGCTATACAATAATTTACATGACTGAAGATAAATGCATAGTATAATGTCCAAAGAGTGTGCCTTTGAAAGTACTGTCTTGCCTTTAAGCCCTGACGCCGTATGCAATTTTCTTTTTTAAGCAGGTGATGTGAATGTTGAATTTCAAAAATGAATCAAGTTGAACACTTAGAACAGCATTATTTTGGATGTGTTGCAAAGGGGCTATATGACAGTGATATGTGAGGCCCCATGATGCTATACAATAATTTACATGACTGAAGATAAATGCATAGTATAATGTCCAAAGAGTGTGCCTTTGAAAGTACTGTCTTGCCTTTAAGCCCTGACGCCGTATGCAATTTTCTTTTTTAAGCAGGTTATGTGAATGTTGAATTTCAAAAATGGATCAAGTTGAACACCTAGAACAGCATTATTTTGGATGTGTTGCAAAGGGGCTATATGACAGTGATATGTGAGGCCCCATGATGCTATACAATAATTTACATGACTGAAGATAAATGCATAGTATAATGTCCAAAGAGTGTGCCTTTGAAAGTACTGTCTTGCCTTTAAGCCCTGACGCCGTAAGCAATTTTCTTTTTTAAGCAGGTGATGTGAATGTTGAATTTCAAAAATGAATCAAGTTGAACACTTAGAACAGCATTATTTTGGATGTGTTGCAAAGGGGCTATATGACAGTGATATGTGAGGCCCCATGATGCTATACAATAATTTACATGACTGAAGATAAATGCATAGTATAATGTCCAAAGAGTGTGCCTTTGAAAGTACTGTCTTTGCTTTAAGCCCTGACGCCGTATGCAATTTTCTTTTTTAAGCAGGTGATGTGAATGTTGAATTTCAAAAATGAATCAAGTTGAACACTTAGAACAGCATTATTTTGGATGTGTTGCAAGGGGCTATATGACAGTGATATGTGAGGCCCCATGATGCTATACAATAATTCACATGACTGAAGATAATGCATAGTATAATGTCCAAAGAGTGTGCCTTTGACAGTACTGTCTTGCCTTTAAGCCCTGACGCCGTATGCAATTTTCTTTTTTAAGCAGGTGATGTGAATGTTGAATTTCAAAAATGAATCAAGTTGAACACCTAGAACAGCATTATTTTGGATGTGTTGCAAAGGGGCTATATGACAGTGATATGTGAGGCCCCATGATGCTATACAATAATTTACATGACTGAAGATAAATGCATAGTATAATGTCCAAAGAGTGTGCCTTTGAAAGTACTGTCTTGCCTTTAAGCCCTGACGCCGTATGCAATTTTCTTTTTTAACAGGTGATGTGAATGTTGAATTTCAAAAATGAATCAAGTTGAACACCTAGAAATGAACATTCGTTAGATGCTGGTATCGGGTGGGATCCTATGTACACCGGAGCACTATTGGATCGAGGTTTACTGTGCGAACTAAAAACCACATATTTTGTCTTTTTGGGGTTCATGAGCAACTTATTTTTTCGACACCAATAGTTGATATTATTTAGTTCATTGTTCACTCTCTCTCAGGGCATTTATGTCGTTATCAGAAGTGTAAACAGTGGTCTCATCCGCGTACAGAAGACATGCAGTGGAAGTGAGGCAGTTCGGAAAATCATTAATATATATGACACTAACAGCGGCCCGAGTCTGGACCCCTGTGGAACACGCGTGTTAATTATTTGTGTGTCAGACAGTACTCCTGAAACGGAAACCTGTTGCTGACGATCGTGTAGGCAACTGCGCAGAAGCTCCAGCGATGGACCTGTTATGCCATAAGTGTCGAGTTTAGAAAAGAGAATGCTGTGATTTAGGGAATCAAATGCTTTTGAATAATCGATAAAAACAGATCCCACGAATCTGCCCCGGTCAATTTCTGCTTTGATAGTGTCTGTAAGTGTGATTAAAGCTAATTCGGTAGAATATCCGCGACGAAAACCAAATTGTCTTGGGGTTAACAGTTTATGCTTATCGAAATAATTAGAAAGGCGTTTTTCAATCAGTTTTTCGACCACTTTACTAAAAGACGGCAAAATGATATAGGCCTGTACTTTGCTAATGAGGTAGTGTCTCCTTTTTTATACACTGGAATTATTTTTGATCTCTTCATGTCATTAGGAAACACTGATGTTTTAAAAATTAAATTGACAGTGTGACAGAACGCTTCGCTTATGTTGTCAACAATGTCCTTGATATGATGGCAGCATATAGAATCTAAACCAGGACTACAGTTCTTAAGATTCATGGTCGTATCATGAACTTCGCTTGGGTCAGTTGGGAAGAGATAAAATAATTGTGGTGTCAGGTGTGATGAGTGGGTCGTTAACACCTGGAATATCAGGAAGAGAAGCAAAAAAATTGCTGAACGCGCATGCAATATCTGTAGGATTAGTACGCATGCGGTCTTTTTCTTGAATTTTGGCTACGCTTTTCCTAACAGGATTCTTATTCAGAAACGTATTAATTATCTGCTATTGTTTTCGGGAAATCATGCCCAGTTTTAACTATCTGATTTTCATAGTAAGTTTTCTTCGCTTCTTTAAGCAGATGTGTTAGCAAAGTGCAAACCTTCTTGTAGCGAGCCTTAAGTGACTGGTTAAATGGCCGATTTATACATTTGCGATGTAGGTTTTCTTTTTTACGCATGCTTTTCAACAATCCTACTGTAAGCCAGGAATTTGAGGGAGAAGTGAAATGTTTGCGGCACTTGACCACTGTTGTAGATGACGATATAGAGTCCTTGATTAGGTCAACGAGTTTATTGTCAGAGGCTTCAGCATCATTCAGCGATGTAACGAGTGACCAGTCTGATCTGGTGGCGAACTATTTGTAGAGAGCTTTATCAAATATTGATTTTGTGGACGTTGGTCCGGAGGCATGATTATGGCGTTGAAAACGCAATACAATTGGAAAATGATCTGTTATATTGCTTCTAACAATGAAAGCCTCAGGGGGATGAAGCAGGTTTATTAGCTCATGATCAATGGGAGTGCTTGAGGTAGTAACATTTCTAGTGGGTAATTGTAACAACGATTCGACACCATACCCATGGCATATGTTAACGTATTCTCTGCTATAACAACTACATTCATCTAGAATGTTGGTATTGATATCTCCCATTAGGACGATATTCTTGTTTTCATTTGAAACACTGTGCAGTATATTGTCAAGAGCATGGCAAAATGTCACACTAGAACTTGGTGACCGGTAGATGCAGCCAAAAATAATGCTTTTTTCGCCGGTATCAAATGATGACTTCTTTTTCAATCCATACTGTTTCGCAGTAAGGCAGGTCGGGGTTTAAGTCTAATCTGCGTACATACTCAATATCATAGGAAATGAAGATAGCAGCACCACCATAGCTGGATGATACGCGATGACAGTATTCCGGAGTGTAAGATGGAAATGAAAATAAGTTTTTATCTTTATCGCTTAGCCATGTTTCCGTGACACACACCAGCGAAAATGGAACGGGATACGATGATAAAAGCAGGTGAAATTCATCGTAGTATCCTTTCAAACTTTTCGCATTAAAATGAATAACTGAGCAGCATGAATTTGATAGTAAGGGTGCTAGATCTTTTGAATCAACGTAGCTCATAGTGAAAAGACCAACGAGTGCTATTACGCTTGGTTAGTGAAAATGTTCAGATCAGCCTCGTCTCTGATGCGAAAAATCCTGCTGTCTGCGTTCTTCCTTGCCTTGATTAGGCAGTCGTCTGTCCATAGGAACTGCCAACGTTTTTCATTTTTCAGCTATTGTAATGTACCTGTTAGGTAAACATACGCGACGTAGTGCAGCGTATAGCACTGTCGACAAAAAACCAGGACATTTCTCGTTGGAAAGGAACTGCGCGTGGCGCCATATTTGAGGGGCTAAGAATAGGAGCGACATGGCTAGGAGTTTCACCGGCGTACCGCGCGATGACGAATGGAAAGGCGTAAACTACGGTGCAATGCAGCGGTAAAACACCTGGAGGGAATGACAAGATGAGATAACGGGTACGGGGAGCATGTCAGATGCTTATTGCGAGAGCTAACGACACCGACGCAGAGATGGGATTGCAAGTGCGTGACGGTATGGTTGTCAAATCTTTAGCAAGATGATCCACGCATCCGGCGAAGTAGTGACGCATTCCAGAAAAAAAAGGAAGACAAAAAAGGCTCCGAAGTCACCAATCGCTAAAGCCATCTGTCAACCCCGACTCTACCTCTTTCATGAAAGCAAATGTAGAACACTAGAAGTACTTCTTTTAACGCCACCACCACGTCCACATGTACTTTTCGTTTGTTGGCAACATTGGGTGACGACGCCGCATTGACCAAAGCCGAAAGGTCGGCACCATGACCTGGCAAACAAAACTATCCTAGGATTTCCTAGTTCCACTCGCTATTCTGCATATGAACCACCCATTCACTTCTGTCATCAATATGGAGGACAATGCACGGCTTTAAAAGAGCCACGAATAACACATTAACCTTTATTGGCAACTTATAATGCACGTCTAGGTCTGAAAAGTGCTTATATAAATAAATAAACTTTTTATTTCCATGGCAAACAAAACAATGCTAACACATTTTCGACATTCAATATTGGTCTTCGGATATTCTGGAATGGTACAATCACAGGAAGCGAGAAACTATACTCATTCATGATGTTATTTGTCTACTTTAGCTTTTATTTTATTTTAGTGCATCCGTCTTCCCTTCAACTTCCTTCACTGAAAGGCACACCTTAAAAAATTCTCAGGTTAACTCTAAGCACCGGAAAGCAAATTAATTCAGACATTATAGGGAACCAGCGCTGGAGTTTCCGCGGTGTGGGCAGTGCCGCCCTGGTGGTCAAAGCGCGCATACTCCAGCCGCTCCCGCGGACGAGAGATGCGACTGGTGGAGGCGATGCGGGCGCGTATCGCCGAAACAAAACTGAAGGATGCTGGCGGTACTGTTGCGCATTCAAGTGCCACAATACGTAGAAATGAAGGAGGATGTATCCTTCTATGCTTTTCCTTCTAGAACATATGAGTAGGAACGGATGCGGCGTTGCATCCCGGCAGTCAGGCGATCACAGTATGTTCTGCTCTTGCCCTCCTGTCTAGTGGCGTCGGGCTGGTTTCTAAACCGAATTGCGCGTGTCTGTTAGATTTATTCGATAGTGAGGGCCACCAGTGCAAACCGGGGCCAACGAGCAGAATTTGATGGGTGTTTTCTCGTAAATAAAACATACATATTATGCAGCATACGGCATAAATAACAATCTTTTCATCTTACCACCGCCAAGCTCCTACTGATGCCACCGCGTGCAGTGAACATGATACGATAGGCAGCTAGTCTACATTATTTGCAAACAGTTACGCAGAAGGAAAGCTGTCAGCATATGGGATGCGTACGGGGACACGTCTGCCGAAGCCGCTGAACTGTTATGAGAAATACGCACGCGATGGATGCCTCCCTTGAACTTCACTTGTGCTACAGACAGAGTTGTCACGAACAAAGCGGCGGACTACGCGAAGCTTAGCTTTATGGAGTCAGCCGATGCGGTAAAGCTTCTTTGTGCATTGGCTGCCACGGCGAAGTGACATCGCAATCTATGCCTCGCTAGAAAAGGGTCAAATGTCTTGGACTTTTACTCGCAGATTAATTCGCCTAACGTACTGTGTTAGTTTTTTCGCTTGTCTGTGTCTGCTTAGAATAAACGTGTTTGATGAACATCGACAATTGCTGGCGTTTTACGTGCCAAACAAGGTATGATTATGAGGCACGCCGTAGTGTGGGAATCAGGATTAATTTTGACCACTTGGGGTTGTTTAATGTGTTCATAAATGTCAGTGCGCGGGTGTTCTTTGTATTTCAACCCCATCGAAAGGCGGCCACCGAGGCCGGGAATCTATCCCGCGCCCTCGAGCATAACAGCGCGATACATGCTATGCTAGCACGGTGGTTTGCTTGATCAACGTCCGCGTGCACACATACTGCGGGCTGGGCATACACACCACGGCAGAAAAACGTTGACGCAGCTACCCCTTGCCTCTTAATTTTTTTTTTTACTGCAGTAGTGGGCAGCTGGTATCGACGCAGCACGTACTTATCAATTGAGGCTTGTGAGCCTGCACTAGCTTGACACAAATCTCAGGACCAGAAGCGTAGCCAGAAGCTTTTTACGGGGGGGGGGGGGGGGGAGGGATTCTACATCCTTTTTCTTTGTTCTTGCGTGCGTTTGTATGTGTGCGTGTATATATACACATGCAAAACCGAAAAATTTCGGGGGGGGGGGGGTCACGAAACCCCCCAACTCCCCCCCTGGCTACGCCCCTGCCCAGCACGAAACCAGAAAATGGTGACGACGGAGTCGCCACCACGGCACAGCACTGTCTCTTCGACGCCGTATGCACAGACATAGTCTGCTTTGCAGGGCTTCCCTCCGTTTTCCACTGCTTTCCTGAGAAAGTAGCCTTCAGACACAGTTATTTTTTTCTAAACCGTAGAGCAGTATTACTGGCGCAATGGCTGCTCGAGCTGTTCGCGCCAAAATGAAGCATGGAAACGACGCACGCACGTGCGCTCACCGCGGTACAGTGCGGCCGGTCGTCTGAGCTAGAGCAGCATGGCCTCCGAGATTAGCCGGCGGCGCGGAGGCCATGCGAGCGGCTGAGTTATGTCGCGACTCCTCGCCAGGCGCTCTTTTTCGGCGCGCCACCTATCCAGCGCTGGTCTCCCATAGAGAATATGTCACGCGTGGTTCTTTTGCTATGTTCGTGCAACTGGTCCGTTGCACGTGTAATCGTTGTCTTGCGGAAACCGTGCCCGAATGGCAGGGAACCTTCCAGATTATTTCAGAAGCTTCTTATAGGCTTGATCGCGGAAATGCGAACGGTTGAGTTCATTCTGAAATTAACGCAGCCACCAGCGATAAGGCTGGAATGTTTCATGCGGCATGTATAAATGCCGACACGCCTTACCGCAAAGCAGATTATCGACAGCCGACGCTCTGTTCGCCGCTATCAGTGTACAGTGTGTATTGCTGCCTGATGACGCCGACCGCTGCCTTCGTCAGCGTCATGACCACGTGACAATATTATAAGGCATATTCTCACTGTATGTTAAAATGCTCGTGTCTTAGTTCAAAACATTTTTAGGGTTATGCTTTCTTCCTAACTAGCATGATGTGTTGAAATTCCTACGGTAGATTGCATTTTTATGTGCGGATGACATCTCCAACAACTCCATAATAATAAATAAATAAATAAATAAATAAATAAATAAATAAATAAATAAATAAATAAATAAATTAATTAATTAATTAATCAACTTTTATTTTCTTCCTGAACAATGCAGTATGTTACTTCTTAAAGTAGGAGGCCAGAGAAAAAAAAACATGGCTGATCCCTCTGTCGTAGGAATCGGTATAACACGAAAGTGAAACGCGTCTTCACAGAAGTAGTGCTTATTGTGTAATGATATATGAGAGCTTGTACAGTGTCTGTTCGTGTTTGGCAGCTATAGTACCGTTTGACGTGGACGCACCCATGTTGACAGCATGTCTCTATCGCGACGACTAACGCCCATGATCATGATTAAATTGTGGTAGCTGACGGTGTGAACATATATTTGGACACAGCGAATCGTGAACCCCGCGTAAGGATGAAATCAACAAGCTCATAATCAACACTGGTACGGGGTATGCACTTCTTCAAAGCGTCGTCAATTAAGAAGAGAAACGGCACTGTGTGCGCTTTCTAGTAATGTGTAGCCGACGCCTGTGCTCATGCATACATAACACACACTGCGCTTCAGCAACATGGGAGGTAGAGGTTCGTAGCCTGAGCCGCAAACGCGTGCGTCCCGCTGGCCTCTGTCTCGCAGGCGCTGCTCTCGCTCCACCAAGGCACGACATTCTCCCGTCGAAATCGCGTCCTTTCTGCAACGCATATTGTAGCAGTTTTGTTAGTCGGTGCTCTTGCAGTTGAAGCAGTCGGCGGCGGAGAAATCCCGTCGGTGCACGTGGAAGCTGCACTACTCCGATGAGCCGGCGCACGCTAGCACGAAGCCAAAGGCAAAGAACGTAACTGCGTCAAGGGTGCCTCGGCGACGCCAGCGCGGCCAGTCTACCTCTCTGGTATCGAGACGCTTTAACCATGACCTCCGATATCGTGTGCAATCTCGGAGTAAGCGCTAGTAAGTGTCGATCGTGAAGCATTACTTCTTTTCACCTCTCACAGACGGCGGCACCGCCCAGCTCCGCCCCGCTCCGTCCGTCGCGAAAGAGAATGTGTGAAAGATATAAGGCGCGTTTGCGCCGTGCCTAGCATCTTTCGAGTTGGGTTAGTCGGTACGGCGTCGGGCGCTTGCCGTCGCGGCCGCAACGTCGTGGGTTCGATTCCCAGCGGGGTATCTTTTTCTTGGTTTTTTTCTTTCTCACCCGTTGGCGTCCATTTTATCAACGTCATATCCGTGACGGATGTACTTAGTGGACCCCGGCATAAAACACTTTCGTGTTAAAAACTGCATTTACGCATCTTGACTAAGCTCGGGCAACTAGTTCAGCAGCAGCGACCAAACGATTCGTTACGCAGCTCTTGCATACAGACATGGTTGTTTCTTACGTTCACACGTTTCGGCGAATACACATACAAACAATACATATTACCATAATATGGTAAGTCGTCCCCGCATGATTATCTTCGAGAGTTTTGTCTTGAAACACATGACCGCTAACGTTGAAAACACTGCTCGGTATTTTGTGGCAGAACAGCGGGGAAAAACGCCAGGCCTGCGCGCAAAGCGCAGCACAGTCACAGCGAAAGCTGGAAGAGCGGCATTTCTAGAGCCCGTTGTATACTCTCTTGGGGCTACTAATACAAGTACACTAGCAAGGTACCGACTACGCTATAAATCACAATATTTCTGAAGTTGGGATGCACCTACACCGCCATTATTCATCATTGTGCGCAGAAGCGAGGTTCCAGCTACACATATGTAAAGCATTATGTGCACTTTGTTTGCGTGACGACTGATGACGATGAAGAATTGTGGCTCAGCCCTTGTAATGGGTTGGAAGCTTTAAAGGGCTCACCAGTTACGTAATTCGCATTTTGTGACGCCTGGTTACAGAATTCGCGCTGTGTGGTGCGTGGTTGTTATTTCCCTCTTCTACCACACTAAATTACATATGTTAATGTGGTTCCTTCTGGACATGAAGCCTGTATAGCGTCTTCTTGCAAAGCAGTTCCAAGCACCGGCATGGTTCTGAGGTACAACACTGGGCTCTCACGCAGAGGGCCCAGGTTCGAACCCCGTTCCATCCTAGAAATTTTTCTTATTTCGTCTTTTTCTTATTTCGAGCGATAGTGGTTACGGACACCGGCGGCGGCGGCGGACAACTACGGCGCCAAAAACGGCCGTTGAAATTATCTCACAACAGCTTTCGCTGTAAAACGGGTCAGTGAAGACGCAGGACCCAACAAACAAACAATCACCCTTGTGCTGCTTCGTATGTTTTTGTCAATGTGGTTTTCCTACATTTCGAGTGATGTATGAAGCCATGTCAAGAGAAGCTGAGGTTGAATACGTGAGCGGGCAGTAGAATAAAAGTATGACGTATGAGTCACGGCACGTCTCTCATTCTTAGCGTCGCATATATTTGCTCCTACTTTCGCACTTTCTCGCTTTAGGTCTTCATTTCTTCTAATTCATCACCTTGTTACTCAAGAGAATCCGTAAATCGCAGGTCAATAGGACAATCTCCGGTATTCTTTACTCCTCTTTTTTACCATTCTTGCCTTGTGAACACTTCGTCTACGCGTGCACTCAATACATGCTTAAACATTGGGTAGGCCGTATCTGATTGTCTGAACCCTGTCTCTATCGTATTGTGTAGAAAAAAGTAGCCGTGGATTCCTTGTAGACGTTGGCTAACGTACAGCCATCAGCACACTTAACTCGAATGCTCCGCCGCATGGCCTCGACCCGCTTCGACTGACGCCAGCGCCGCCAAGCGTTGGACACGCTATGTTTGCAGCAGCTAACGATAGATGGAGCGCGGGTCGATTTCACTAGTACAGTTCTGTTTCACTTCTGCCTGAGCAGCGGGTCGACTACACACTTGGCAGATCCATATTCGCCCCGTTTCGCTCGTGCCTTCGTTCTCACACGCGCCCATAAAATTTGTTGCCGTATGCTTATCTCAGCAATGAACCATTGCGTGCGACAGCTCACCCGCCTTTCATGTTGAAATCACTGTTGCCACTCGAACAAAATGATATCTTGGGAAATCAGCTAGAGGAAGCAGGCGTTCATGGCGTTTGTAAAAGTTGCACAATAAATAAATGTGAAATGCGGTGGTGTATTTCATGTTCTGATTCATCATCTTCAGACTGCGTGAATCGGACTATTCTCGCTATTTAGTGTTCGCCTTCCTGTTGAGTTCACGCTGCGCTGAATATGTGGTGTTGGCGCGTAACGGCAACCCTGTCCGCCGGGTTAACTAAATATTACCTGGGTAGCTTAAATATTAACTGAAGCGTTTAGGAAAACTAGTTCAAAACCATATAGGAAGCATGCGTTGCAAAACTTTCTTCATGTTTTTGCCATTTAGCGTATGCTGAAGTATCCAGAATAGTGTTTTGAATCGTCGCGGCAACGCGGTGTTATTGGTACACGCATTGGAAAGATGCGACGCGGCGGCGCGTTACTTTATGTGCATTTACTGACTGCTACAGTTCGATATATTGCACCTATGTCCAGAACTTCCCTCTTTACCTAAAGAGCCAGTTTGTTATCCGACAAGGTGGCACTTAACGCTTTTCCTTAATAACTATGCACGAAAATTGCTTTGTTCGCATCGCATCCATGCGTCTTTCTTTCTCAGGAAACGAGCAGATCTTACGCTCCGACACCGCATCTTCAGTGCAGCGTGAACTCAACAGGAAGGCGAACACTAAAGTGCGAGAGCAGTCCGATTCACGCAGTCTGAATATAAAATGAACGACACCACCGCATTTCATATTTATTTATTGTGCAAGTTTTACAAACGCCATGAACGTGCGTTTGCTCTGCTTTTCTAATACATAATTTCTTTCGAGCGGCAGCTGCGATTTCAAACTCGAAAGGTGCGTGAGCTGTCGCACGCAATGGCTCATTGCCGAGATAAGCATACGGCAACGAATCGCATGGGCGCGCATGAGAACGTAGCCACGAGCGAAACGTGGCAAAAACGGACCTGCCAAGTGAGTGCATTGGACCCGCCGGTCAGGCAGAAGTGAAACAGAAATTTACTAGTGAAACCGACCTGTGCTCCACCTATCGTTTGCTGCAACAAACATGCCGTGTCCAACGCTTAGCGGCGCTGGTGTCAGTCGAGGCGGGTCGATGCCACGCGAAGGAGCGTTCGAGTTAGGCGTGCTGACGGCTGTACTTACATGCGGTACAAGTACTCTGTGGGGACGCACTGCTTCCGAGAGCCTTGGTATATCTCCTGAGTCAAATACCTTTCTGTGTCCTATGAAAGCTACACAATGTTTCCCGTTGTACTCCTTAGTCACCAGGTTGAATTCATAGGCGTGATACGTCGTAGAGCGCTCCTTCGCGATATCGGCCTGCTCCCTAGGCTGGCTAACGTCAAGTGTTTTTCTTAGGATAAGATGAATACTCACCGCTGCCAATTGGTAGCTAAAACTGACAGCAGCTTTCGTGACGCCGCACCCCGGGCCGTGAAATAAAGGCTCTGTCTTTAGCAAATTCAATGTGCGAGCGCGGTGAGCACAGCTGACTGAAAAAACTTGTAGGCACAGCTGTGAGCTTTGCGGTCGTGATGTGTAACAATAACGGTAGCCTGGTGCATGTATTTTATTGTAAAGGTTCATCTAAATTACATTGAAATCGCAACATGTGACATTGGTTGAGTAATCAAAATAAAGGTACTGACAACGTTCTCTAAGGTACTGCAACAAAGAACAGGTGAAGCTTGTCGAATTTGTCAGTTATGTCGCTTCCTCGCTTACATATATTTGTTCTCGCTATGGATAGTCAATTTGTTATTACAAAAATCTAAGACTTCAATCCAGCTATGCATGATATTTCTCTTCAGTATGCCTTTAACATAAAGTGAGACTATTTGCTAACCATCGAATTTTGCGACGCGATTTTAAGTGTACGGTACATCAGAAGACATCAAGACATATATTGTAATGACAAAGATTGGCAATGGAGCTTGGCCCTCGTACTCAGCCAGCGCGAGAAATAGAAGGACGGAGTCAAAGAATAGAACAGTCGACCAATCGATCGGGCATTGTGTATGTTTCTTGTCATTACAATTGCACTGTCGTCGAAAAGCTATGGTGAACACCGGCTCCTTGCTTGACGTAGCGCGTCTTCCTTAGTAACACCGTCATGCTTCCTGAATGACCACAAGTCGACCACCGCGGCAAACACCCATCCCAGCACGAGTGGACGGCGTCCAGGCCTCCTCGGTGGTTCCAGTGAACTACTTGATCGGCGCCGTGCTACTTCGCGCAAAGAATGCGCACGGGCTCTTCTCGCCTGGGGACGTCGCTCATCCTTCCCATGGCTAGTATCCCATAACCAAGACTACCATCACCTAAGCCGCCAATGGACGCCGTAAAGGCTTCCTTGGGCCTAAATCTCACCTCCGCGAGTGCTGCGAACACCGCATACACCACGGACACGACCCCCGGCTCATCGGGTGCCTTACAAGACAGCGGCGCGGAGCTCTTGCGTGAGGGCACGCAAGAGCTCCGCGCCGTTTGCGTCGTTGAACTTCGGGTTCTCGCCTGCCGCTGCGCCACCATCGGCTATTTGGGCAGTACCGGAGTTGCGAGGCTGCCAGAAAAATGTTGTCGGGTGGATTTCAATAATCAGTTCTTCCTGATCAGTTCTACCTGACAACGCAACAACTAGCCTTGCAAATGATTTCAATGATTACTTTGCCACGGTTGGCGAAAATGTTACGAAGCAATTTAGTGCTGCACGACCCACCACCCACGTTGAAAGAAATGAAAACAAATTTAGCTTTAAGGTTATAGCAGAAGAGGAGGTGATGTCTGCTATAATTAATCTACAGGTGAACAAAGCCACAGGGATTGATGGTATACGAGCTAGGGTGCAGAAAGACAATTCAGATATTTTGAGTACTCCACTATGTCACTTATTTAACCATTCGATGAATGTCAATTCTTATCCAGATGCATTAAAAATGGCCAAGGTTGTGCCAGAATACAAAACTGGAAACCACAATATTCCCGGCAGCTACAGACCAATACCCGTATTGAGCATTGTAAAGAATATATTTGAACTGTAGAAGGGTACGCATTTGGGCTGGTTGGTTCATGATTACGGGTGAGAAACAGCGCTAAAAAGACGGGACAAGCGCTAAAAAGACGGGACAACTGTTGCGGTTATCCCGTACGTGCACAAAGTAGCGCACAATCTCAAGAAAATTCGGCAGATCCCACCTACCGTGGGAATCGATGTTATGCGAAGCATGCGCAGGATATTGACTGTAGCGTAGTTTTTCACATTGAGCGAACCGTTACGGAATGACGCCAGAGAAATGTGGAATTGGTATACGCACATTCATATGTTGAAGAGTAGCATATGTATTATATAAGCAGTTGTTTACAGTTGCGTAACGATGCTGCACTGCTAGTCAGCGATAGTTACATTGTGACGCACCACAGATGCATTCAGAGAGCTCTGCGCGTGCGCGGAAGCGGGGGCGGCAGTGTTATGGCCGTGGATACCCCCAGTTGCGATAAGAGCTGCAGCGCCGCTTGACGTTGCTTTGGAAGCCTATGCGTCTCTGTTATGACGGAGTATACCTACGCACGTTTCACGAACCCGTGTGCATGTGTAGAAAGGGTTCGTGACAGTTCTTCAACAAGGTCATCATCACCGTGATCAATGAGCACTAGCAGCTCGTCCGTACTTGTTAAACGGATCCGTTCGTGATCGCGGCCAAAGTGTAGTGAAGTGCAAGGTATAGTACAGCTGGTGGAAATCCTGGATGCCTCTTACGATGAAATGATCTATGATGCCTCCTGTCGTGGACGTGGCATAGATATCTTTTGAGGCCCTTTCAACGTCCAAGCCGCCTTTCACGCAGTATAAGGACCAAGCGTCGTTGGGTCTCGATAACTCAATGTTAAATTCACCGGTAATGATGAGAGGCCTGGTTCTCTCAGCAGATATATTGTAGGAAGCATTGACCCTGGTTTTTGCGTAGTCCACGTCGTCCACGTTGCGGACCAAGTGGACGAGTGGATAGCAGTTGAGTGTCCTTCAGAAGTGTTCTGTCTCCAGCTTCCTCACTTCCCTTGCGTCCGCCGCGATGGTGTAGCGGTTGCGGTGCTAGGCTGCTGACCCGAAGGTCGCGGGTTCGATCCCGGCCGCGGTGGTCGCATTTCAATGGAGGCAAAATGCTAGATGCCCGTGTACTGTGCGATATCGGTACACGTTAAAGAATACCCGATGGTAAAAATTTCCGGAGCCCTCCGGTACGGCGTCTCTCAAAATCATATCGTCGTTTTGGGACATAAAACCCAAACACTTAATATTATTATCACTTTCCCTGCGTGTCAATGCGTGTGTTCGCGGTTACTGTGTTGGTCGAGACTCTGTATCACCTGTGGCACACACCCGCATAACATGAACTCTGGTATACGGGTATGTGCCACACGTGACTGAGAGAAAGGGTTTCATGACGTATGCGACAGGTATTTTGCGTTATTCATGTCGTCACCAGTGCATCGGGTTCGTCATACACTGATCCCCTGCTCTGCCAATTTTGGTATACTACAAGTTATGGAGACGACGAAGAGAGCGCCCAGACGTAGGCGGCTAGATAGATAGATAGATAGATAGATAGATAGATGGAAACGGCCAAAGTGCCTGAGGTTCGCTAAGAAATGCTTCGCATTTAAAAGTTGTCAGCAGGGCAGGCGTTAGGTTGTTGTTTTCTGCCCAAAATAAGCTTGGTGGCCTGTGCCAGCAAGTCAACCGAGAAGAAGAGAAGAAAAGAAGATGCACTAAGAAGCACAGGCAGAAGTTTGTTGAATGTTCTCAAGAAGTTGTATACAAGATTCCCCTTTCTTGCGGGCGTTACTATGTCGGGCAAACGGGGCGGTGCGCTAATGACCGCATGCGCGAGCATTCGAACAAGGTTCGGAAACAAGCTACAGATAGTCAGTTATCTCTTCACTGTAACAGTTGCGGTTGCCATCCATCTTTTAACGATACCACTTTCTTGTAAAAATACCATGACGAGCGCGCGCGCCTCATTTCAGAAGCTTATCACATCTACAATAGCGGAGAGGCATGTGTAAGCCTCCCCTCGATTTCCCTCCTTCCGAAGGAGATAGAATTCATGTCTCGTTGATCGCCTTACTGCCTCTGCGCAGGCTGAGTTTTCTGTATTTTCGTTACGTTAGTGGTGAAGTATATTTATGCTGACTGAAGGAATAAAGCACATTTGGTTGTTAGTCAATATATTTGAAAAGTTAATCGCCCAACAGCTCAAGGACTTCCTTAGCAAGAATAACATAATTTGCCCGGAGCAGCATGGCTTTTTTCCAGGCGAATCCACATCAACAGCTGTTCTTACCTTATCTCAAATCATCAAGTCTGCCCTTAACCAACAAAATGTTGTCATTGGAATATTTATCGACATAAAAAAGGCGTTTGATACCATTTGTCACTCGGCACTAATGGAAAAACTAAAGTGCTATGGTATAATTGATGGTGCACATGACTTCCTTTCCAGTTGTCTCACATCGCGAAAGCAAAAAGTTCTAATTGATGGTTATCTATCCGAATCGAGGACTGTCACATGTGGTGTACCACAAGGATCCGTATTGGGTCCCATTTTATTTGCTCTGTACGTTAATGATTTCCAGCGAGTACTACAGTCATTAAAAGCATTAATGTATGAGGATGATGCCGTAATTTTATTCACAGACAATTCACTTGAAGCCTTAGAACATACTGTGTCCAATGAACTACTAGCTATTTCAATGTGGTTTCGTGACAATCAACTGCAATTAAATACCGATAAAAGAAAATATATTATTTTCTGGTCACGAATTAAAACTGTGAACTGCCCTTCAATCAGCGTATCGCTAAATAATCAATCCATTGAATGTGTTCCGACTAATAAATATCTTGGCATTATATTTGACAGTAACCTTAACTGGACAGACCAAATCAATACCGTTTGCAAAAAAGTTGTCATTCAGCTGTTACACTCTCATACGCGCGCGTCAATACTTTGACTTAACTTTGATGTGAACATTATATTTTAGCCTAATTCACTGCCACCTCAGCTACTGTTGCGGGTCGTGGGGCCAAACATACACAACATACCTTACTCCGCTAAACCGGTTACAAAAACTAGCTGTGCGTGTGATTACGTTCTCCCCGGGTAATTACCCCTCTAATATTCTATTTCAGAGAATGCGTATACTGCCGTTTACGAAGGTACGCAATTACAAGATTTCCTGTTTAGTAAATAAAATAATAAACACAAGCACACCTCTGCCCCGTACTATTTTCACGTTCCCGTCGTTAAACACACGGCACGCAAGCATCGGTAATCTTAACCTTCCTTTATGTTCGAATATGTATGGTGAACGACTAATCCAATTTTCTGGTGCTAAGCTGTGGAACAATTTGCCTCTTGAAATAAAACTCGCGAGAAGTTTTGACATTACCTGCAAACGATACTTCATTTCTAACCAGGCATTTTCTTCAGTTTTGGTTATTCTTAAAAATTTTCTCATGTATATTTTTTGTGTTCATGATAGTTATGTATTCGCTGTTTTTTAGTATGGTTCCTTGAATCTGTACAATACTTTTCGCTTATGGATGATACTTTCGCTATTGTTTCTTTTTCTGCACAAGACTGCTAATTCTTATAACCTTGTTTTGTATTGGACCCATCACTAGCCGTTTAGGCTATGAGGTCCAAATAATTCTGTACGCATTTTTCATATTATGATGCAATAAAATTCTCCTTGATTGATAAAAAAATCAACTAGCTCGGCATGCACCATTCTTAGCTGGACCATCGAAAATTGCTGGTGGCCATCGACCGCCTTCGCGATGCCGCCAAGGCACGGCATGCCACGAAAGGATCAGGCAAGCATCCTGTCGTGAATGGTGTGCCAAGTTGATTAGTCGTTCTCGCGCGTTTTCTCATGCATGCGACCCCTCCCCGCCGACCGTGTCTCCGCCGCGGATGGGAGCTATGAGGCACACCACCTCGATAGCGCAGCTCGGGCGCCCAACGACCTGTCCTCCCTCGAAAATGGAGTGCGCGAGGCGCAGCGCCCCTGTGGTACAGCTGTGCCCTGTAGCTGCTCCGTGGACAGCTTTTCGGAATGCCCTGCGGCAGTCATAGACGCTAGTCACAAGGTGTCCTCCACCCTACAGGTGCCGAACATCGCGTCGATACCCATCATCCAACCAGCCTTGACAGAGACCATGACCGCCTCCAAGCTGCCAGCGCTAGAGTGCCTGGAGGCGGCAGCCTATTGTTTGACGACGTCAGCTTCTCCGCGATCAGCCGGAGATGAAACACTAACCACCACTCCTTGTTTGGGTCACAGTAAGGATCAACATCATCCCTGACTCTCACCGCAGTCATTGGCCGAGTGTGTGGACGCTCGCCACTTGTCAAGCGCTGTCTCCCTGCACGAAGCTGAAGTGCCTACGTCGCCTAAGGCAGCGGTCATCGAAGACCTGCCGGTGCAGTCTATCATTGCAGGTCGTGACACGGCTTCTGGACAGGACGGCTTGAGCGCACGCGGCACTTTTTGACGAACCACCAGTTCGAGCACTAGTACGACATCAGCAATACCACGAGAGTAAGACTTGCAAGCCAGTACACGAACTCGGCCCTGCGTTGCTGCAGATATCTAGCGGGACACCCCGTCCCCCTCGACGCACCGCGAACAGCGCAGACGTCCCGGCTCAGTGTGGAAGGTGGCGCTGCTGCATTCACGATTTCCTGTCCTGTCTTCTCAAATGATCGACCAGCCCGGTACAGCCAGTGCCACCCTCTAGAGCAGTCATGGGTGAGTCATGGCCGAGCATGATGGCAAAGAGTGGCAATGAAGTTTGGGCCACTCAGACAGCGCGAGAAAGAGAAGGACGCAGTCGGAGAATAGAACAGTCGGCCCAGCGATAGGACGCTGTACCTCTTTCCCATCACTAGAATATGTACACATGTGCTCATGAACGTTCACAGTATGTATCGGGCTAAATATAATTAATATGGTAATTTGCAGCGTGTAGAGTAAATGAAATATATAAAGGGAAACACTAGAATTATAGTGATCCACGTTAAAAAATTGCGGGCTGAAATATTTTAGGTATTGCGACACTCTTCTAAAGGACCTTTTGTAAACTCCCTTGAAAAGTGTTTTTCATAATGTGTGATTGTCGTGAGCTAAAAAATGTCGATCGTTTACTATCTTGACAGCATACTTGTCATATTTTGCAGGCTTTCTTTTGGCCCAATATGGATACGACATATGGGCCATGAACACACGGGAGGTTGCACAGCGGTCTCGACACAGGACCCTCAGTCAAAACGACGACCGGTACTGGCAGTGGAGGCAAGGCATACCGCGCTAAAATTATTATCAGTCATATAAAACCTTATTTACGATATTGCCATTGCCACGCAATGATATGGTCATGGAGCATCACATATTTCTGTGTTTTCCGACGGGAACGATGTTATTTGCAGATATTCCCTGCTAGATTTTCACAGCCATTTTTCACGGACAGACCATGTTAATTTCATGGACAGACTACCACAGACAACCTTACTAATTGCGAGAATAGTATCAACGAAGCACGCGCGGAATTTCTATACGAAACATATTCGCATTAACGGCTCGATGCATTAAGCGATGCATAACGAACTGTCACTTTATTACGTTATGAATGACTTTTCAAGTATACAATTAAGATGACGCTGATGTCCATGTAAGTAATGCTCATGGTCCACAGAGGAGAAGGCTAGAACGTTGGTAAGAGCCTATCGACTTGAACTTTCTAGAATAATAGTGTGGCTATTTTTCTCTTTATAACGTACGGGATGAATGTTCGCATTCCAGTGGATCTGTCACAGTGAACTGAATTTAAAAAAATAGCGATGTCACAACGTCAGGGCCGAAGGTTTGTAAATTTATTGGCTACATAAGCTATTACAGCGTGTGCTTATTAGCGCCTTGACGTGGCGCAGCCAGTTTTCTTAACTTTATGCACCTCTGGCGAAATCTGAAGTAAATATTTGGTGACATCGTGGACGCACATGTACTCCAAACCGCACACATCCTTATTTTAGGGAAATGTCACAGATCAGCTCAGTTTGTCTTGATCAACGACACCGATCACTCGTGTGTCTTTTTTTTTTACACTACACCTGTCCTTCAGCTTTGAAGAAATCGGCCGCTACGATATTGCTGCCGTCATCGACCTTGTACTGAATGTCACCGGCGCCAGCCAATTTACCCTTCTCGTATATTCTCAAGGCATGACTGGGAGCGTGATACTGCTTTCAACGAGGCCGGAGTACAACGAGAAGGTGGGTTGTTGTAAACGACCACTTATTAACGTAGTGCTAGTCGAAACGTATTATTGTCATATAGAGTAGACCTTCTTGTCAATTTTAGAGGTTCATAAACGATAACGTTCCTTGAGTCGCAAGACAGGCAGCTAGTAATGAAAGCGGCAAAGCTAGGTCTGTATATGTAATATCAAAATCTGATAGATCACAGTGTTGAAGGTTAACCGGGAAGTGCCGCTCGTGCGATGAGATATTCTGTCTAAAAACACAAACGACATTGTTCAATATAACCTGCTTAGATTAGTTTGAAGCATGAAAACTATGTCTAAAAGGATCTCTGTGCGAAAATTTTCCTACTCACTGTAGCGTTTACACACTGAGAGGAATTGATAATCTGGTGTGTAGGGTGTGGATGTATGGCCATGCGATAATATTCTAGCGCAGAAAAGCTGAGGGAGACAGGTCGAGCGATAACTTAACACAAAAGTTAAAATAAAATTCAAGGGTTGTGTGCAGAAAAACATTTCACACTATTTCAAGGCCATTATTGTGCCTTCCTACGGAGTGGTTGTACGGAGGAAAATACCGCCAAAATAAATTCATGCGAGCTCATTTGGCAGATCCTGAAATTTAGTAGGTTTAGGTTTAAATGATCTGCATTTCTGCGCTTTTTGTGGTGACCAAAGATAAAATGGCTGCAAACTTTTATTTTGAATACTTCATTGCATACTACAATTAGCGCGAACCGTTTTTTGCACCAAAAGACGATTGCAATCACTGCAACTATTAAAATATCCTTATGCTCCTAATTCGAGCTTGAGTTATACACTTTAAAAGATTTCGAAAAGCCATTATCTTGCGTTGTTTCTTGCAGATTGGCTTACTTGTAGCCTATGGTCCAGTGGCAAATATAACCAACATTGGATCACCTATTCGTGAGCTGATAGCACTGTCTGATCCGCTGTTTGTAAGTAGCACGACTATTTAATGTATTCTATTTCTGCGGTCTCACTATACGCGGCTCTTCATGAACTAAGAAAAAGGGTGAAGTATATTTATCTGATGTATCATGTCCAGCGATTCGTGCGAGTCATTTATTGGGTGATAGCATATGATTGACATAAATGTATTAAATGCGAAGCATTCCTTAGCGAACCTTTGGCACTTTCTATCTAGCTATCTTGGTGTAGACCAAAATTTGGTGTAGGAGGGTAAGAGGTGTAGGAGGGTAATTTGGTATATAATTGGTGTAGACCAAAATTGGATTGGTAGGGTAAGAGGGCTGGTCATGACATGAATAACGGGGAAATCCTGCCGCGTACGTCGTGAAACCCTTTCCTCCAGACACATGTGGCACATACCCGTATACGGTAAGCGGGTATGCGACACATGAGATTGACAGTTTATATTTTCCCAGGAAGAGCGATAGCAGACATTGGTAATTTACATGCGACAGCGTAAACAAAAAGAAAAAAAACGCCAGGCCTGCGCTGAAACCGCAGCACAGCCACAGCGAAAGCTGGAAGAGCAGAATTTCTAGAGCCCGTTAAGCTCTCTTGGGGCTACAAAACAAGTACACTAGAAAGGTACCCACTACGCCATAAATCACAATTTTTGTGAAGTTGGGAAGCACCTACTAAGCCATTATTCGTCATGCTGCGGAGAAGCGAGGCACCAGCGACACGTCAGTAAGGCATCATGTGCACTTTGTTGACGCGACGACTGATGACGATGAAGAATTATGGCTCAGCCCTTTGTAATGGGTTGGAATCTTTAAACGGCCCACCAGTTATGTAATTTGCATTGGGTGACGCCCGGTCACTATTTCCCTCTCCCGTCATGCTGTATAACATACGAGACGGGGGGGGGGCGAAGAACTTTACTGAGACCCCGAGGAAATGGATCATGCGCTTATGGGCTTCCTTGGCAACCAATACAAGTGCACTTGTGAGGAACCCTCTACGCTATAAATCATTGTAATATTTGAGAAGTAGGGCAGCAGGCATTGTGCCATTTTTCGTCATTCTACGGAGAACGTTGGTACCTGCTAAACGCATGTAAGGCATTATGCGCACTTTGTTGATGCTGTGCCTGATGGCGATGAAGAATTATGGCAGAGTCCTTTGTAATGGGTTGGAAGCATTCAACAACCTACTCGTTGCGCAATTCGCATTGTGTGACGCCTGGTTACAGAATTTGCGTTGTGCGACGCTTGGTGCTTATTTTACTCTTCTACCACGCTATAGTGCATGTGCTAATGTGGTTCCTTTCCGACATGAAGCCTGTATAGGACCTTTTTGCAAAGCAGTTTCAAGCACCGGCATGGCTCAGAGGTTGAATACTGGGCTCCCACGCAGAGGGCCCAGGTTCGAACCTCGTTCCATTCTGGAGTTTTTTTCTTATTTCGTTTTTTTTCTTATTTCGAGCGATACTGGTTACGGACACCGGCGGCGGCGGCGGCGGCGGCGGACAACTACGGCGCCAAAAACGGCCGGTGAAATGATCTCATAACAGCTTTCGCTGTAAAACTGACCTCGGCAGCGTTGACCCGACGAATGGAAAGAATAAAGGACAGGATCCCAACAGGAATTGAACCCAAGCATTCTTCGTGGCAGTCAGGTATTCTACCACAGAGCCACACCACGTCTTGACTCTGCTTTAAAAAAATACCCTATGCAGGCGTAATGCCTGGACAGCGTCAATTGTGGTTGCAGTGCTGGCTATCTAATTTTATAACAAGGCAATAAACTTTACATATGTACTCCTGTTATAGAGGCGTCATGCCGGGTAAACGACAATTGTGGTTCCAGTGTTGGCTCCGCTTTCATAGAAGTCTAATAAACATTTCATTTGTATTTCTATGATTCAGTAAGCTACATACAAGCGTTGCTCGACCGCGGAGAATACGCCAACGAAAGTTACGTATGATATTCACATCGTCGCACCGTAAAGTGCACTTAGTTTCGATAATACTCACGCCTGTGCCCTAAAGTGAGTGCTGACGTTACGTCAGACCATAAGTAACACTTTAAATGCCAGTGTAGTCGACGTGCATTGGTAAGGCCACAATGTGCACCCAACTATTGCGATTACAAAAACACGTCGATCCATCTATTAACGCTTGGCTCAAGCCAAAACATGTAGGATAGACAACTACTCGCTGACTGCTTCGCATAACACCGATTCTCACAAAGCATAGAATCTGCCGAATTTTTTCTGTTCGTGCTTGCTCAAAATGAGATAACCAACATCAGCCTTGTGCTGGTCTGACGTCAGAACAAGTGCCACGCATGCAGTCGAACTCCTCTTACACTACGCAATGAAAGAGGAAATTTACAGACATGGTTAACATTTTACGTCTCTGAAGACAAGACTACAGGATACGTTGCTATTTACTTAATACCTAACTTACGGTAAAGAGTTAGATAACATTTGAATGCTTCAACCAGGCGCTTAGGAAGCACGCGTTTTATATAACAGAAGATATAATTTATTTTCAGAAATATAGGGCCATCAACCTCTATTTTGTTTCATTAAGAAAATGTCATGTAGTATTTTATTATTTGTATTACGTCTTCTTCGCGTACAAATTAATGAAATGGGTCACTTTCCGATGATTGAAATTATAAAAATTCATCTAATGACTTCAAAATAAATACCTATTTGCTGTACAAGTAAACGCTTCGCATTTAAAACAAGCTTGAATACAAGTTAGACACATATTGTAGGGCCTTATAACAATATTTCTCCTATAGGCATAAAAGAACACAAGGATATGAACATAAACAGGCACTTAAGAAATCCTTTCATCCTTCAGAACTAACTGCCTCTGCAGTTTTTCTTAATTATTTTGCTAAACATGGCGAACAGCAATGATGACGTAAAAAACGCCAAGCCTGCGCTGAAACCGCAGCACAGTCACAGCGAAAGCTGCAAGAGCGGCGTTTCTAGAGCCCGTTAAGCTCTCTTGGGGCTTCAATACAAGTACACTAGAAAGGTACCCACTACGCCATAAATCACAATTTTTGTGAAGTTGGGAAGCACCTACTAAGCCATTATTCGTCATTCTGCGGAGAAGCGAGGCACCAGCTGCGCGTCTGTAAGGCATTAAGTGCACTTTGTTGACGCGACGACTGATGACGATGAAGAATTATGGCTCAGCCCTTTGTAATGGGTTGGAATCTTTAAACGGCCCGCCAGTTATGTAATTTGCATTGGGTGACGCCCAGTCGCTATTTGCCTCTCCCGTCATGCTGTATAACATACGTTGACGTGGGAGAGAGGGGGGGGTCGAAGACCTTTACTGAGACCCCGAGGATATGGATCATGCGCTTATGGGCTTCCTTGACAACCAATACAAGTGCACTTGCGAGGAACCCACTACGCTATAAATCATTGTAATTTTACTGAGACGCGGAGGAAGTGGATCATGCGCTTATGGGCTTCCTTGGCAACCAATACCAATGCACATGCGAGGAACCCATTACGCTATATATAATTGTAATTTTTGAGAAGTAGGGCAGCAGGCACTGTGCCATTTTGCGTCATTCTACGGAGAGCGTTGGTACCTGCTAAACCCATGTAAGGCATTATGCGCACTTTGTTGATTGATGTGCCTGATGACGATGAAGAATTATGGCAGAGTCCTTTGTAATGGGTAGGAAGCATTCAACAACCTACTCGTTGCGCAATTCGCATTGTGTGACGCCTGGTTACAGAAATCGCGTTGTGCGACACTTGGTACTTATTTTACTCTTCTACCACGCTATATTGCATATGCTAATGTGGTTCCTTCCCGACATGAAGCCTGTATAGGACCTTTTGCAAAGCAGTTTCAAGCACCGGCATGGCTCAGAGGTTGAATACTGTGCTCCCACGCAGAGAGCCCAGATTCGAACCTCATTCCATCCTGGAATTCTTTTCTTATTTCGAGCGATACTGGTTACGGACACCGGCGGCAGCGGCGGACAACAACGGCGCCAAAAACGGCCGGTGAAATGATCTCATAACAGCTTTCGCTGTAAAAAATCCAATACACACAACAAGTTACATCTCGATGTACTTGAGAGGCCGGAACGAACCTATACTGTACTGGACGATATTTGCGCTGTGTGCATCGCTAAAACAAATATTCACGAGATGGCGGCGCGCTTGTTTGTAATTTGTTGTTTACATGCCCGTAGAAAAGAGCATCAATGGATCAAAAGGGGAAGACATTACTGTGTTCGCAGGAAGCGTCAAGCATCAAGAATATGATACGAACATTGGAGCATATAATATGCATGAAAATGACGGTAATGAGGCGTAAACATAGTGTATAGTCTTATTAAAGCATGCGTGAGTGCCAGAACGTCTGGCTGAGAGAAACGTACTGATGAAGCAAGACACCGTGCATTTTGTCGCTTCTCACAAGGTCGTCAGAAGGACAACGCTCTAACTTTGACGCGGAGTTATCGCGGCACAATTTTTCAGCGGCAGGATCATACCATGGAAGGTATGTGCGAAAATTGATGTAAATTTGCCGATTAAAACATTCGTTGATCATATTAGTATAACATAGTAAAAAATTTCAAGAGAACCCCTTCCTTCGTTGATACATGGCTTCCAGCGAGATTTCTAGCCAGTGAAGGCACCACGGCAGCCTTCCTTTTTACTGACCTTTCGGGCATCGGTGGAAACCTCCTTGACTTCATGAGCTTTCCCGAAATAATATCTTTTGGTGGCAGACTTGATGTTTCGACAAAGAATTGTCACTAAATGGCGTTCCTTTTTCTAGGAAATTTCTGTACTGCGGACTTGTCGAGATTTGCACAGGTCTAAAGGGCACTCCAATCTGCATTGTCACAATGAGCGCTGCGTAACAGCTTGGACAGGAAATGAAAAGGAGTTCGAGGGAAAACCCTTTGTTACTGCCTTGATGGTTGCGCTATCCTGAGCGCCGGTGCGCGCCTATGTTAACTTCCCCTCCACCTATTACAAAATTTTAGAACCACTGTCCTTTGTTGCTGCTATTTTCTTATCGCGATAGTGTTGGGGGTATTTTTCGGGAGATTTACGGCCGTGCCAGTACGATTGGGAGGTTTGCTCAAAATTCGGTAGTCTCCCGTGCAAATCGGAGTTGGCAGGTGTGCGCGTACGTAGCGAAGCCTAGCACTTTCGCCAAGGCCAAGACCGTCCACTTCGTCTCTTGGGGTCCTCGTCCCCCTTTGAAAGGATGCCTGACTGCGAGGACATGGCTTACGTCGACGTGGCAGGCACGTGTTAACACAGTACAACGACGCTGCTGCCTCGAGCATAGCAGCACGCGTCGACGCGTTGGAAAGAAAAGATAGAGAGAAATAGAAGAAGAGCCACGCCGACGCCATCTGTAATCTAAACGCGAAAGCGCATTAAAGATTTCCGCGCACAATCCCGGAGGCAACGACGCACCGCTGATGGTCGCGCAGCCGGTATTTCCGCGCCCGCAGATGGTTTCCGCGTCTTCCGCGACAGCGCGGGCCGCACCTGTACTACCTTTGCGTTCGTGTACGTTCGTATCAAACGTCGAGGGGTGAAAACTGGTTCGCAACAACCATGCTCCATTACATTGCAGGCTAATGGGACCTGGCCGGGACCACAAGAAAATTCGTGTCACCCCGAAATTCGTACGAGCCGTGATCGTCTCACTGAGGTTTTACTGTACATACATACATACATACATACATACATACATACATACATACATACATACATACATACATACATACATACATACATACATACATACATGCATACATATGTGCATACGTACAGTGAGCGCTAGCACTGTTCCTACGCTATTCTTCTGTGTTGAGCTGCTACTCGAGATGAGCTTCGAGGCTTGTGCATTCCATAACATTAGCTGGCAGGTTATTTGTTCGTAGGTATAACACCGCAAAGTAACAACGTAGCACTCTGTCCCGTGTATTCTTGGTTTCTTGTTATGTTTGTGCTGTTATATCTGTGAACAATGCTTTAAACCTATGAACTATGCTTTATGAACTTTAGCTTTAAATATTGCCTACACAGACCTCTTTTAGTAAAGCGTTGCTAACGTGAGGTAACAATGTGGCTGAGGAAAATGAAGCGTCAGGTACAAACACATGCAGCTTGACCTTGAGTACGTGTAGGGTTATACGCTTACACTAGGTCAGAGTTACATGCGGGATAACAAGTGCGCAGCGTACGCCATAATGGAGCTCTGTTTATGCTATATCTTATCGAGCAACGTACGCCAGCTGCGTCACCATGAAACGAATCTATTCAACATGACCTCCTGCGAGTTGATCCGCTGCAGTAAATAAGTGCAAAGCTGCTGCGCAAATGATGCCTGCAGTGATCACTAAACTTTGCAAGTTGAGCTTATCCTTTCATTTGGGATTCTTACTCATCTTGGCATTCGGCGTTTTAATGCACTTGACGATATAAAATATGTTCACATGCTCATGAGTACGCTGATCGATGAGTACACGCCACAGGCTGATGTTCGAATGTGAAAATGATGCACGCGGGAAGATTTTCTCATTCGTGGGCAGTGCGTAATAAAATATATATTCCGGCTTCGCACTGGCGGTGGCAAGCTAGAAGCAAGAGCGGAGCTGGGTGACCTTCCTTGTTTCTCTTTATTTTTTCTTTCATTATCTTCTTTCTTTCTTTCTTTCTTTCTTTAACCTCTTCCTTTCTCTCTCTCTCTCTGTTCCTTGTATATGTTTCTTGTACCTGTTGCTTTCTATTTCTTTCTTTCGGTTTCTTTCTTTCGCTCTGTCTATTTCTTTCTGTCTCGCTATTTATATCTTGATTGCTCTTTCTTCTCTTTTGATCTCTCTCTCTGCTTCTTTCTCTCCTTCTTTGCTTTTTGTCGCTTTTTACTATTTCTGTCTTGTTCATTGTTTTTTTTTTCATCTCTTTTCGTGTCCTTTTATTTCTCTCTCTCTCTTACTTGGTCTTCCTCTTTGTTTGTTTCTCTTGCGTGCACTTTTTCTTTCTTTTTTGGTCATGCTTTCCTTTTTCCTATCTCTTTCTCGTCTTTGTTTCTCTTTCTCTCTCATTCTATGCCTTTCTCTGTCTTTCTATCTGTTTATGCCTTTATTCCCTTTATTTCTCGCAATATTTCTATATTTTTCTATATCTTTCTTTCTCTCTCTCTCTTTCACGTGTTTGACGTGCTCCACTTCACCGAGCAGAGTTTTTTTTATAACGCTCGCACCTGCTGAATTCGGTAGTGTGGATTGCACAATTCTTGTGGCGCATACCGACCTGTGGTCTTCTGCGCGCATTATTGTTTTTAGACCGGTTGAAACAGCTTCGCCTGTAGAACATGCTTCTCGTGTGTTGCACGCGTGCATGAGATATCAAAGCAGCTTGTATAAACGACGCGTTGTGCTGAATGTGTTAGAAGAATGAATATATGTAAGTCATGTTAGGTCATCGCGTATCATTTGCATCGCGGATTATAGTTTTTGCAATATCCCGGCCGCGGCGGCTGCATTTTCGATGGAGGCGAAAATGTTTGAGGTCCACGTACATGGATTTAGATGCACGTTAAAGAATCCCAGGTGATCGAAATTTCCGGAGCCCTCAACTACGGCGTTTCTCATAATCATATCGTGGTTTTGAGACGTTAAACCCCAGATATTATTAGAATGTAGCGAAGCATTGGAACTTAGCCCTGGGTTGCGCTCTCCAGCGCCTTCTAGTAGGTCGTTCTCGATGGTTTCTCCTAAAGGACGACGCTCGCGCTGAGAGCCCGTGCTTTGCCGTGACTGTCGCCATTGCGCATTGTCGCTGAGTGCCGACAGATAAACGCCTTAACAAATTCCCGTACCCCACAACTCCACCAATTTGTTAAGGTGTTTATTTGCCGGCACTCAGCGACGATGCGCAATGGCGACCGTCACGGCAAAACACGGGCTCTCAGCGCGAGCGTCGTCCTTTAGGAGAAACCATCGAGGACGACCCACTAGAAGGCGCTGGGGAGCGCAACCCAATGCTAAGTAGTAAGGCTTCACTACAATAACATTATTGTAGTTTTTAGAAAGTTTGTGATCGCGAGGAAGAATGGAAAACTTGGAATAGGATTTGGCAGCTGTGGATGAGTTGAAACCTGTTCAGATAATAGATTCATCATTGTACTTGCATAATTTCGAATAATTGTGTTCCAAAACTGTACATGCCTTGTGGGTGGTTAAGGAAAGAGGTGGTAGCGATCACTTACTTGCACAAGACCAATAACAAAATCACAGGTCAGATTAAGCCGATGTGTAGTCTTCGGGCTACCTCTCCACTGATGTTACGCTCCCTTAAACGATGCTTAGGTGTACGCATTCCAATGAAGTCGCTGATGATAAAATAGTACGCCACCTTTGACAGAGTATGCTTTATTTCTTTAATTTATTGCAATAACAAAACTCTTAGTCGCGGGGTAGAATATTACCGAAATAGAGACCCCTAATAAACAATCACTATTGCAAAATTGGTGTTTGTACTGCAGAATAGCAGTTCAACAGCAAGTGCTTCTGTGCCTTCTTAGAACGCCCTTAGCGAAGCATTTCTATTCAGGATTTTTTAAAGACGAACAGACCGTTCCATCGATTATTTACGTCCTTATTAAAAATAATTTAAAAAAGATATGCCGATCATTCCATTTCCAATGAAGATGTCTTGCATTGAAACCATGTGAACATTTAAAGCGGTCCTTGTATTTATGCCTTTTTTTGCTGTCCTGTGATGAGACCTTTTCTTTCGTGTCTACAATGGATGTGTTAGTTCTTTTAACGTTCGCTCGTGTGACTGTAGTACAGGAAACCATCTCCCGTTCGTGATGTTTAACAAGAAAACCTCACGTTTCTTTATGCAGCTGCTTCTCGACCCCCTGCGAGACAGCGGTTATTTGTACCTACCAGAAGCTCCGAGGCAGCTAACAAAGTTCATATGTCGCGTCCTGCAAGGAGAACCGTGCAGCTTCTTCTTGTCAATTACGCTTTTCAGCAGCCCTGAGGAACTGAACAAGGTACCGCTGCTTCGTTCCGCACTACATTCTTTCTTGGTGGTTATTGTAGTAACATCACGGAATATACCTTAGCGTAAACTTAAATGGGAAGAAGAAATAAAACATTGCCCGCGTATCTGCGTGCTTCGCTACAAATGTCGTCGAAAGACGATGGTCTTTTGCCCGGCGCACTACATGAGTCCTCCTCCTCTATGTTGAATCGCCACATCTAGCTCATAGCGTCGCACTTGCAACGCAGCCCAGAAAACACTAGCATTTTCCACGCAGCCTACGAAACTTTAGGGTCTTTAGAATTACGTATCTATGTATTTTCTAGTAAAAGAACACAGCACACAACACTTAAGTATTGATGTTGCGCCTCAGATATGCATAACATTTGCTTTTTGATCGACAATGTTCACAAGTATGAACGGCGCTACCAGTTCAAGATATCTGGGCGTTCATCAAGTGCTTCAACTTTGGCCGAGTGGCTGAATCGGGCGGCAGACAGACAAACAGAAAGACAGGCAGACAGACCAAAATTTCTGCGTTTAAGTTCCCCAAGAAAGACTATCGTCTTTAAAAAGGTCCGTTGTAAGGGCCCCTTGCGCATTCACCTAAGACGACTCGAAGGCGAAAGCCATCTTCTTTTAGATGCGAAAGCACCTTATGCTCGGGGCAGTGTCCGTTCTGCGGCGTCCACACCCATACTGCGCATGCGCCAACTCTCTCCCCACTGCTCGCGTGAGCACGAGGAGGTGGGAGGAGGTGGCGTGAGCGCTGCCTCCACTTCGTTTCTCCCCTTCCGTTTCTCTCTCTCCGCAACAGCTGTGCGCTCGTATATAATGCGGCGCGCGCTCGCTCCCGTCGCACTCTCCTTCGCAACGGTGCTATGGACGCTCGCAAAGCTGAACATAACCGGCAACGCCGGCAAGCGTTGCACTCTCCTTCGCAACGGCGCTATGGACGCTCGCCAAGCTCAACGTAAACGGCAACGCCGGCAAGCGACTCTCGAAGCTGCGAGGCTGCGAAAGCGCTCGTTCGCTGTGCTTCCGTCATTCTCTCTCTGTGCAACCGTGTGAGAAACGCCATGAACAACGTCAACGTCGGCGCTAGTTGCAGCGGCAGCGTCACCGCCGCGGAGCAGAGGAAGGCTCGGGAAGCCGAACGTAAACGTCAGCGTCGGCAAGCGGCAATTCAAACGCCCCGACAACCACCATCTCATAAGTCACATAAGAGAAACGGAAACTCGATGCGCACCCCCTGCGATGCTTTCGCATCCCACCATGGTTGCCCGTAGGGGGAGATGATGTGCAATTTCTTCTCAGTCGTTGTGTTGATTGTGCCCCGCCATCTTGTGAAATCTTTCTGCAGCTAACGTGGTCTTTCGCTGCCTCCAGGATCAGGGCAACTCGGCTGGTTTCGCACTGGTTTCGTGATCGACTTAACCAAGCAAGGATATCATGTGATGACTTCACAAATTTTGGCGATCTGTGACGTCATGATGACGTCATACGGTGACTTCATCACGTGATGATGACGGTTTGCATCGCTCGTGTCGGCGCCGCCGCCGTCAGACGCCGCTCAATTTTCGCGTTTGATGAGGCACCTAAGGCTCTCGCCTTAATACCTATTGGAAATCACGTTGAGCTTATTTCCAGAAAAGCGCAATACTTAATTCAGTGAAGACGATTGTGACGCAGCGGGCAATTCTATGTACAAGCGTTGTTTCTTTCGACCTGACGTGCCGTTACATATGGAGGTGAATGGGAGGGGGAACATGACAACTCAGTAGCCTCAGAACTGCTGCTGCTTCATATAATGCTGAGTAGCTTTTATCGTCCTCGACTACGGACCCTAAGGTCGCGGTAATGAATTCCGGCCGCGGTGACCACATTTTCGATGGAGGCGAAAATAGAGGCCCGTGTACTTAGATTTAGGCGTACGCTAAAAACCCCAGGCGGTCGACATTTGCGCAATCCTCCACTACGGCGTCCCTCATGAACCCATGGCGCAGTAAACGTAATAGAAAACATCCGCAGAGCAGCGCCACGACAATGACATCAAGCAAGAGAAATAACCCTCAAACCAACAATACGTGCCTACAAAAGAAGGACCACCCGTTTTAAAAGGTTAGCGTTATGAATAAATGGTCTAAGGGAAGGAAAAAAACATTTCAGTAAGATGACAGTGCTAAATTTTCTGAGTTTATGAAAACAGTAGGTTATTTGATGTCGTTTTGAACTTGGAATGGTCAGACATTTTGACGACAAATCGGGAAAGGTGATTCTAACTTGCTGACGTGCTCGGGATGAATTAAATTTAAGAAAGGTTTGTGTGGCATATAGGAATAGCAACCTTATGACGAGGGCCGATGCGAGGAGGAAACTTACCGAGAATCAGGTTGTCTATACGTACAGAGTGTTTGAGCTAACTTGCGCCAACAGACAGACAGACAGACAGACAGACAACGAACTTTATTGGATCTTGAGGAGTTACTGACAGGACCCCCTAACGGGAGGCCGTTGTAACCACCAAGTTTTACAAAAATAAACACATGCGCTACGCATGTTGAACTGGCCCGGCATTGTTCTGAGCCGTGCGCAGCATATCAGGTTATTTCCTCCATTCCACAATGCTTGGTAATTCACAAATATTGCTTTATATTAACCACTTAATTAGTTGACCTAGCGAAAATATTCAACCCAATAGTAGTAGCAGTTGTTCGGAAACGCTGGGACGTTTCATTCATGCTATGATAACAGCCAATTCGATAAGCTGAGCAATTAACAAAAAATACGTAAATAATATTTAAAATAGAAAGTCTAACGACCAATACTCCATGAAATGTTCGAATGTTTGTTCAGCAAAGTCGCATTACTTTATATATGCTAAGCTAAATGCACTGTTTAAATTTTTTCCTGCTTTTTTTAAAGCGCGCGAAATTAAAAAGTACACTTTGGTCAAGTTAACTGAAACACTCTCTATATTACAGATCAGTCAAACGCGGATATTTTGCTATCTTGGGATAACAGTGGTAATGGTAAGCTTGCTTTCATAGGAGTGACGCTGGAGGTACAGTGACAATTAGGAAGAATGAAGCGAGCATCCGGCTCTGGTAGATTCAAGATTATTACACATCTGGACCTCACTAGTCGGTAGATATCATGTGCGGCTTAGCGCTCATTAGCAGATGCCAAAGAAGTATTGCAAGCAAATTTTTACCTATCTTCCATCTCCACACGAAGAACAGAAATCTTTGTCCACACAAAGTCTCATATTGGCAAAACGGCACTTGTGCTTCGTCCCGACAATACCGTTTTACTTTTTGTTTCAGACGAGACTACCTGTAGTGCTGTCTCATTATCCATTAGGAACATCGTATCAAAATCTACGACACTTCGTGCAGGTAAGAGAGAAAGGAGTGTGACAAAAGTCTCAATATTGGATATCTTTCTTTATACGTATGATTCTTCTTGTCACTGTACATTGACCAACAATCCAATCGCACTTTAAAAATTTATGTGGGACCGGCACTGACCTGATGTCATGCAGTGAATAATGTGAGTTCATGTAATTCTTGAACACTTGATAAATTTACCCTCAACCACCTTCGGAAATGTGAACTTCGTTAAATCACTATGGAAGGTAGAAAAGCGGTCCTAATCCGCGACTCGGGCTTTGTGAAAAATTAGGAGCCTTCATCACAACTGTGAAGACGGAAAGCAAGCTAAGGCAGGGTCTGCGGCTGCACGTTCTGCAGCAACAGCTTCACGTAGTCTTCGCGCCCATTCGGGCTTCTATGCACGTCGGCGCTCCTACAGTTCCCGCTGTTCTTCCTCCGAGCTAACGACACGCTTCCGTGCCACCACCGAGTACCGTGACGCTTGTGAAAAAGGCATCGGCGGTAGCGAGGGGCGATACGGGAGGGATGCCAAAAAAATTCTCGCTCTATACTCGTCTTTTGTCTACGGACGCGATCGGCTTGAACCTAGCCACAGGCAGCTTCTGTGTGAACTCAGATGCTACGAAACCCAAACACGGCTATTAACAGCACAGCCGAATTCGGTAGTCGCGAGCAGTTTGTTGAGTTTAGAAGCTGAGCGCGAACTTGCCTATTTTTCAAGCGTCCTCTTTTTCGTACAGAGGGCCGTCCTCACTTTTCTATGCTGTCGGCGGATTACTCATTTTCCAATAATTCAATGATTACTTGGAAAAGTGTTTCAGGACCCTTCTGAGGACTGTGCAACCTACAGTAAACCTTGGCGCGACGATGACAATAAAAGAACTCCGAACTATAAGTCAACATTTGTACCCGTGCACTCTAAAAACTGAAACTCCTGCAGTGAGAGTTATAGAGCTGTGTTACTCCCACAGATCTCATTATACTCTCTCTCAGGGAGGCGCTTTACTCTCTTTTGGCCAGGAGGAGTGAAAAGGCCTTTCACTCTTGGCGAAAGAGACTAAAGTGCTTGTTTCACTCCCGCATCCCACGAGAGAGTAAAAGGTTGTTTTACTCTCTTGCCATATAAAAGCTTGTTTCAGTCTTGGAACTCTCCAGATATAACGAGCTGTATAGAAAGGTTCGTGCAGTCTAATATCTTTGGCAGTAGCTCAATCGATGAAGTGACGGCGATAGATTCCTCGTCAACTTATCGCGACGAAAACCGCTGACATGCACAAAGAATCTGCGATCATAAATGTACGCGATTATACTCACACGTACGCACACTCTGAGTCAGGTCCTAGTTATTAACTGACTAGAGGCGGCACGCCGCAGCGTACGCAATAAAATGCTGTGGACAGAAAGCACGAGAAAAAAAAAGAAAAAAAAGGGGGGGACTCTTAGTTTCGCCTTTAAAACGCGACAGCGATATTCTTACACACGTATGGTCGCGCGCACACACACACACACACACACACACACACACACACACACACACACACACACACACACACACACACACACACACACACACACACACACACACACTATCGCCTTCTCAATCGCTAGCTTGCCTGCGCTTCTCGATGCAGACAAGGAAAGCCAAAGTGCAAACGCCCTCTCTCTCTTTGCATCTATCTCGACTTATCGCTCACGACCAACCAACGCTGCTTTTTCGCTCAGAACCAATGACGCCGACGCCGCCGACACCGGAATTTCTGCGAGACGAGCTCTTTGACGCTATCGGGTCCAAAAAAAAAGATATATATAAACGCGACTTCCTTCAAGCAGCCGCTAAACGGGAGGGCTGTTACATGAGCCGCCGAGAGAAACACGATAACGCAACCTTACGACGCAGGCACGCAGGCGCGAGCGAGGAAAGACAAAATAAAACACACACACACACACACTCACACACACACACACACACACACACACACACACACACACACACACACACACACACACACACACACACACACACACACATACACACACACGCGCGCGCACCAGGAGAGGAGAAGCGTGCGTGCTCAAGTCGAAGTCTCGCCGTCGCCCGTCGCTGCCTTCGCCATTTTCTCCCGTTGCCCGGTCATCGAAGTTTCCGAATTTCTCAGCTGTGTCGGCTGTGCGTGCCCGTGTCCTGTGTGTGCGCGACTCTGATCTCAACGCTGGACGTGAACGGCATTTAGCGACGGCAGTGCAACATCGCGTACTGTGAGCGTGTTCGTGTTGGTTTCATGATGGTCTAAGCCTCAAGCGTGCTTGCACCTTCGTGTATTCGTGTTCGGCCAGCACCTGGTTAGGCACAGTCGGAAATGCGAACGGTAAGTGGTGCTTCTGTGTTCTCAGTTTCGCGTCGCTCACGTGTGTAGTGCTGCACAGTGTGTCGCGTGGAAAGTACAATAAAAAGCAGAATGGAAAAGCATTACGCGCACATACGTGTGATGCCTGATGCGCGTTTAAAAAGCTTTTGTGAAGGCACAAGTACGCTTCGCACGGCCAGTCTATCGAAGAGCGGGTACGCCTCAATGACGACAATTTGTGCTATACAATTTTTTTGCTTGGCATAAAGCGTGAATGCGGCAGCGTGCTTTCAGAAAATATAAACAAGCGAGAGGCCGCGGTTATCACTCCGTCATGTGTGCATTAAGGCTAACTTTTGTTTTCAGTTGATTCAGTTATTGTAGTTGTCAGCCTCGGTTGTACGATGGTTGCGGTGCTCGGCTGCCGACCCGAAAGTCGCGGCTTTCCTATACAGGCTTCATGTCCTATACAGGCTTCATGTCGGGAAGGAACCACATTAGCATATGAAATATAGCGTGGTAGAAGAGTAAAATAAGCACCAAACATCGCACAACGCGAATTCTGTAATGAGGCGTCACACAATGCGAATTGCGCAATGAGTAGGTTTCGAACCCATTAGAAAGGGCTCTACCATAATTCTTCACCTTCATCAGGCACAGCATCAACAAAGTGCGCATAATGCCTTACATGCGTTTAGCAGGTACCAACGCTGTCCGCAGAATGACGAAAAATGGCACAGTGCCTGCTGCCCTACTTCTCAAAAATTACAATGATTTATAGCGTAGTCGGTTCCTCGAAAGTGCACTTGTATTGGTTGCCAAGGAAGCCCATAAGCGCATGATCCACTTCCTCGGGGTCTCAGTGAAATTACATTGATTTATAGCGTAGTGGGTTCCTCGCAAGTGCACTTGTATTGGTTGCCAAGGAAGCCCATAAGCGCATGATCCATTTCCTCGGGGTCTCAGTAATGTTCTTCGCCCACCCTCCCCCTCCGTCTCTCTTCCACGTCAACGTATGTTATACAGCATGACGGGAGAGGGAAATAGCGACCGGGCGTCACCTAATGCAAATTACATAACTGGTGGGCAGTTTAAAGATTCCAACCCATTACAAAGGGCTGAGCCATAATTCTTCATCGTCATCAGGCACAGCATCAACAAAGTGCGCACAATGCCTTACAGACGTGTAGCTGGTGCCTCGCTCTCCGCAGAATGACGAATAATGGCTTAGTAGGTGCTTCCGAACTTCTTAAAAATTGTGATTTATGGCGTAGTGGGTACCTTTCTAGTGTACTTGTATTGTAGCCCCAAGAGAGCTTAACGGGCTCTAGAAACGCCGCTCTTCCAGCTTTCGCTGTGACTGTGCTGCGGTTTCAGCGCAGGCCTGGCGTTTTTTTAGAAAAACGCCTATTTTCATAATTCATTTTCGGTAAAACACCCCCCTCCATCAGAATTTCGCTCCCCCCCTTCCCCTGTGGCTACGGGCCTGGCGTACGCTATTCCAAATCTCCCTAATATTAGTAAGTGGGAATACTTTTCGATAACAATTTTGCATTGCGCACATTGTTCGTCTCAAAGACAAAAAAAGAAACGGCATACCATATATAGGGTAATAACGTCATTAGGTTGGACTAGAACGAATAAATTATGCTGCAGAGATATGATTATGGCCATAGTATGTGAAAGTTTTCTGCCAAGTGACAGCGTTTATGGTGAAGCACGTGCATTTTACGATATTGTCACTTAATTCGTGACAATTTTGTGACATAATTAGTCACATCTTGAACTTTCCTGAATTTCATGGGGATATTCTCATCGAGTTGAAGATGTGCGAGCTGTGCCAGGCTTATTCAGTCACATCAGTGCAACTCAGCTCAATGCAGTATTGATGGCAGAGGGACAAAAATTAAAGAAATGTGACTCTCTTAAGACTGTTATGAAGCTTTGAAGCAAGGCTAAGCAGCCATTAAACATTATCACAGTTAAAAAAACTAATGTTCAGCAAGAACAGAACACCTTTTGTCATTTCTTATGGTTTACTTCTTTAAGTCATATGTAAGCTTCCTACCTTCATGCTTCTTGATGAATGTGAATATTGTGTTTAGTGCAGCACCAGAAGCAGTAGATAATGGCACGCAGGTCACCAGCTGACTCTATCGCAAATTCTCAAAGGATGTGCTGTTGTGCACCTACTCCTTGCTGTATCATGCTTTGTTTTGAGCTCTTTCATTAGCATGATACACGGCAAACAAGTTGATTTATCAGAAACTCAAATGCTGTGTTTTTGACGAAATGGTAGGTGTGGAGCGAACTTGAAACCGCAAGTATTTGCTTTCTAGTCTCGCACAGGCAGTGAAATTTGTGGTTGGCTGTAGGTTGGCTGCAGGTTATGAATGTTTGTGCAGTTGGCAACACTACACTACTGAACTTGATGTGTATATTTGTAAATGCTGCAAGACTTAAAATGAAGGAAGGAAAGAAAGAAATAGATGGGAAGACAGGCAGGTTAGCCACTTCTCAAACTAGGCTGGCCATGCTGTGCAAAGGAAGAGGGTACGAGGAATAAAGGATAATACAAAAGAAACTTTACAGAAAAAGAACAAAGCAGGAAAGAAGAGTATGATGCCTCGTAAAGTCTGTCTCTAAGCTCACTTTTGCGTAAGAAGCACAGCAGCACTTTCAATGCTAACATCAAACGGGAGCAGCAATGAAAAAGCTCTGGAATCTGTTTTCCCTGAGATTAAAAAAAAGACGCTTTATCTACACTGCCAGTTTTGTATTATGTACTGAATTAGTTCTTGGTGTTCGAGTGCATTAGGATAATAAATTTAGAGTTAAAAGATTGTTACATGCATGGACGTCTAACTGAATTTATGCCGGTTATCTGAATTAGGTATTGGTGTGCTTTACAGCTGTTTAGTGCAGCATGAAATAGTCACTGCAAAAAATCTGTACTTTTCTTTTTCTTTGCAGATGGCGCTCAAGATGGCACATGCAACGCTATGCAGCTGCGGACACCAGCAGCTTGATAAGAACTCTTGAAGCTCATCTGGATGCTTCACAGAACCTGGGTTGGTAGCAGTAATCTCGTTAGGAGAGAGTGATCAAATAGAATCCATTTCTGAATTGTGCAATGCATACCTGTGTTTAATGAAGCAAGTCACTTGATACATTGGAAACATTGAGAGTATCACTATTTTGAGTCCAATGTCATGGTGGCTCTTATCTCAGTCATCCGATACAGTATGCAGAATCTGCACCAGCACTCTGTCACGCCTATAACACTATATTGAATTTACAGTGGAGTGCCTCGATAATAGACACCTGTAGCATGATATTGACTGTATTGTGAGGGATTCATAGTGTTCCTGGCGAAATGGTCAGTACTTATATAACGGCAGTGCTAAGAAGCCAAGGACAAGAAAGTGCACATCAAGAGCGCTTACTCACAACTGAAAGCTTTATTGCCTGAACTTGAACCTCGCCTATTACCCGCCAACTAGTTCACATTCCCGTTTTGCTTCAAACGGTCAGTATTGTGATGCATTACCTTAACAATGAAGTGGCATATACATCGATATACATTGAAGCTCACTAGCGCATTGTTATTATGGTGTTTAACGTTAGTTTTGTGTTCGGTAGTTGCAAAACCGTTCACAAATTTGCGACACAAATGTTAGTCCTGTTGTGAGTCACAACAGGACTAACATAGGATGGGCTGCATGCGCCGTGTGATTTAAGTTATCACTGTTAGGATAATTTTTACATTCATTTCCACTCAATAGTTATATTAATTGCTTGTCTAGTTTGTGTTGGCTAGGCGAGATTTAAGGCAACAGCAAGCAGTAAGCAGCATATAAAATTTTCAGTATGCACGCATTTCATAGTTGGCAGAAGCAGGATGGTGCAGTGCTTACAGGCAGGTGCTATGTGCACAGCTGGTTTAGTCCGAGGTGCTGTGAGAAAGACAACATCTAGATGTTGCTTTGGCATAAACATTTTCATATTTAAATGTAAATTAAAAAATCGAGGCTGTCCACTGTGGCATGCCTCATAAGTACTATATATCTATATTTTGTCCCGTCTAGCCTAGGATTTTAAATAATTTATTTGGGAGAACTTGCACTAAGTTTTCAGGATAAATGAATTATATTTGTAATAGGAGTTGCGTCCACAAAACAACAAGCAACACTGCACACTAGCTATTGTACCTTGTTCTTTTGCTAGGTGTATAAAAACATGGCAGCAAAACATGGACAAGCAATTGAGCCTCGTCTTTCTGTATTATAATGCTGCGTCTTTCGAGATATTACAAGAATGAAAGTGTGCTGCACACTCATTGCATATCTCACAAGAAAATACTTGGCAGCTTCTTAATTTTGTATTTTTCTGTTTTTTCGGAAAAGTCTGCAGTAAGAGAAGACAAGTGGGTATTTTGTATGGATGCAGAAAGCTTAATGGACTTCTTTGCTTGAAATCTTTTTCAGGAAGACTGAACACTTTTGGCAAAGCAGCAACAGTTCTGGCCCACCTGTTTGTCTACAAGACGGTCTCTTCTGTGAACACTCCTGTGCCTTACAGTATACTATACTGATGATCTTGTACATCTCTCAGTATTTAGGATTGTCAGCACTTGGACTGCTGCACTGTGTTATGCACGGTGCTAAGTCCCAACTTTCCAATAACAGTGTGCATTTGAAAATTTTACATGGCTTGAAAAGATGCTGAATGTAAACTCATTTAATTTACTAAGCATGGTTCTTTACTGTTTTACAGCCGTTATTTATTCCCTGTTCAATTTTTATTCAACCTCATGGCATGTCCAGTCCCTGGCTCTAATGTACCAAGCCACCACCAGTATTGATGGGCAATTTTTAATTCAAAGCATGTTATTGCCTAACTCCGAGGTAACTTTCCTGTCACGGTATTCGCGGATTCATTTTCAATGTGGCACTTCTGCATGAGCCATAAATTGAGCTGTTGAAGGTGACGAGGAACCAATTTTCCGGTCGCATTTCATGGCACTAGCTGGCATGTAAATATTGTAACCATTGGTCTACTATTTATGCATAATAATACGGGCGAATAATGTTGCGAAATAATGCCATGTTCCCAAGCTTAACTTTATAAATTTACATTATTTCTTAAAAATATGTGAATAAAGGCGACTGTGTTTACAAACCTTGGCAGATAGATCTATGGTCGACACCACAGGTCTTTATACAAAACATTGAACTGCACAATCATGCGTAACATGTTTTCATGCCTGAGGGCAAACTAATGCAATATATAAGAAAAATGGTACACCACCATGCCTTAGTGTTGCAAGCCTTTATTACTTATCGAGTTGCCTTCATGTGTAAGCAGACACCAAGTTCTCTGTGCATCAGGGGCATAGGCAGAAATTTTTTCGGGGGGGGGGTCGTCTCCTTGATTTGAAGTGGAGGCCGGGCAGGCAGATGTGTTCAGCTGTCATTTTGGGCTCTGTATGCCACAGCAAAAGAAAATTTCGAGGGGGGGGGGGGCGAGGGAGACCCGGTGTGCCCCCCTGGCTATGCCGCTGCTGTGCATACCATCTCTTTGGATTGTACTTGCATACTGGCATTTCGAAGTGCATGTGTCTTGCTTTGTGATGAATTTTCGAACTATACTTTCATAATATTTTACTGCTGTGGATTAGTGCTCAGGTTGCATTGTGTATGTTGTTTCATCTGTTCAATAATGAGCATAGGTTCTGTGGTAGATGAAAATGTATAATTTACATTGACATTGTGATTGTTATTGTTTTGATTCTAATAAAGTGATACAACCAGCATTTATTGTATCATTTGAAGTTTTAAGAATTTGTAATGCATTCAAACAAAAAAAGTCCTTGTACATGTAAAAGAAATGGTTCAGGCTCTGATATATAGGTCGTGGTTCTCAGCCATGGATGTTTTGGAGACCCCTTGTGGACTGGTGGAAGTGATGAGGGACCCCCCTTGCAGTGAGAAGTAAGGAGGGGGGGTGAGGGCTTATAAATTAGCACGACATGCAGCGTGAAATAGGTGCCTTGCGTTTCTCCGTGGCAAAGAATGGTCAAACTAAAGTGCCACGCCAATTCAATCTCAACAGCTTGTCACTAAGTTGTGCGATCTGCCGCCACATTTCAGCTGTTTCTCGCTACGCTTTCTCTTCAAATATGCAAGCCTGGAAAAGCACATGTGGTAGAAAATTGCAGTAAAAGCTTTACAGCCATCTCATGGAAAGCATAAGTCAGCTCCGCCGCAATGCATAACCGTCATGCGGTGAAGCAAAACAAAAAATAGTGGGGACCGCTGTCATTGGACATATTGTTTCTTCAAAAAAGGCGTATTTTCTTTTTTGTTCGAAGATGCGTTTCGCGGACCCCCAGAATGGCTTCGCTGACCCCCCCCCCCCCTTCTTGAGAACGACTGCATGCTACAGATAATGATTGCGTTACCAGATGGGTTTAACCGATTATTCTTGCAAAACATCGTGCAAATAAGCGACAGGCAGTAAACGGAAACAGATCAACTGTGATCGAACATTGATGGGTTGATCATTTATCAATGATCGCATAATTTGAAGATTTGGAATCAACTACAGGTACACGAGGTAGTAGGAGAGTGCACATGGCACCCACTTTTTTCAGTTTTTATTTATCTGCTGCACTCATGTTCGTGCTATGTGTAATCCTGAATCACGAAAAAGTCGTTGTGTCCTGCCGTGACAAAAATATCCTAATTAAAATGACACCTTATTTTCTGAAGAACAGCTGTTTCACTGAGGCATAAAATAATGCCTTTTTTTAATAGGTACTGCACAATCTCTTCAGGAGTAGTGCCAACTACACGCAGACGTTCGCAATACAGAGGCGCAACAGTATTATCTTTTCTATTTTAAGGGAGACATGTCACTCGCGAATTAATGGACATCGTGCTTAACCTTGGCGGACGCCTTCGACATACATTTTAACGGCGGCGTGATACGGAAGAGTAAAGGTTACTTAGTAAAAGGTAGCTAGTCTCCGAGTATAAAAACAATTAAATACTGACTATGACTAATTCAGAAGCACTGTATGTCGTGCTTCAGCGCGCGTAAGTGCTCATCACGCAAATATTCGTCTAACTGCTCAGAGGTGCCGCTGACCCTGCGTGCAGATCGCAACAGCACCTACACGCGCAATAAATGCACATGCTAAAATACCCTTGGAACTCTGACATCGACGTATGTAACAAAAATATGCGACATATGATGGTCTTCGAACAGCTGAGAACGCACTGCCGACACTTGCAGCTCGCGGCAAACATAACCAAAACTGCTCCAACAGCACACGCTCGTAGAATACACATACGTGAGTTTCGCTATCTAAAGGTACTTGTCACGCCGGTATGAGCAAATTTTTGGGCGAGCGAGACATCCACGATGTATGGTGAACACACAAAAAACACACGTTTATCATTTCTCTTGCGGCACGACAAACGACGAACAGAAGTCGGAGCTGAAGGTGCTAGCGGTGGCCTTCGTGAGTTCATGGCGCCGCGCTAACTATTTACTAGCCTAATCCACGCGCAAACACACGCCGATGAAGCAAAAAAAGAAGTAGCAAGCTCCGCCCTCTCGTTGCAAACCACTTTGTAAATATATAAGGCCGTGAAAATTCAACGAAGCACGCGGTGGTTCTGTGGCGTAGTAGTTAGAGTGTCTGCTTTCGGTGCTTGTGGACATGAGTTCGATACCTGTGTCGTGTGCGATTTGTATGTGTGTCATGTGTGCGCATTTTCATTGATGTCCATTTTCTAATCGCCCCTAGGGATAAGCATTAAAGAAATTATTCCGTGAAACGCTGTTCGAGTGCCAAAATTTTTCTTTTTCGCAGCCGCTTTGTGTGCCGTAGCTGCCGCCACGTCAAGTTGCGCCAGCTATGGAGGATAAAAACAAATAACCGACACATAATGTATAACCTTCGAGATTCCAGGATTGTCACTCGCTAAGCCTACATCGTTGATTAGTTGAGTACGGCTCTCGAAAACGGTGCCGAATCGACACGAATACCTTGCTGTCGAAGCTTAAGGACGTGAACCTAAAGCAAATAAAAGCACCAGTTCGGAGATAACGAGCGACAGAGCGCGCGACGGCCACTTGATAGATTCGAGGTGGGCGGCAATCGCTTTCGGCGGCGCGGCCATGTTTACCGAGCGTGCGTTATGCGCAGTTCACGCCCGGTATTCCGGTGCAAAGCATTTTGCGTATAGCGGTGTGCCGGACAGACTGAAATCCTCTAATGTATGCATTTCGGTTGCGAGCGCTCTACGTGTTTTGGTTGCGTGAATGTGTGCGCGTATGAATGTGCCATTTTCTGTGCTCGATTAATTTTATTTCAAAGCTGTTTCAACGTGATAGCTTTACTCCCTCGGAGGAGTGCTTTCACTCTATCGCAGACGGAGTACTGTACTCCATGAGGAGGCGTTGAATCACTCCCTGTCTAGAGGGAGTTGTTTCACCCCGGAAAAGGGAGTGCCCAGCGGCACAAGCCAAAACTCTCACAAAGGGAGTGCCCCGACGCCCTTTGTTCTAAGAGTGTGGCGAATAAATGTCGTTATGTTGTTTTATGTTTTATCTAATTGCGTCCCATACGATGTCAATTACCTATGGTTTTCACTGACCGATGGGGGAGCTCATGCGAGCAGCGATGCGGTTACCACGTGGCCGAGGGAGTGCAGAGGCTTGAAATCGGAGGAGTGGGCACTTGCCACCAGCAACAAGGCGCATCGCAACGGCGGGCATCATGCAACATTGGTGCAAGTGAAACGAAGTCGCATCCGCGAGTCGTGGTGCCGCGACCGCCACAGTGCCTGCATGTTCACCAGGCTTAAAGGGCCCCTAAACCACTTCCGATAACTTTTTAACATTTCAGGTATGCCGAATGCCATCGTGATCAACAAATGCCAAACGTGGCAGCATTACGAACCGCGGGCGCCACACAAATTCCAAGAATCTTGTTCTCTCCATGCCTTTCGGTAGGCCCATCGTTTGCCGTGACATCACCATTCGCGTCTGGACATGTCATTCAAAAAACGATCCCGTTTCTCTGCTCGCAGATACGCGCGCTCGGCGCTCTTCCTCCTCGCACGTTGAGGAGGACTACTCGGCCTGGAGGATATACGAGCCGACGAACGGAAGCAGGTGCTGAGCCGTGCTCCTAATAAGGGTTGCAGAAGTTGCGCCTTTTCCTTTCCTCAACCTCTCCTCCTCCTCCTCGACGAACGGAACGTAGCGAAGGAAAGAGCGAGACAAGCGAGGGCCTCTTTTGAATCACCACACGTGTGTCACTCCGCTATAGGGAACCCAAGCTGAAGTTTACGGGGCGACAAGAACGCCGCGCTTTGACTCTGGCGGCAAGCGCTGGAGCTACCGGGGGCAGGCGCGGCCGACTCAGCCACTTTCACGGCAGCGGTAGCAAACGTTCGCACGCGTTCTTTTGTCGATGCGGGTAACTGGGTGACGTCGGCTTGGCACGCTGAACAGAGGTTTGCTGTGCGAAGCTGCACACTTCCGTGATCGCGGAAGCAACCATACAAAAGCGGAAGTGAGGTCCGAAATGAATCTGTGTCGTGGGCTGCCAAAGCACGTGATTCACGCGAGAAACTGCACCGGTTGCCTGACATGTCGCACGAGAAATAAAGACAAGCGTGGATCGCCGCAGTAAGGGCCAGTCGTCTAAGAAGAGGGGCGCAAAGTGTGCCCTGTACATTGGCTTAATAGGAAGGGGGGGGGATGTCGCGATCACTTACGACCCCCCCCCCTAAAGGCGAACCCTGCGCACGTCTATTATAATATGCTTCATAGTCCACAACGCAGAACACCTATAGTGTGCACGGCTTCATTTCGGAGTGCATATGGACCATTACGTATCTTTAACATGACAGTATGAGACTTACCTCGAGGCATACGTCGTACACGGTGTTATCGCGACTTCGGAAATGCATTTCGCGTTGAGAGGGCGTCGTTGTTGTCGATCGGCTGCTCTTGACCATAAACGTCATGACGAGCCTTTCTCGTTTTATCAAGTTCGCTTTTCGGAAGTATTTGTGCAGCCTGAAAATATTTTTCAAGCGGCACTGCAGGCGGTACATTGTGAGGCGCCGCCAGTGGACCGCGAGAGCTCTGCAAGTGCACGGAAGCCGGCGGCAGCGCGGTGGCGAGAGCGGAAAACGCGCGTTGTATGCTCCCAGTTCCCATTTTTCTGCCAGAAATGGCGCTGCCTGTCAAGAGCAGCAGCGCCACTAAGCGATGCTTGGGGAGCCTATTACGGCACCATTTCAAAAATTTTCGCGACTACATGCGTGTTGAAGAATCGTGCACAACGGCAACGCCACAGCTAAATTTGGGCTTCTGGGTGGTTTCAGGGCCTTTTAAAGAAATATACAGCAGTGTTTAGCGTTCTTTCAACGTGACGCGGCAGCTGCCGGAAAGAGAGATAAGCGTCTTCTGTGGCGGCGATGTGCGCCGCTTTCATTGCCTGCAAAGAGGTGTCCGTCAGCTGTGTCACGTGTTGACTTTTTAGCAGCGCTCGTACATACTTGCCCCACAGGGCAGGCGCCTCACTCACTCGCCATCAAGGGACGCCTGAACACCCGAAGAGGAAGAATTAAGACTCTGAACGATTATGTAAAACTTTTCAAATGACACATGCCATATGCTTGTCTCATCTTACTCGTGCCGATGGCGTTCGGAGAAACTTTATTACGGTCGCTCTTGTCCACGTTGAGCGTTTTGGACCACTAGCGGCACCGCGCAAAGGCTAAGCGTAACAGCGCCCATCGCCCCATAGCAAATTTCTGAATCAAATAAAACCAACTGAAAAATATCGCTTAATGTTATTCAGCATCCCGTTATAAGGCTGCATAAATGCCTGTAAATGGGCCTTATTAGAGTTTATTTGTAGTAAAGAATGTATGACCAAGAAAAGAACTGCTCCTTTCAGAATATAATTTGTAGATCACCACAAAGGGGTTCTTACTTAAAAATGCAGGCGCGGAGCGTGCAACATTTGTAGGTGTATGTCCCTCATATCCGACGATATAGACACCATACAGTAGAGTTTAAAATGTGACAGCAGATCCAGAAGGACAATCCTAGCCGGCCGAAGGAGTAAAACTGAGTCATCGCCAAAGAAGATGTGAGCGCGACGCATGAGACTCTCCCCACCTTGAGTGCGCGGACCAAGGATGTAGTAGAAAGGGGACCCGTGCGTGTATATTGGATTCTTCGCGGCCCCAGCGGCCAGTGTTAGTGACACAGGGTCGTTCACCCAGAACTACGCAGCAACCTCTGATAAGTAGGGCGTGCCTCTACCTACTCGGGCAGTAGCAGTTGCAGCCATGTAAAACACTGGATGGTACGCCATGAAAGCTTCGGTTTATTAAACAATAAAATCACCACAGCTTTGTGTTACTAGTAAAGTCATCCACATGAACTCTACAAACGACATTACTTCGTCTCCAATGAATTATGAACTGTACATAAGTTTTGCGTGTCTATATATTCTTTGCAGATTAATAGAGCAAAGAACTTTGTCATGTATGATTATGGTACTTCCAAGAACAAAGAGCGATACGGACAGGTAGGACGTATTTTTCGTTATATACATCCCCTATCTATCTATCTATCTATCTATCTATCTATCTATCTATCTATCTATCTATCTATCTATCTATCTATCTATCTATCTATCTATCTATCTATCTATCTATCTATCTATCTATCTATCTATCTATCTATCTATCTATCTATCTATCTATCTATCTATCTATCTATGTGGCTTTATGCCAAGCACTATAAGCCCGTATGTCAAGAAATTATTAAAATTTGAACTTCACAGTGGCAACAGCAATTACGTCATAACAAACACTCCAACTTGAAGCGTGCAATTTCTTCAATTGTTCATTGCCTCAGTGCACTGATCGTGTCAAGCATATTGCTGTACCAAGTTTCTGTGTATTCCCTTGTTGTTATGGTAGAATAAGTGAATGCAGCAAATGACCGAACAATATCGTTTTAAAAAGAACATCTGTTTTTCTTAGTCTTGCTTGTACCCTTTGCGGTAAATAACGTTAAACATTATTTTCCCGTAACACAGCCAAACACACGGAGCTGCAGTGCGTGTGCGTTAGCGTCGTTGCATGTAGTTCCAAATTAAACCATCGCTTTTCGACGGTATAAATACGACGTACTGGAAGACTGGATGTACTGGAAACTAATTACTACTTTAAGGTGCTTGTTAATGCAGGAGCATTTTTTAGGCTGTATTTCATTTAGAATTTGCCATGTCGGTGCTACGTCGCACAACCAGCAACCAGACTCAAGGTGCACGCGGTATCACACAGGTCCATTAGAACATAGAAACGTTTCACGAGTGGCTGTAAACTGATAGCGAGGCTGTATACCAAACAACACTGCCGGACTGTGACGTGTGTGCGCCCCCTCTCTCTTTCTCTTTCACTCTTTCTTTACTCTTCTTTCAAACCAAACGGTCCCCCACAGCCTCCGGCCACCAACACGGCTGAGCCACGCCCCTCGCCGAAGAGGGCCCGTCCCACGTCCAGCACCAAAGACCCTGTGGAAACGGCTCTATTCCGCCCAAGGAGCAGAAGGATGAACTTTCGAACCTCCACACAGGAGGCCATCTCTTCACTCCTTGCCGCGGTGGACGGTGTCGTGCGCGTTCGCGTAAACTTTCGCCGGAACGTTGTGGCCGCTGATGTCCCCATCGGGAGCCCGCTCGAGCCCCTCCTCGCGATCACAGACATTTGTGGTATTAGTGTCCGCGCCAGGAGGGCCTCTAACAACAACACCTGTAGCGGCATGATTTTCGGCGTCGACACAGCTCTCGGGGAGGACGACATACGCAAAAACATTGCGTCCGATCTCCCTGTAACAGCGTGTTCGCGCTCAGGGAAGAACCTCATCGTTCGCTTTGAGGGCACCAAACCGCCCGCGGAGGTCTCCCTGTACAAACAGCGCCGAACCGTCAAAGCACGACGCCCGCGACCTGTTCAGTGCGATTCCTGCGGTCGGTACGGACACGTCCAGACCACCTGCACGTTCGACCGGCGCTGTCTTCGCTGTGGGGCAGACCACGAACAGTCGAAATGCACAGCACCGGTGGCCAAATGCCTCTTTTGTGGTGGCAAGCACATTGCCACGGAACCGCGCTGCCCTCGCTGGCAAAAGGAACGGCAGCTCGCAGAGGCTCGCGCTCAGGCCAGGAGAGATACCGCTAGCCAGGTGGCGCAGACACACGGCGCCGCGAAGAACTCCTCCGAAAGGCCGTGTTTTCCAGCCAACTAGGCAGGGGCTGCTGTACTCCTCCATCGCTGGAGGCAGCTCAGACAACGAGCTACCAGCATCCACTACCCGCCGACCCCTCTGCGAGCGCTCGGCGCGATTCGGCGATCGCCGTGCTCGCAGCAGCAGTCAGAACAGCGCTGGAGTTTCTCCCGCCGAACTCTCCTGCCCCACTCGCTGTGCGTCGCGGCTCTCGCCACACAACAAGCCCTAAACCAACATGGCTAGGGACCCCAGCAATCGTTCCAGGCCGCTGCATCCTGCAATGGAATTGTCGCTCGCTGCGCCGCCGACACGCCGAACTTGCGGAGCACAAGCTCTGCATGAATTCGACATTCTCGCCCTGCAGGAGACGCACGCGCGCGCCGAGGACCTGACGCTTCACAACTTCATCGGCTACAGCGGACCGACGACGTGCGCGCTGAGCAACTGCTCTGATGCGCCCTGCACCGACCCCGGTCATCCCCCTGGCTCGCCCCGAACTGCCCTGTATGTGCGCGCCGCCCTCGCGCACACCTGCATTCCCTGTGAACGTTTCTGTGATGACGCAGTGGAGTGCCTCGCAGTGACAGTGCGTGTGGGTGGTGTGGACACTTCGGTTGCGTGTGTCTACGTCCGCCCGAGCCTCCGTTGTGATTACGCGTTTGTCCCCCGCCTCGCCGCGGCGCTGACAGTTGACTGCATCGTGTGTGGGGACTTCAACGCTCATCACAACAGCTGGGGTTGCGGACTGACTGACCTTCGCGGCCGGTGCCTGTCGGACGCGATCGCCACCCACAGGTCTCTCCATTCTGAACACTGGTGAGCCAACGTTTGTGCGCCGCAACACACGCCCCTCCACGATCGATCTGGCACTGGTGTCTCAGTCCTGCTCGTACATCTGGACACGAGCCCCAGACACTGCCGGATCGGACCATTACCCCATCGCCCTCTCGCCCAGCCACCCGAGTCGCGGGGCGAAGCGCGTGTACAGTGTCGTGAGGTGGCGTGTTTTTCGTGAACTTTGCGCGAAACCAACGCTCGCCAGTGACTTTTTCACTCACATAGCGGAGTGCGCGCGTTCAGCCACAACGCGCTGTGTTGTGCCTGCCGGCTCCCCGTGCCCTGACGTGAAGCTGCTGAATTTGCGCGCCGCTCGCCGACGTGCACAGCGCATTGCGACCCGCACGGACCGTGTCGAACATTGGACGGTGCACAATCGCATAGATGCGGTCTGCAGACGACAGGCACGGCGACTCAGGCGCAACAGCTGGTCCGGCGTCTGCTCGTCTCTCAGCGATCCACGTCGCCGTAATCGCGCCTGGCCCATCATGAGAGGACTTCTCAACCCAAGGGCCCCTCGCCACCCTGTGCTCGCGATTGCGGTGGCTCGCGGCATCACGGAGCTGGAACTTTCAGAGCTCTTAGCAGACGCTTTTACCCCAGCCCTCCCTGCGCCTCCAAGCTTGAGTGCCGGCACTCTCGGAGGCCACCGTCCGACCTTATCGCCCTCTGCGCCGACAGACGCGGCCGTCTCGCAGCAACTCGCTTGCCTGTGCGACGCCGAGTTCACTGAGCACGAACTCGCTCGTGTGCTCAACCGCAGACGTCACCGCAGCGCGCCGGGGCCGGACGGCATAACACACAGCATGCTGCGGAACCTCAACGACGACCAGCGCCAACTCTTGCTCGTCGCCTTCAACGAGGTCTTCAACAGCGGCTCCCTCCCGGATACCTGGCGTACAGCGTTGGTCGTGCCGGTTTTGAAGCGCGGGAAGCCACCGCGCAGCCTTGCCTCATACCGGCCGATATCCCTGACATCGGTGCCGGGGAAAACCATGGAGGCAATGGCGCTTCATCGCCTCCAATGGATAGCCACTGCGAGCGGCACCTTCCCTCCACAACAATGCGGCTTTCGCGCCCTTCGCGCCACGGCTGACGCGATTGCCGCGGTTGTTGGCACCCTGGAACAAGCGCTACACGACCGGGAGACAGCCCTGCTACTTCTGCTCGACGTGCAGTCAGCTTTTGACTGTCTCCCCCACACGACGATCATCCAGGCGGTCTGTGCGCTTGGTGTGCAGGGCAAACTCCTGCGCTACATTGAAGCCTTCCTCGCGGACCGCTCACTGACTGTCCGTGTGGGGAAGGCGAACAGTACGCGCCGCCCTGTCACCACCGGAGTGCCACAAGGAAGCGTGCTGAGCCCGTTTCTTTTTAACTTGGTTCTAGCACCGCTCACCGAGTGCCTTCCCAAACAAGACGCTTTCACTGTGCACGCGGTCACCTACGCGGACGACATCGCCCTGTATGTGCGCGGCCCCACCCGATGCCTCGCCAGGGTGCGTAAGTGCCTCCAGAACGCCCTAGAGGCCGTCGCCGGGTTCCTGGACAGCATAGGACTGCGCATCTCGGCCGCCAAAACAGAGGCACTCCTCGTCCACCCGCGTGCCAGTGAACGGCGTACAACCCGCCCATCACACTCCACGGTGTTCCGCTGCCCTGGAAAACCCACGTCCGCTATCTTGGTATCACCATAGACCATAGACTAAAGTGGAACTTGGAGGTGAGCCGTGTGAGACGTGAAGCACGCCGTGTCGAGGGTGCGGTCCGACGGATTCTCGCACGAGGAGCCGGATGCCCGGCCTCCTTCGCGATGAACATCTACTAGGCCATGGCAATGTCCAAAGTGCATTACGCGCTTCCTCTGTGCAGCCTTCGCCCCATACAGTGGAGTGCCATCGACGCTGACCATCGCCGAGTTCTCCGCATGTGTCACGGACTCCCGCGCGGTTCGAGAGTGGCTGCCACGCTCGCGGAGACAGGCGCCTGGCCGGCGTCACTCACAGGCGAACTGCGCGCGCTCTACCACCTCGAGCGCCTCCAACGTGCACCGGATGGGGCCGCCATCCTGTCCCAGTTGCGGGCACTGCCCAACTCGCGTGTCGGAACACTATTCGACACGTTCGACTCTATCGTCGTGGACTCCGCACCCGAGATTCCCCCGTGGCCCCCCCCCTCACCAAAGAGTGCCGCTCCCCATCGGCTTCGAGCTCTCAGGCGTGCGCTCGAAGCGCAACACACCGGCCTGTGCTATCGCGCAGGAAGCCGCAGCCAGAATGGAACAGGACCTTGATGGAAGGACACAGTTTTTCACTGATGCCTCCGTGCTTCGGGACCACTCTGCGGCCGCTGCCTGCGCGGCACCACAGCTGGCATTGAAGCGCCAATGCCGGCTCGCCTACCGCGCCTCCTCCACCACGGCTGAGCTGGTAGGAATACACCTTGCTGCCGACCTCATCCGCGAAACGCCGCAAGTCACACGCGCGACAATCTACACTGACTCGAGGTCAGCCCTCCGCCAGCTCGCCAAAGAGGAACGCGCCCCCCCACTCGCACAACGTGTGGCGTGGTCACTCCACAGTCTGCGCGAACACGGATGCGACGTGGCTCTCCAGTGGATACCGTCGCACGTTGGCATCGCAGGGAACGAGGCTGCCGATGACCTGGCAAAGACAGCACACGACCCAGCTGTTCCACTGACAACGTGCGCGGACTCCGTGGACTCAGCGCGCCGAAAACCTTTGGCGAGAGCTCGTGCGAAACCACCCCGACAAGCGCACGGCCGCCGGCTCTCCACCACGCATTCTATCGGAAAACGTGCTGACCAGGAAAGAGCGGTCCCTCCTCCTCGCACTGCGGACAGGTTCCGTCTGGCCTGCTGAGCGCCGGCACCGCCTCCGCGGTGCGCCCTCGCCCCTCTGCAGTGACTGCGGAGAGAGAGAAACCGTGGCGCATCTCTTCCTTTCCTGCTCCGCCCTCTCCACCCACCGCGAAGCGCTCGCTCGTGCCTTCAAGCAGCTGGGACTTCCGTCCTGCCACGGTAGATGACATTCTGCACCCGGTAGGATCAGCCCATCGCGTGCGCCCTGCCCTGCGCGCGGTCCTCAACTACATCGAAGCCGCGCAACTGGCCGACCGTCTTCTCTGAACCACGCCGACCAAGCCCCCAACAAACGGAACTTCCGTGTTTTTTTTTTTTCCCAGTCATGTGTTTATCGCGTGTGTGTGTCCCCCCCTTTTTTTTTCTTTTCCCCCTCTCCCCCCAGTGATGTGTTTAACTCCCCCAGGCCTCCTCCTCCACTATAACTCTAACTTCTCCTATACTTTTCTCCCCTTTCCCCCAGGTGTCGCGGTTGTGGTGTCCTCGCCTGAGAGACAGTTACTGCGTCCCTCACCCCCACTATTCACCTAATTTTCCCAAATAAAGAATCTCTTTCTCTCTCCCTCATCCCTTTCCCCTCTGCAGGGTAGCACACCGGTTATGTAAACTGGCCAATATACCTATCTTTCTTCTCTTTCGTCTTTTCCTCCTTTTGTAGAATTCTGCATATATTTGTCAAGTATCCGTTGAGAGTTACCTAGTCATCTTCCGTTTCTGCGGTAAAAAAGTAAACCATACTCGTTCATTCATTGTTCACTGATCGAATCCGGGATTTTGGAGCTGCGTCATTCTTTGCGCCTTCATTTTACGTGTGCTTTTAGGAGAAGCCTTCTCCTTACGACGTGGATCGCATTGCAGTCAGGACAGCACTGTTCTCGTCAGAAGGAGACACGGTCGCTGATTCGAAAGATGTTTCTCTTCTTGCTGAAAGGCTGGGCTCTAACTTGCTCTTCAACAAAGTGGTGCCATCAAAGGACTTCCGGCACCTGGACTTCGTTTACGGCTACCAAGCGACAGATTTCCTGCACGAAGCGATGATTGATGCAATCGAAAAAAAATGCCGGCAGAAGCACCTAACCAGTGCTACAATTCCTAGGACTGCAAAAACAATCGCACTTGCTTGAAGAAATCCGATGTTGATCGTGATGTTAGGATGCAGCGCTATTTTGTTTGTCATTGCTTTTTGTTTCGCTTGCGCTGCAAAGACGAGTTGCTAGCGTCACGCCAATGAAAACACAAACCTAATTATTTAGACATAAATAACAAAATTAATGTATGGGAAACAAATGTTCGAAATGGTACCAGCGGATTCAGAGAAATATGCTAATAAATCTTGGAGACTGAATAACCATAACCTTCCTCTGTGTGTACCCTTTTAAGTAGCATCGACACCGCATCTACATTTACCAGTATTCAGATAGCCTTCTAAGTAACAAGAACTGGAGATCTGGGCGAATTTGTAAGATTTCATATTTGCGCAGTGGCATGTGTCCCAACACGTTGCACACTGCCACTGCTCGCCTATGTTTCTTGAAGCTGAGGTTCTATAGGTGCATTAGGTGAAATTATGACGGAAGTAATTGAGGCTTACAACGTTACAAAAAGGCCACAATAAGATTGAAAGATGGGCTAGTTGGTTTGGCTACATTGTGGAAAGTTGAGCCCGCCACGGATGGACACAATGCAAAAAGTTCACAAGAACCAGCGCAGACGAACAAGTGACCTTCATTCCATAAGTATATATGTGATTCCTTATGCAATAAAGGTCAGCTAGTCTGCGCTGGTCCTTGTGAACTTCGTTCGCTGTGTTTTCGTGTGGTGTGCGCAAATTTTCCACAAATTGGGAAAAGGGGTGAATATTGTGTCAGCGTACCTTCTATTGGCCTACATGATAGCGAGTTTGCGCGTTTAGAAAGTACGGTGACTTAATGTTCCTTTTCTTGGGGTGTAGACGTGACCTTTTTAGCGTTTTGTTTTTCTAATCAAGATGTAAGCTTGTCTGCCATTTTTTTCCTTAATGTGGCCACGTGGGTGCAAGGTTAGTAGTAATCCTTTCTGTCACGTGCTTCTAATAAACAGTTAGTTGAGAGTCTGCGCTGTGGTTTGTCCTTTCTTCTGGATCCGCGTTGTATTTACGCTAATTTTCAATATGTTCAAAAAATGTCACCAACTGGCCCAGCTTGAAATAATGCTTTAAAAGAAGTGAAACACACAGCGCGAAACTACAACGGGGACACAAAAAGGAAACACACACAGCGCTGACTTACACTCTGTTTCACTATGCCACACCAACACGCCCAAATTCGCTCTATTGCAAACTTTAAAAGAACTTGTGAAAAAGCGTAAGGCTGTAAGTGCGTTGGCGATTACAGAGCTGAACTAAACCAGATTATGCCTTAAGCAATTTATGAGAGAATCATGGGTGAATGACTCTCGTAGCGTGATTCTGAACATCTTCCAGTAAGTCGATATGTTTGATGTGGGTTCGAGATGGCAGATGCATATTCTAGCTTTGTTCGAACGAGTGATTTTCAGGCAAGTAATTTTTACACTTCGTGGGGCCTGACGAACATTATGGTTAAGAAACCTAGAGTTCGTTTAGTTGATATTACGGCATTAAAATTATAAACACGCCAGGACGTATGATTTCAGAATCTGACACTTAGGTAGTTATAAGAATGTACGTTCCCAAGAGGCATGATTATGGCTTTGTATGAAACTTCTGTTAGATTAGTCCTGTGAGAGAATGACATGGCTTTACATTTACTTGCATTACGAGTCATTAATCAATCATCAGACGAAGTAGTTATGTTGCCTAGAAAAAAAATGTATAAGAGAGCCAATTACATGTTATAGGAATTTGCGAGATGCTTTCAAAATCAGGAGATGGGACGGTTGTTTAGTAGGGATTTTTCGTTACCCGACGTGTGGAGTGGAACGACCTTCCCAACTTTTCAGTCATCTGGAATAAGACTTAAAATTATACTGGATGAATATCAGAGATGAAAAGGCTGCGATAAAGCGCTTTGTGTTTTTCAAACTGTTTGGGATAATTTCGTGCATACCGGAGAAAAATCAACTTTATTTGGTCAACGACAGCAGAAATTTCGTTTATATTAGAAGTGATAGCTGGCATTGCAGAACTATTCTGCTTCGTCTGGAAATTTGTCTCTTTAAGCCTATACTGCCTCATAATTTTCATGCGTCTAAGCACCACTTGGAAAAGCACAAAACAAGTGTTCCTAAAATTATGCCGTGACGACGCGTGAATCCGTTCTGCGCATAAAGAAAAAAAGTTTCGAAAACTTGCGTCAGATAACAAGTTCGCGGTGCATCTGCATACACAACCTGTGTCACTTACTTTTGTCGCAGATGGTATTTATATAGTCAGGATCTTTACCTGCAGCATGTGGATAACGCAGTTCATGACTTCAGTACGTTTGAAGTACGACCGTAAGCGTAAAAAGTTATCTACTGTGCCGATCTGCAGCTGGCGGCGTGTCGCAGCTGTGAATGGGCGCTGAGCGGAAGCGGCTACGAAAAAGGGAAAGGGCGGGTGTGGGAAAATAAATTAATGCAAGTTATTTCACGGATGGATTCGACATCTCGTTTGATGCCACTTAATAACCTCGATGCTATAACTACTACGATTCAGGCGCGTGCCGCTTCAAGTGAAGTATAGAACACCCCTAAGACTTTCCCGCGTGCAAACAGGCGCGTTGAGACGCTTCGCACGCTTTCCACAACTTAGATGTTTTGCCCTACCAAGAGTTTACGTTGTGCAAGGCGGCGCGTTAAAACACTTGACATGTTTTCACACCGCCGACGTATCACAGGTCTCATGTCGAGCATATGGCATCAATGCGCGAGGCCCCCGCCAGCTCGTGCATCTTCGTTGATCACTTCTAGGGTGCACAGTTGGTTGACATTGCCGCTGCACAATCTCCGGACGCCGACCTAAAATATTTCCAAAGAAGTGAAACTCACTTTTGTGCAAAAATATCAGTTTCTACAAAATGTCAGCTAACGTAGCCATTTGAAAGGTAGCATTCACCATATCAAATATGCGGGTGATTTCAGAAGAGGATTTGATATCAGGATTCCAACAACATATCGATACCGATCTCCAAAATGACTAAAATCTGGATGCCCAATCTGAAATCAAGAAATTTTGTTTCACGGATATGTTTGAATACATAGTGACCGCATAGGGTGCCTCACGGAAAAAAAAAAATGCTTGGGATCAGTCAAGTCTGCCTAGTTCATGAACGCGAATATACTTCTTCAGAAGATAAAAAAAATTGTGGTCGAAACTGCGCATTGGGACGGGACACGAAGACAGGCAAGAAAAACGAGAACAAACTTTCTTCGTGTCCAGTCCCATTGCGCAGTTTCGACCAGAATGAACTCGTAGCAACTTTCCCAACTCTCCACGCTGCTTACTCACAAAAAGGTCACAGTTTCGCCGCAAGGGCGATGCAATGAATGCGATAGCAAGAAAAGCGGTCGGTGATGGACGCGCTGCTACGCTGCATAAACATCTGCCCCCCGGCAGCAACTACACTCGCGGACAACTTTTCTTGGCAATGAAGCGAAGGCTACAAAGCCACAATGCACGTGTCCCACCGCTAATGAATGTAGTCCCACAACTGCGTCCGTATTTTCTGCGTGAGATACATAAAATACTCCTTCATTTTCTACATGTAGCTTTTTGAGACGGAACGCAGCGCTCACAAGCGAGATATGTGTATTTCTTTTACTTTAAACGTTGTCACTTTGCGTTTTTGCGTGCGTGAAAAAGTCGCACCTTTTACCCGTACTTTAACTACTAAGCATCGTTTGCGTCCAAGTGCAACGCTAGCCATCACTTTCCACCGCGTTACATCGCGTAGCAGTACATATGCAGACGCTCCGCCCCGTAGCTTTCCCTTCATTGCCAATAAGAGTTGTCCGCGTGTATACCGCACGAGCAGACACCGGAAGGGCAAGGTTCTCCCTGCGCAAATATTAGAAGAAGCGAGCGAGCTGGCCGAGGACTTTTAAAGGCACGGAGGCGCGCACATGAAGGCGACCTACTGCCGTTTAATGTCCCTGAAAATTAACTAAAGTAGCGCCATTCGTGTCAGTGTACAGGCACCTCCTCACTAGCACGCTTTGTAGATTGCAGTTGAAGTTAGTTGAGCTGCAAAGCTCGCAGGGCATGGCTCTTGGCCGGAAAGAGAGGCTTGTGCAATTCTTCCGCTAGAGCGCCCAAGGGCGCTGCAGTTCTAAGTGACGCAGTTGGTAAAGTCCCCGAAATAGAAGGTTTGAAAAAAATAATCACGCCATATCCACGAAGAGAATGATGATTGAGGAGCTGGCTCGGAAAAGATCGGGAACACCCGTGAACCTTCCGTAGAAGTCCTCTTACAATAACAGAGAGCTGAGCTAGTTGGTAAGTATGCATTCTAAAAAGACAGGGCGTGCAAACACGGAGACAAGAAAGAAGTCAGGACACCACAAACGGCGTTTGTGGTGTCCTGACTTCTTTCTTGTGTCCGTGTTTGCACGCCCTGTCTTTTTAGCAGTCCTCTACCATCATATGAAGGCGTGACACACGTTGTTATATATACATATATACGCAAGGTTTGATTGATTTACAATTTTGATGAACTATATACAAAATTTACAATTAAATACATATTGATGAAGTATATATACAAGAAACATCTAAGAGCGCCTGTTTCTCCATTGTCGACACTTGCAGACGCAAGGCTCCTAATGTTCTTTCAATTTGAAAACTGCCCTCGAGACGCCCACGACAAAGTGGCCATAAAAAAATTGGCCGCGTATCTGCGTGCTTCGCTGCAAATGTCGTCTAAAGACGATAGAAGAGGCGCTGCGTGAGATATGGACGCCATCTGGCAATACGTCGGGAAACATGAGTGCTGTGTTGCGGGCTGGTAGTCCCGGGGCAGCGGCAGGCGAAGACCAGCGGTGACCAACGCGACCGGTGGGGACGCCGGCCAGCCCGAACACGCTGTTTGGCGCGATGCGCCGAAGGAGAAGAAACGTCCGCACTCAACGAGTACTATCCACAAACTCTCTTATTTACACGTCGCCAGGGTAAAACAGGAATACCAGAGCGGCGCCCCCTGTCATTCGTACAATGCAATACTGTACCGAAACAGAAACACAACATGAGCTTGTGCAGAGGGCACGGAGGAAGACAAGTTTCAGAGCAGTCGCATTTTCAGCGCAGCTTAAGGAACTAGGGTCTTTAAAATTGCGTACCTATGTATTTTCTATTAAAAGAACACACCACCTAATACTTACCTAATGATGTTGCGCCTCAGATATGCGTAATATTTACTTTTTGACCGATAACGTTCACAAGTATGAACAGCCCTACCAGTTCAAGATGGGTGGGCGGTAAGCAAGTGGTTCAACTTTGGCCCGGTGGCTGAATCGGGTGACGTGCCGACAAACAGAAAGACAGGCCAAAATTTCTGCGTTTAAGTTCCCCAAGAAAGACTATCATCTTTAATAGCTGTCGCCTGGCTGTCGACCGCGTACCCCGCTCGGGATACACCACGCGCGTAGCGTTCTTCTTCGCGTTCCACAACGCTTGGAATGGATGGATTGAGCTTACGGCGCGGAACTTCGCCCCAGCTTAAGAACCTGGAGAGCCAGCTCCTAATAGCGATAAATACGGCAATGTCATGTCACAGCCGCTCGATCTCCCCCCTTTGGTGCGGCCTGCCGATTCGCATCCCGAACAAAATAGCGCGCGTGAAAGGAGAAGTTGACTGACTGGCCCCGACGGGAGGTGAGGGCGCTGCACATCGGCGAAGTAATCGCCCATGGAGGAAAGAAAAAAAAATAGGAGGGAGCACGCCTAGCGTCCACAAGCCAGCCTCCCGTGAAGCCGCTTGCTCCTCGCGATCGAGGCTCATTTCCCATGACGCTCCTGTTTCATTTCCTTTCTTGGCGGGCTCACGAACAAAAACAAAATTTGACTAGCGCGCGCGCCTAGCGTTCACAAGCCAACCTCCTCGAACGCCGCTCCCCCCTCGTACTCCAAAACTCAATCACATGAGTGTGCTCATTTCCCAGCATGCCCCTGTTTCATTTTTTTTTTTGGCTGGGCTTCAAAAATGTCACGTGAGGATCCCTCCTAGTTTTTTTTATTCCTCCATGTAATCGCCCTTGCACCTGCTTGCACCGCATCGCGCGAAGGTCTAACCCCACTAATCCTCTCTATTTTGTGACAGTCGTATCCTGTCGTCGTGCGGTGTTACGAGTGGCATCGGTGGCCGACGCGGACCCAGGGGGTAGCGTGGAGCTGAGCGGCGGGAGTCGTACCGCAGGCCCAGGGACGTCCAGAACAGCAGGAAGCCGAGGCAGAGAGACCGGTGTTGAGTAATAGTTAACAGACGTTTATTTACATCATAGAAGACAGGATCATCAGAACGACATCTAGTCCGATCTATCCGTCCCGAGCAGACGCTCTGCTGCTCCTTAAAATACGCTTCATTTCCAAGCTAGGGAAACTCCTTAACTGCAATTGTCTAATCACAAAGGTGCATGCCTTTGAAGCTCCATAACTAGCAAACGTCCAATCACAAACGTGCATGCCTTTGGAGGGTCCGTCTCTTCGACACATAGGTCACCACGCCCAGGATAGCAATGCAGGGACCACTTCACTCCCACTTTCCACGTCCGATCCGCTCGGAAGAAAGGGCGGGGGGGGGGGGGGCAATGTCACTTCGGGGAACTGAAAACTTTTGACGGACAAAGGCACCAGCTTCCACCAAAACACACTCGTTGCAAACACGCGTTCCACGGAGGAGACCCGGCTGAAGGACTTGATTACGGTCACCCTTGCAACATACAGCCGGCATTCCTCGCATACTGGTGAGGCCCGCGCGTAGCCGCCGCCATGCAGCCGAAGCGCACAGCTGAGGGAAAGAACGGCAGGTGTAGGTGAAAAATCCGTTCTCCAAAATGAGGGGGGGTCCAAGAAGCGGGAAGACTCGTTTGGGAACAGCTGGCGCAGGACACTCGCATCTGCTTTGTAACAGCGGTCAGCATGGGATGCCATTTTGTTTTTCTGGACAGCTGTTTGGTTAAAAGTCCGAGCTCTCTATCAAGAAGCTACTGAGTCCATTCTTGGCCTACTGGGCTGGAGATCTTAGCAGCTCGCTAGAAAACGTGCTCAGACTTTCTCGGAAACCACTTGCTCGCAAAGTCCTCCCCTTGTGAAATCTTGCAACATTTGAGTTGCATCATGCGTATCTGAGAGTGTTTGCCTATCTTGCAAATATGCAATTATGCGTATCTGAGACCATTTACGAATATTTGTCCGATTCATCTTATACCGTGATTTATGTCGCGGAAATAAATACGTCACGACGCGCAAATAAATTCGCTCCGTGCCTTTATAAATAAAATACACATTAAACATCGGTTGACACTGAAGTCACTATGTCTTAATCATCCGCCATAACATATTAATACAATGCGTTGTTGCCGTACGAGCGGGAGGAGGATCACGTGGTTCCTCAATATGGGACAGCTCGCCGCGTGCCTCTAATTGAGCGCGTCAACCATCTACCTTTAAAAATATTAATTCTTAGGCTAGTTAGTCGTACATGCTACCTTAGACATACTACCGCAAGCATATTAAACACTGCTTCACTTGTTACACAACACCGGTCTAACGGCGCATATATCGTTAATTTAAATGCGAGAGCGTAAAGAAAAATCGGCAGCGTTGACCCGACGAATACAACGAATAAATATCAGGATCCGAACAGGGGTCGAACCCAATACTCTGCGTGTCAGTCAGGTATTCTACCACAGAGCTACGCCACGTCTTGAAACTGCTTTGGAAAAAGACCCTATGCAGGCGTAATGTCGGTGCAGCGTGAAATGTGGTTCCAGTGCTGGCTACCTAATTTTGTAACAACGCAATAAACGTTACATATGGCCTTCTATGATACAGGTGTCATGCCGAGTTAATGTTTATTGTGGTTCCAGTGTTGACTCCGCTTTCATAGAAGTCTAATAAACTTTACATTTGTATTCCATGATTCAGCAAGCTACATTCAAGCGTTGCTAGAAACCGGAGGCATACGGTAACGAAAGTTACGTATGACATTCCCATCATCGCATCGTAAAGTGCACTTCGTTTCGTTAATATCGTATCTGTGCTCTAAAGGGAGTGCCGACGTCAAGTCAGACCATAAGTTACACGCCAGCGTAGTCGACGTGCCCTGTAAGACCACAATGTGCGCACAACTACTACGCTTACAAAAACACGTCGATCCATCTCGTAACGCTTGGCTGGACTAGACTTGTAGAGCGAGTGGTCGTTCCAGGCAAAAGGCGCACCATTCTGCGCTTTCGGCATCTTTTTCTTGCTCTTGGCAACTATTGAAGGCCTTCAAAATGCTTGAGCTCTTCTCCTTAGCTCGTTTTATGCCGCGCGATTTCGGATCACTTATTCTTCGAGGGATAGATCGGTGCCCAATATAATTTTCCATTGCCCGTCATTTGGCACGTGTTGTTGTACTTTGTGGTTTTTAGGTAAATATTTCCGTATTCTGTACAATAAACTCAGTTGGAAGTTAGGTCCCATCCTCGTGCGTAGCGTATCCTTGTCCTAGTCCTGAGTTCGCGCTATCATTCATCATGACATAGCAACTAGCCCAAGCCGCCACGCTTCTAAACCAATATCTTCATTTCAGTTGCCTTCTATTTCAAATGTACCGCATTGGAGCGGTAGAAGGACATGATACTGTAGCGCAAAATTAAAAAAAAGAACACTAAGAGGCAGAAAATAAGAAAGTCGGCCTCTTACACATTATATTCGAGTTTTGCCCAACAATATCATGTCCTTGAGTAAGTACCAACTCGCCCAAGAAAAACTAATTGTGGAACAGACACACTATAGCAAAGGACACAAATGAAATAGGTTGGATGCTGCCATATTGTTTGTTTCGGGCACGATTGCTGACGCAGCGTTGGTTTAATGGATGTGGCTTAGTTTGATTCAAACAGATGCAGGATTTGGCTCATTCTTTATCCGAAACGGCATTTTTGAGTTCTAGTTACGATCAGGAATTGCCCCATTTCGATTACAATTGTTTTAAAAGTGAAAGATGCTTGGGCTCGCTTTACACTCCCGTGAAATGTAGCCAACTTTTGGTTTCTGGAGCTGGCTCCTTTAGAAAAGAAAACGCGTACATATAGACATAAACTATTATGCCTTAAAAGTCTATGTCGCAATAAAAAAAAGAAGACGAAGACAAGCGTTACTCATAACTTTTTATTAGCAGGACAGGCCGGGTTCCTAATATATATCCATTCGTCACGCATGCGCATACAGGAATGAAGTAAGACGTGCACATTAGAGACGGTTGCGTATAAATTCAAATTAGGAGTCCAGCAAAGTGAGCCGTCTATCGCTTTGCTGGACCACTAATTTGAATGTATGCGCCAACACCTCTGGTGTATACGTGTTACTTTATTTTTGCATGCGCATGCGTGACGAAAGAATATATATCAGGAACCGTTCCCTGCTAATAAACAGTTGTGAGTAACGATTGTCTTCGTCTTCTTTCCTCTGTTCGTCCTTTTATTTATTGCGCTAATATGTCTCAGCCAGTCATCTGCCTCTATTCCAGCTAAAGTGAGTGCAGCATGTTCATGAGAGCGTCTCAAGTGAAGCATGACAAAACACTGAGCAGAACCACATGAAACTGCCCGCGCAGATAGCTCACTGTGGTTGAAGGGCGCTTTGGGAGGAACCCCCGCATCGCCGAAAGCGAGCGCCATAGTCGACGCAGCGGGTTGAAAGGGAACTACCGCTTTCACAGGCGGAGAGGAGCATTCGGCGGGCGGCACCAAAGAGGGAGATCGAGCGGCCGTGGTAATGTATACCGAAGCAAGTGGCGTTTTTCATGGTTCCCGACAGCATAAAATTGTACGGTATATAACCTTTTAATACGCAAAAGGGCTGGCTTCTGATGGCAGCGCCAGTGCAAACTCGGCGGCGCTAAGAAATCGCTAGAGTGGCGCACTAGCTTTTTAGAAGATTGTCCGAGCGCCATCTTGTTCGTCCTCGTCTGGGTTGTTTACTTGATCGGTGCACGGTGCCTGGTCGACCGCGCTTCAGTCAGTTCGTACGGTGGTTCTGGATGCTTCAGGATGCCGACCTGCTATGCCAGTGGCACCAACCACCGGTACAACAGCAGAAAGAAGAGGTTTTCACTACAGCTAGTAAAATCTGTAGCTTCGCGGAGGAGATCCTAGAGGCGTTGCTGCAGCTGCTAGGAGAGGAGGCAGAGGCGAAGGGACGCACTTGGCGCTACTTTCCATTTTTCAGGGTCTTTACGCCCGTTGCGCTCCTTGCGCCATCTCGCTGGTAATGAAGCAATGCTTATAAGCGCCTGCCGTCTCTGAGTCCTGCCAGCGGTAAAGGGTGTGTATATAACGCTCGCCGTTAGCTACCTGAAGGATCTTCTCTTCGTGGCGCAATGGTTAGCGCCACGCGCTGCTGAGCGAGAGGTTGCTGGTTCGATTCCGCGCTTCGGAAGCGTTTTTCTGAATTATTTTTCTTTGGGACTTTATATATATATATATATATATATATATATATATATACATACTTATACATATACGGTGCATGACGGCGGCCACGAGGACGGCAAAACCAACCGAGACTGTCCATATAATTGCTATCGCAATAAAAATTGGCCGCGTATCTGCGTGCTTCGCTGCAAATGTCGAAAGACGATAGTCTTCTGCCATTTATGTTTTGCCTTGCCTCAGACAGCGCCTCCTCTATGTTGAATCGGCCGCATCTGGCTGGCATTGATAACATAGAGGAGGCGCTGCGTGAGATATGGACGCAATCTTGCAGTGGCGTCGGGAAACATGACCTTGTGCAGAACCCAGGGCCACTACCAGGTGGTAGCACCATATCCTCGGTAGAGGGCTTTTTCTTGCATAGCGTGGCATTTTCAGCTCAGCCTAAGAAACACTGGCAGAGGGCATTTTCGTGCATAGCGTCGCATTTTCAGAGCAGCCCAAAAAACACAAGCTCTTTAAAATTACGTATTTATGTATTTTCTAGTAAAGGAACACACCACCTAATACTTACGTATTCATGTTGCGCCTCAGATATGCGTAATATTTGCATTTTGATCGACAGTGTTCCCAAGTATGAACGCAGCTACCAGTTCAAGATGGCTGTGTGTTCAGCAAGTGCTTCAACTTTGGCCGGGTGGCTGAATTGTGTGACGGACAGACAGACAGACTGACCAAATTTTCGGATTTCAAGTATCCCTATAAACACTATCGTCTTAAAAAAATATGGGACGAAGACAGTCATGTGCGGACCATTAGCGAAAGTCCCGCTGGCTGCATGTTCGAGACCCGTGCTCTAGTTGGTCAGTATTTCTCGCAGCGTCGTCATAACCGAAAAATTCACAGCATATCCACGGGTGAATAATGAAGAGCTTGGGCGAAGCTGCTGAAGCAATCATGGTAACACCGCGAAATCTTCAGTGGTTACGCCCAGAAGTAATAAAAGCGATAGCCCAGTACATTATCAAAGACGCTACAAACACTGTATATATATACAAGAAATTTTATTAATCGTAAGTGGTAGCTAGACGTGGCTTCCGTTCCCCCTTCACTATAAAGGCTTTATGGTCGCTGAAGTGATGGATCGGTGATGGATCGTAGTGGGATGTTTGCAAAGACGAAATAGTGGACAGTTTGCAAAGGATCGGTGATGGGTCGTAGTATACTGCCGGTTACGCCTTGCGCCGGACGCGTGACAAGGTTAGACTAAGAGGAGCTTCACCCTTAAAAAAATAGTTGAAGCACGCTTAAGTATCGGATTTAAAAGTGAAACGCGATATTGTAATCGGGCCCGTCCGCATTACCTTCTCATTCGCTGGCCATGCATCGCTTTTCGGTCGCATCGCAAGCGCGCATCTAGGGGCCTTTTAAACTCTTGTAGAATACATGCCGACTGCAAGTATTCAAGTGCAGTTTGAATGTGCCCATTATGATATAATTCATCATTTTACGAAGTAGCCGAATATCCACCAGGCGTCCGTAAGGGAAACGCGCACCTACACAGCCGCTCACTTTGTCCATGTCGTGGATGACGACGATGACTATTTATACCTGAGCGCTTTGCAATGCGTGAGCCTATTTGAACCACCCACTCTTTGCTCAATTCACATGGTGTGGCGCACGGTGCGATTCTATGCGCGGTGCGATTCAAGACCGATTTCGTGAGTTTACGTATTCGATGTTGTTACAAACAAGTGCTTACTTAACAACGACTTCCATACCGCGTAGTGTTTAGCTAAATGTCATTAAATGTATCACTTATTTCTACCGCCGTTATTATGTACTCCTGCAATATTCTGCTGGCTAAACACTCCATGTACTTTTGTGTCAAGCCCGACAGTTTTTTTAGACGCGTAACCATTTCTATACCGACTCAACGAGAAAACGCTCCCTCTGTTCGTCCGTCGCTCTGTGAGGTAAGACGATCATCACTATATATTCATCACTGCAATCGGTCTTCTGGGCCCTATAGTAAAGCTGTTTCATTACACCTTTTAGCCCAGGAGACCAACCAGAATGTAATGCTTTCGTTTTATTCTGGAAAATAAAGAGGAATGAATGAATGAATGAATGAATGAATGAATGAATGAATGAATGAATGAATGAATGAATGAATGAATGAATGAATGAATTGATAGAGGAAGAACAAAAAAAATGGGCAGATCCCACGTACAGTGGGAATCGATGTTATGCGAAGCATGCGGCTGGAAGGTGACTGTGGCGTAACTTTTTTACTGAGCGAAACGTTACAAAATGACGCTAAAGATCTGTATAAATTTTATAGCCACACATATATGTTGAAGAGCCGCATATGTGTTATATAATCAGTTGTTTACAGTTGGGTAACGCTGCCAACGGCAACGTTGGTATTACCAGCACGAGAAGTTGTAAGTTGATATGTAGTGCTTATACTTGCCCCTAAAGATGCAGAACGCACGCACGTTTCACGAACCCGTTTGCATGTGTGGAAGAGGTTCTTGACAGTTCTTGAATGAGGTCAGCATCACCATGGTCAGTGAGCACCAGCAGTTGGTCATGACGTGTTATTGGATCCGGTCGTGATCGCGGTGACGAGGGGTCCATGTGAAGTATGATGTATAGTACAGCTGTTGGAAATCGTGGATGCCCCGTTCATTTCGTCGACAGATTGTAGGTCGATAGAGCCGGCAAGATGTTGGAACCTGAAGTGAGCCTTCGCGTTGGTGAGGTAGACCAACATCCGTGGATGGCGCTTGTCGTATTTGTAGGCTACTTGGGCCTATGTGGCCTACATAGCCTCGTCTACGAAGCAACTGTCAATCAATCTGGCATCATCCTCGGTCAGCATGAGGCCATCGCCCAGCCTCGTAAGAAATGAAGATACGGCGTCGTTCTGGCGGACTAAGTACACTTTACGGTGCGATGATGTGAATACCATACGTTTAACTTTCGTTAAGGCATCCCTCCAGGGTCGAGCATTGCTTCAATATAGCTTGCTGAATCATATGGATACAAACGTAATGTTTATTAGACTTCTGTAAAAGCGGAGCGAACACTGGAACCACAGACGTTAATCTGATATGACGCCTGTATCGTAGGAGTACACATCGTAGGAGTGTCATGTAGTGTTTATTGCTTTCTTGCAATATTAGATAGCCAGTACCGTAACCACAACTGAAGTTGCACCGCCATTACGCCTGCATAGGCTGTTTTTTCAAACCAGTTTATAAGGCTGGTGTGGCTCTGTGGTAGAATACGTGATTGCCACGCAGAATGCTTGGGTTCGATTCCTGCTGGGATCCTAATTTTCATTCTTTCCGCACTTAGGTTAGCAATATCTGTTCTCGCCGTTCCAGGGTAGACACCTGTGGCGCATACCCGCTTACTGTTGCCCGTAGTAAACGGGTATGTGCCACACGTGTCTGGAGGAAAGGGTTTGACGACGTACGCGACAAGATTTTCATGGTATTCACGTTATGACCCGACAGTCATATTCGGCAAATCCCCTTACCCTCCCATGCCAATTTTGGTCGAAACTAAGTTGAGGTGGCGATCATGAGAGCACCCAGACGTAGGCGGCTAGATAGATAGATAGATAGATAGATACGTAGATAGAAACGCTCAAAGTGCCAGAGGTTCGCTAAGAAATGCTTCGCATTTAAAATTAGCGCAGGTTGCACTAAGCCGCGCAAGGCAGGGTCACAGCAGAGCCGGTGGCCACGTTTCGGCTTCTCTTCTGTACAGAATGCTTATTGGCTGGTCATTGAGCGCGAGCCGGTTCATGATGATAATTTTCTATCTGCGACACACGGCAAACCTCGACCATAATAACTCTGGTGTAAGCGAACTCACACGGTCCCCTATGAATTAACATATGATGGCTCGAAGTGAAAAGCATCTTGTTTTTCTGCTTCGTTTTCTTCTCAGCAGATTGCATTGGTCTTCCCTCTCTGCATTTCTTGCTGGAATTACAACTTAGTTTTGTCTTATTTTATTATTTATCAGTGGATTTTATATAGTTACTTTTCTTAATTACATGCTTGCGCTTCATTGCATTTCTCCTTCGTATGTTCATTTAGGGATCCTTTTGTGTAGGCAAGTTGTAAGATGTGATGCTTCGGTTCATATGTCGAAAAACATTCGCTTCGAAGCATGAATTCGCCACGGTGGTGTAGCGGTTACAGTGCACAGCTGCTAGCAAGAAGGTCGCGGATTCGATTCCGACCGTAGCTGTCGAATTTTGATGGAGACGAAATATTAGAGGCCCGTGTGCTGTGCGATGTCAGTGCAAGTTAAGAAACACCAGATCGTCGAAATTTCCGGAGCCTTCTACTACGGCATCCCTCGTTAACATATCGTGCTTTCGGGACGTAAAGTCTCAGATATTATTATCACTGCGAAACACGATTCCACTGCATAACATATTGCGCTTCTCGGGTCCCTCTTCATGATATTTTACTGCATTTTAATTAATGGTATATAGCACAGATCCTACGTATGAAAAGCTGTCATTGAAATTCTGTCCTGAGAGGCTTAAGAAAAAAAAAGGAAAACAACCAAAAAGTCTTTTGCTGTTGCAAATGAAATTTATACATTATGTTCCACACGTGCGACGGTGTACAAATTTAGCTGTCCTGCCGGTGGTTTCACTGTCTGCTTGCTTTATTATTTAATATGCTCGGCAGCTAGCCTGGAAAATTTGCGGCGTACACAACAGCGACCACCCCGGCACAGTCAATGGCGCCCGCCAGAAGAATGTTTTGCACTCAGCATACGAAGTCATTGCGTGGCCGAGACCAGCCACCGAGATCAGCCGTCGTGATGCCGCCAGTGTCACCCTCCAGATATGCTGTCGGCAGCTCCGCGCGCTTGCAGTCATGGCCGAGCGTGATGAAGAACGACAGCGGGGCTATGGCGCGCGGGCAGCTAGCACGAAGCAGAAGAAGACGAAGCAGAATAAAAACAGCCGGCCCAGTGTGCGGGCGTTGTCCCTTGTTTTTCTCCTTACACTTTATACTTGGTAGGTCTGTTGATAAGTGTTAATTTGAGCGACCACTCAAAGCAATGGCAGTGCATATAAAGTCCAGTTTTAAATAAAGTCCGTCGGAATCTGGTTTACACAAGAGAATACATTAGCAGGTTGTGGTATCAAAGCGCTGAAATTAGATTATCTATAATCGTGAACAGTGGCATGATTTAAGCGGCCGACTTCATGTTACCTAGTAAAACGTCAAGCCATTAATCAAGATTTCGAGCAAAGGTTTAGGTGAAGTTAAGTCTTTCTGTATTGAAACTTCTAGAAAGTAAGGCAAGCGACATTGAAATCTGGAGGAAAAAAGGTCTGGTGAATAAAACATGGAAGCCTCGAAAAACTTCTTGCTGTTTTCGAAGAATTTGAATGCGTGCAGTTTGTGTTTTTGTTAGGGGTGTGCGAATATCAAATTTTTCGAATACGAATCGAATACGAATATCCACCTTCGAATATCGAATATCAAAGGAAAAATGCCTCCACAGTAACAATATTTTATTTAGCATGTAGCTATTTGAAAAAAGAAACATTAACAGCCTGACTGGCAACAAAACATACACTCCTATCTCCAGAACACAATGTCCAGGCTAGCACAATGCACATCACAACACAAGCATATATCACGGCACAATGAAAGTAATGAATACATGTTATCATGAAGAAATATGAGTTGCTCCACATGATCAGGCAGCAGGCGCTCCCTTGTAACAGACACCCTGCCCCCCCCCCCCCCCCCTGCCACTGAAAAGGCACGCTCGCTTGGAACAGAAGTGGCTGGTATAGGGAGTTACATGGGGCAAAGCTTTGCCAGACTGGGGTATCTGAACAGTCCGCCACCAGTCACGTGGGTCACTGTCTTCAGAAGTGGTCCCGCCTAGTGAACGAGTGGTAGTGCGGCACGTTACGGCCACAAAAAAAATGGAAATATACGGTTACATGATCGCCAACAGCGCTGCACGTCGGAGATGCACCAGCAATAAATCATACGTATTGGGGCGCTCGTCGCAGGCAGATATCGTGCCTCCGTGTACTTACGATGTTTATCGCTCCTCTCGGCAACGTTTTTAGCTATACGAACGCAGCAGAACTGTGGAAGACGAGTTATTTTATGCATGATAATCGAATCGCATATTCGAATTTTTCGAATATTCGGAGTTATCGAATATTCGGAACTTTTCGAATACACGATTTTCGAATCGAATACGAATATTTCGAATGTAATATTCGACGAATATTCGAAACTTTCGAATATTCGCACAGCCCTAGTTTTTGTATATTGTAACGCAATGACCGAAAATTTGAGCTTTTCCTTAATGCATATGAGTTAATGTGTGTGAATTTACATGATCTATAATTTGCCAGCTGGTATGTGATGTTTCCAAGGCGGGGGCCTGTGGCCTTGTCAAGCTCATGATGACACCTTCTTCTGCAAGCGCCCCCATCATCGGCTATATGCGTGGTGCAAATCAAGCTTATTATTATTATTATTATTATTATTATTATTATTATTATTATTATTATTATCATCATCATTGAGACGGTGATCAATTTATACCTTCGCACTGTAAAGCTACAATTCATTCTAAGTAAAGCTTAATTTGGGGCCTCTGCAGAACTTTTCGTGAACTGCGAAGTACATATAAAAAATTGAAAGCAGTAGTGGTGTATACGTACTACTAGATAAGCTCAGTCATTCATCAATTGAACAGCTGTTTTCAGAGAACGTGTACGCTTTGCACGGCTCCGACTGAACTGGCAGCTTGAGCGGGGGCAAACGACAATAACATATGCACAAAACCATAGGAACACTGTGCGGAAATAATACGAAAAAAAAATTAACCATCATAACGTAGATCCCACGCTCCTGAAAAGCTTCTGCGGTGTGTCGTATGGGCGCATTTCGGACTGATGAGGCAGCATGAGATATCTACGTGGGCCCCGCTGTGCTCTACTAAAGATTTCTTTCTTTTTCTTATTGTTCACTAGATGGAGCCCGACAACATTTGCTTCCTCCGACGTACAGCAGCAAGCAAAGATGACGACGGTAAGCGCCAGTACGGAGCCAGAAATGTTTTCTGGGAGGGTGGGGGGTTCAGCCATACGTCATGTATGTTCGTGCGTGCGCTTACCTGTGCGCGTGGGCAAATCCACATGCAGAATTGAAAAATGTCTGGCGGGGGGTTGAGGTTTGAACCCTTCCCCCGGGCTACGCCAGTGATAAGCACGTGTCGTACGCCCCGTGATGACGGAGAGACGTACATCCATGAACTCGGGCGATCGGAGAACTTTTAATTCGAAAACAATATTTCGGCGGCCGTGGCCAAGATATTTGACAGTGTGTTGCGCAAGTGTAGAATGCAGTAAAATGAAGGGAACGAATTGTAGGTAGCAGAAGTGTGGTTCGTTGGGCCATTTGGCACAAATTTGCAAATGAAAAAAATAGCGCCAGAAGCGAGGACTGCACTGTTGTACCGTGTGTTTATTCGCCTGTGCTTAGTCTCCTCTGATGCCGTTTTTGCGAATTGTAGATACCAGCTTAGAAAATAACGTTTAGTTTAACGCGCCGGTAGTGGGACCATTATGGGCACCGTGCATACGTTAGGAGCCGCCACAGTCGCGCGCTGCCTCCTGCGCCAAAGTGGCCATGGCAGCAGATTGGGCGGGATAAAGGAGCAGACGACGGAGGAGGCGGCAAGCCACTGCGCCGTGTTTTGGTGCTTCGCTTGAGGCGTTTTCTTTCCCTTTTTGCTTCCAAAAGACGCCAAATTGTTAGCACCTGTCAGAGAACGTAGCGTTAGCGCGTGTGCTTCTTTTCGTCAGATCTCGTGTATCCTCGGGCGAACGCGGCAACATAAAATCCATGATCTGGGGGAAGACGACGGAGGTGACGAGCCCGTTGAGCGAAACTGCGCACGTATAACGCGGGCCGTCTCGCTCACTAAACAATCACAACTTATCACCCTCGGGCTAACGCGGCAGTGAACTCAGCGGCAGCTTGAAACTGGCGATACCAGCAATTGCACTGTCACGGCCACTGAATGAAAAAACGCTTTCCACCGAATGGCCACGGCACTGCATTCGCCGCGCCGACTTAACCAGTGCAGCCGAGTTCATCGTCGCGGCTCGTGTTTTGCTACCGCGGCAGTGCAAGGCGTGCCAATTATTATTACGTTTGGATTCAGAGAGCTACGTGATATCGATAGTTTCTTCCGAGGAGCTAACCTGAAGGGCAGGGACCTCCTCGAAGCGGGTCACGTTCACGGCGTCGTGGAAGAGGTGTTGCTCGGGAGATCAACAATCACGGGCAAATGCAACCCCAGAAAAAAAAAAAACCATCTATTTGCAAAACTCGCTTTTGTCGTCGAACGAGTGCGATCCAGCGTTCACGCCGATTCCGTGCATATTCTCTAAATGGAAACCGGTAAAAACGCGTACCCAGAGAATTCCTGTAGGGGTTATTGCACCCAACAACGCAGCAATTATTCCTGGACTTCGGCATTCCTACGAATAGTGCAACCGACACAAAACGAACTGCCCGCGAAGATACCTCGCGCCGTCACAGCGGAAGCGTGAAGCGAGCAGGGGTGCAATCACCGAGCGATGTTTTATGCTATATTATTTTTATCGTCCACCACCTGCGGCTGACTAATCGCGTTGATAACGCGGACGGACCGTCGCTCTGGTCACTGGCCAAGTGCGAAAAGCATGAAAAGTATAGTCATCGTAAAAGGCGCCGTTCCTCGATTTCACCTCATTGCGAGCGCGTGAGAGCATCCCGCCAAATCTGCGCTTCTTGCCGCTAGGGACGGCTTCGCTCGGGCAGCGGAGTTACGTCTGCACGGAGCCTATAGGTACCCAGCGCAGTGCGTGGAATGCAGCCGTCGGAATGACAGCAATGCATGCGTCAGCTAGGCACAACGCTTTCAAGTGTTGTTTATGGCGGACTCGCACTATCTATAAGGCTCACCTTGGTTTCCTTTTTCGAGTTGATAGTAATTTTGGTTTGGTATAAGTACTCGGAAGCTTCAAGCCGCTTTTCCGCTAATGGCCGCCACATTCTTTTCGCTTTGGCAAGTAGAAATAACTCTCAAGCTTCCAGTAAACAAGCGATGTAAAAAGTGCCAGTGTTGCGAAGAAAAGGGCTATTTGGTTCATGGTCGCTTGGCAATGCGCTTAGGGCACGGTAGCATTACAGAGAACACAACACAAAACACACATGGCATGGCATGGCATGGCAAGAACTTTATTATGGCCAATGAGAAACTACGGCCCGAGGGCAAAGCCCCCAGGCTAAGTCGGTGGCTCCGCCCACGTCGGCACCGGTAGGCCAAAGGCTTTCCCGATGGCGTGAGCACTCCGGACGGCCAGGAGTTTATCTTGGAGGACTTCACTGGTTATACGCCGACTCAAGTCCTCCTCACTGTAGACATCCGAGGCCCCTCTGTTGGGGCACAGCCAGAACAGATGATCAAGTAGACACGGAGTGTGTCCACAACGTTTACATTCGGCGGGAAAATCCCCGTCAATTTTGTTAAGCACAAAGGGTGTGGGATAGGATTTGGTTTGGATCAATCTTAATGTGACTGCCTGAGCTCGGGTAAGCTTCTGATAGGGGGGAGGAAAGAATCTTCTACCGTCCCTATCGTGTGAGGTGATCTCATGAAAAGTGCTAAGAGGGCCTTTGTAGGAGCCGCAGTCATCCTGGAGCAATTCTTGATCTGGGGCGCGGCATGTGAATTCTCGCACAGCAGAGCGAGCTTACTCGTAAGGCCTGCAGCCATCGGGGCTGACCGAGTGGCCCTGATGAGCCGGAAACCAGACTAGGTGTATGGTATCCAGGTTCTCGCTGTGATGAGTACTGAGACTGTTTAGAAGTAACTTGTGTGCTTCCACTGATACGGGACAGAGTTTTAGCAGGACGAGCGCAAACTTCAACTGCGTTCATGCGTAGTCGACATAAATAAAATTCAAGGAGCACGTGGTAAGAAAGTTCACTTGTCCCCGAATCTGTGAAGCCCATCAGGAAATCAATTTAGGCAGAAGATAATTTTATTAATGGCTGACTAACGCATCTTTCAACGCCCAGAGATGTGATGAGGGCGGCTTCGTAAACTATTATCTCCTTGCCGTCTTTTATCGGCCTCAGTATGACAAAATAACGTGCCAGGTTTATTTTACACACCCCAAAAATTGATAGGGTTGCGTAAGAAAGTTAAAACTGACACCGACCTATCTGCAAACGCCTAAGATGACTCGAAGGCGAAAGTCTTCTTTTTCTTCTAGTTCGATGTATTTAGCTTGCCCGCCACTTTCCAAAAGCTTTCTGCACCCAACGCGGTTTTGCACTGCCACCGTGATAGACCATATTTGACCAAGTTACGATGTCATGTGATGACGTTACAAATTTTGATCACATCAGACGGTGAAGTCATCAGACGATGATAATTTTTTGCATCATTCGCGTTGTCGCAGACGCTGGGGGACGCATACGCCGGCGGTCAATTTTCGCGCTTGACGAGGCATCTAAGGCTTTATCCTTAATAATACAAAAGAAAAGCAAGAAGAAAAGAAATACAAAGTAGGCCACAAAGCAAGAATTGTTCAGCGTGATGTAGCAGTTGTGTGCTGTGGAGCGTTAACGTACAGAAGAAAATATACCGACCAGACCTCAGGATGCGATAACACAAAGATTTTGAGAGCACAGCTACGTGTAATTGTCAATCGAAAACCCACCCCGGGAACTTAGCTACCCACTGTAACCCATGCACATGCGCACCTGAGTTTGAAGAAACAAGAATTTTGAAGTGCACAAAAGAAGACAAGAAGAAAATATTTCTTTTTTGTCGGCATGGCATTTCTGGGTGCTGAAAGATGCCTCAGTGAGAAATCAATGAAATTACGTGCTGCGGAAATTGATGTCGTAATGGACGTCACATAGACAGGTGCAAGTGCATTATCTCTTGCTACGTGCTCCTTGAATTTTAATAATGTCGACTACGCATTAACAATAAACCGGTGGAAGTTGGAGCTTGTCCTGTTAGGCTGTGTCCTGTGCTCTTTGTAGAAATTTCTTTGTAGGATAACCCTGCAGTGAGGGTATCGCCAAGCAAACGCTCGAAGGAACTTAGAAGAATGGTCTGTTGGGCGAGTTGACAATACGTGGCAAATAAGGAACAGTTCGGACTTGATACGCAGAAGGATGTATATTTCGGTGTATCCTATATGTACACACCTTTGAGATTATTTTGACGACAGTAAGTGCACTAACATCGGGGGACTGATCATTCAGCAGCATCTAAATAAGACGTTTTACACGATATAGAGTTGCGCAGTTTAAATAAAATTTGTATTGCGTTAATGTTGGCGTTTTGAAGTACCAAGAAAGCTAGCAAGATGTACACCTTCAACCAAACTGTACTGAATTCCTGCAAGACTATTAACAAGCTTCAATCTCTTGGGCTGCTAAAGCGGAAAGCGTGGTGATACACGCGTCCCAATCACGTTTTCCTCCTTGTCATCATCGTCGTCATCATCGTCAGCCTATGTTATGCCCACTGCAGGAAAAAGCTTCCCGCAGTGATCTCCAACGTAACCCGTCGTGCGCTAGCTTATTCGATTTGATGACTGCAACTTCGTAAATTTCTTCGATCCCCTAACCATTTCGTGTCCTCGAACACGCTTTCCATTCACAGGCATCCATTCCGACGCTTGAATAGAACATCGGTCATCTGAACCTCTCATGATGTAACATGCCCATGTCCAGGATCATTTAATATCTACTAGGACACCGGCTACACCTGTTCTCTGATCCACTATGCTGGCTTACTATCGCTTAAGGCTCATTCACACCTGCCACTAGCACCGGTGAATGAGTGAAATGGTGAATGAGTGAATCGGTGAATGAGTGAATGAATGAATGTGTGAAAATTGGTCGCTTAGAGTAACCTTTTGGCCGGTAGTCGCAAATGGTCGCGTGACCATTGCTTGTCGCAGGTGAGTATGAGCTTTACAGTAGCGCGTAATAATTTTGTTCCATCGCACCGTTGTGTCCTTAACTTCGCGTGTTCCTGTAATAAATGCGAAGCATTCCTTAGCGAACATTTTCCAATTTGAGCGTTTCTATCTGCGTATTTATCTATCTATCGATCTAGCCGCCTACGTCTGGGCGCTCTCGTGGTCGCCTCGTGAACTTCGTGCAGACCAAAATTAGAATGGGAGGGTAGGAAGATTGCACGAATATCAATGTCGGGTCATGACATGAAAAATGTGAAAACCCTGTCGCTTACGTCATCAAACTCTTTCCTCCGGACACGTATGGCACATACCCGTTTACCGTGGGCCCGCGGTGTACGGGTATGCGCCACAGGTGATTGACAGCCTATATCTGCCCAGGAACGGCTGGAACAGACATTGATAATTTCAATGCGAGAGCGTTTAGAAAAACCAGCTCGAAATTTCAAGCGCGTCGCTCAAGCGCAAAGAACGCACGAAAAGAACACACACAGGACGAGCGCGAACTGTCATGCGTCACAGCTCGACACTTGAAGCGCACTGCTCAAACACAAAGCAGGACGCACGAAACGAACGAACAGGTACACACAAGACGAGCGCTAACTAACTGTCACAGATGTTACTTATTTCTGTTTGAACAGCGCGCTCCTTTCACAAACGCGGCCGCTGCTGCGAGCGAAGGGACCTTCGTACGCTCTGTGACTTCAGGCGCGGACATCGCGGGGAAAGCACATGACAGACAACCCCCGATCCACCCACCTCCCCGCCCGCTCCCTTCTTTCCTCGGATAAGCGCACAAAAGCGCCCACGCCCTGTAGGGCGAAGAGAAACAGTGTTCGCAGGAGCGGGGCGAGTGGCCGACGCCTTTAAGTGCGCCCGTTGCGCTCCTAGCGCCATCTCGCTGGTAATAAAGAAACGCTTATAAGCGCCTGCCGTCTCTGAGTACTGCGGTAGAGGGTGTATATATAACTCTCGCCGTTAGCTAACTAGACGCTCTGCGCTTTGTGGCATAGTGGTTAGAGCCACGCGCTGCGGATCGAGAAGTCGCTGGTTGGATTCCGCGTTTCGGAAGCTTTTTTGGGACTTATAAATAAATAAATAAATAAATAAATAAATATATACATATATAAATATAAGTATATAAGTATATATATATATATATATATATATATATATATATATATATATATATATATATATATATATATATATATATATATATATATATATATGTACTTATACATATACGCAGCATGACGGCGGCGACGGCGACGGCAAAAACCAGCTGAGACTGTCCATGTAATTGCTATCGCAATAAAACCGACATCGGCAGCGCTGACCGGACGAATAGAAAGATTAAAATTGGGAACCCATCAGGGATCGAAACCAAGCATCAGCGTCGTGTGCAGGTGTTCTACCACAGAGCCACGCCAGGTCTATAAACTGGTTTCGAAAAACAGCCTATGCAAGCGTAATGTCGGTGCAATGTCAACTGTGGTTGTGGTTCTGGCTATCTAATTTTACAAGAAAGCAATGAGCACTACATATGTACTCCCTACGATGCAGGCGTCATATCAGTTAACGTCTGTGGTTCCAGTGTTGGCTCCGCTTTTATAGCAGTGTAATAAACTCTACATTTGTATTCCTATGATTCGACAAGCTATATTGAAGCCTTGATCGACCCCGGAGGAATACATTAAGGAAAGTTACGTATATAATAATAAAAGATGGTTCATCCCTCCGTCATAGGAATCGGAATAACACGAACGTAAAGCGTGCCCTTACAGAAGTAACTGAATGTTTACTGTACATTGATATAAGAGAGTTTGCACAATGTATATTGATGTCTGGCAGCTATAGCACCGTTTAACGTGGATGCACCCACTTTGATGATTGGTGGTACATCAGTATCCCGACGACTAAGGTCCATGTCAAATGATTACATAAGACTTTGTGGTAGGTGTAGTAGTTAACGGTGAAAGCGTAATCAGAGAACGAGGTGCGATAGCCAGAAGAGCGTCGCATATTGGACGCACAACTTGGTCGCCATCCCGCGGCATGTTAAATTGTGATTGAACACCACGGCCGGACTAGAGGGAAACGCAAAGCGCATCGTGCCACCCCCCCCCCCCCCCCGCCGCGATATTTCTCGGGGCAAGCGCCTGAGCGAAGAACGCGGTGTAACAGCCAGGTGAGGCAGGCGCGTGTCGAAGAGCTATTTTTGGTTTGGATTAGTGTCATGCTATGAGCGAGGCCGACGCTTTTACGACGCTTGGGCTAAGATCACCACCTCGCGGTGTGTCGAGGCATTGAGAAAATTTAACTTCTATTAAAAACGCGCCGAATGGGACGGATGTGTAGCGTGAGACCACAGTTATGACGAATTACTTTACTTTACCGCTCCCAGAGGGCAACACCATCCCGCCGGCCGGGAGAGTGGTAGATATAAAAGGCGCGTTTGTATAGCCGCTTAGAGTCTGTGACCGTGGCGAAGTGGATAGCGTGCCCGGCATCTGTTGTTGAGGCTCCAAGCGGTCGTGATTTCGATGCCCGTTGACGGAACTGTTTTTCTTTGCCATCTGATCGTGTCCAAACTTTTTCAAGGTCATTTCCGTGACGGAAATACGTCACTGAAGTCCTTGGTGAACCCCGGCATAAAACACTTTCGTGTTAATAATAATAATATCTGGGGTTTAACGTCCCAAAACCACAATACGACTATGAGAGACGCCGTAGTGGAGCGCTCCAGAAATTTCGACCACATGGGGTTATTAGCGTGCACCTAAGTCTAAGTACACGGCCCTCAAACATTTTCGCATCCATCGAAGATGCAGCCGCCGCGGCCGGGATTCGATCCCGCGACCTCCGCGTCAGCAGTCGTGTGCCATAACCACTAGACCACCGTGGCGGGGCGAAAGTTACGTATGATATTCACATGATTGCAGCATAAAGTTCACTTAATTTCGAAAATACTGACGTATGTGCTCTAACGTGAGGGCTGACGTTACGTCGCACCATAAGTTACCCTTTAAACGTCAGTGTTGTAGACGTGCCTGGTAAGCCCACTATGTGTACACAGCTACTACACTGACAATACCACGTCGATCCACCTCGTAACGCTTGGCTCAATGGCATAAAATACGGCATAGAAGTACACGCTGAATGCTTCGCATGAAACGATTCCAACAAAGCGTGGGATCTGTCGAACTTTTATTCTGCAGGTTTCTGGCCCATAAATTAGAACTGGAAAAATGTAACGGCTGTACGCTTTCCGCTTTAATGAGAATGTTAAGCTGTCGGTCATGAGTTCAGGATGTCTAATGTATGCACAGCACCCCATATTTATTGCTGGGTGGAATTCTTTAGTATGAGTAGCCGCCCGTGTTAATAATTGACTTACACGCCCTCCTACTGATTCTAGGGTCCGCTTGTATATCATGACATATTGCTCTCTCGCCGGATAACCCAGCGTTATGTTAGTATAACTTAAGATGAGTAGCGCGCAAAAAAAAACTTGCTGCACGTGTCATTACCTTTATCTTCTACATATCCATCTTCAGCTTCGCTTTGATGCTTTCCCGGTCTGTATAGTCAAATATTTTATGAAGTTTGTAATCGCTAACTGCGAAGATATTCACTACTGATCTTTATTCCTATTTCTTCCGAATCAATTCGTTCAAATAACTCTTCTAAACATGGAATGATTACAAGCTGGAGAGATTTTTTCTTCTTGTCGGTGCTCTTTCTAGATCGGCATTTTTCCGCTTTTCTTCGGGAGAAGCACCGTACCTGCAGAATCTATCGATTCATATGCTATGATGTTCACGTAAATTTTATGTACTCTTTGCTGACGCATTGTCTCGAAAACCGCTAGTATCTCTACTGAGTCGAATGTTTTTTCGTAATATGAATGCCATATAAAGGGTTTTTTTATCCAGTAGATTTTTAATTATTTCAATAACTCCATGAAGGTGATGAATGGTACCTTTCCTGACGCTAACTTGTTCTCTAGGTTGATAAAATTGTAGTATGGCCTTTTGTGACCTAAATTTAGCTCGTAAGAAGGTTTTTTTAAAGTATACAATCTCGTCGTCTTCTTTGTATACTTTAGCGCTTCATAATAAAATGTCTCAATTGCACAGCACTTTGACGCATTTGCATATTAAGGATTGTATGAAACAATAACCTACCGACGGGACAGAGCATATCAAACGAAGCCTCGATTGCTAGATAATTATTTCATTCTCTTGTTGCATTAGGTATTTATATTTTATTTCTTACTGCCACGACACCCTCTTTATTCCTTCATAAAAATCAATCCTTAAATTTTTACTCTACAAAACGAACCGTACCTGCTTTGCCTGATAAATTGCCGAGAGAGAGTATTCATGCGCCGCTGAAAATCGCCAATAGCTATTACCTCGTCGAAAGAATATGACTGGTTATAGGTTTAAATTTTCCCATGAAGTATTGCGTTTTTTGCTATTTTTCACCTAATTTCTCACGTGGAGTTGAGTTTTCCATGTAAATAAACTCTGTACATAGTTACGGGATCATGTTCTTGCTTTTATATTCGCAGTGCGAGCTAATCAGGTTCTTCGGATTTTCCTGTGAGACGACCGAGGCCACTACAGACGACGGGTACATCTTAGAAGTTGACAGGGTGGGCCTGATCGCCCAGGATAACAGTACTTCAGCAAAAGAAAACAGCACCAATCGTCACCCCATTATTCTGGTGCCAGGCATATTATCAGACTCGGGTTCCTGGTTCCCCAATTACCCCTCGCAGAGCGCAGGTGAGCAAATTATATTTGTGGCGTATTTTAAGTTTTGAGGTATTATGAAAAGAAAAAGATTTCATGAACAATTGAGTGCCAGACTGCCATAATGAAGCCCGGAATCCGGATCACTTCAGGGCAGCTAATGTCGCGCCGTTTACCCGGAGCACCGTCATGACGCAGCATTATTGTGCCCCTTACCTCGAGTGAAATACCGTGCGGACACTACTGGGGCCGAATTCACAAAACTTCCCTTTCATAAGTGCGTTTTCCTGTTCGTCAGCCGGCTTCCGTAATGATATGCCCCACATCGCGATTGGTTGAAATATTCGAGAGCTTCTCTATCCCCTCTTCGTGCTGATCTGATCACAAAGAGAGCGTACAAGGTTCAATCCCATTCTCAAGAACAGATGCGACAATGAAAATTCGCGAGCTTGCTAATAAAGACGTAAAAACTTTGTGCAACACAGGGAGTTTACAACGCAGATGACTTGACTAGTTGGACCTGTCTCGTCGACTTCAGCCGCCGTCTGGACTCTCTCGACTTGAGACAACGGTGTTTTGTCGACTGTGGCTTAGTGTCGTTTTCACCATATATTTTTACTTCCTAATCGACATGGAAAACAGAGCTGCTTGCAACCACTGTGGCAGCGAACAACTCTAGAACACGTTCTTTGTCGCCGTCCTCGCTACAGCGCGCAAAGACTGCCGCTTCTGTGTTGGCCCGCCTTGACGACAGACCCCTGTCGGAACATTCATTGCTAAAATGCCGACCCGAACAGTCATCGTAGCGGAAGACAATTAAGGCCTGAGTGAGCTTTTTGCGTAGCAGTGCCCTATTGGGCAGGCCATAGTACTCCCGCTCTGAGCATATTTTTCTTCGCACGCGTGCTCTTCCCTCCTCTTTTCCTTCCATCTTTCCCTTTCTCGTTCCCCTTAGTGCGGGGTAGCAAACCAGATGCTGTAATTCTGGTCGACGTCCCTGTGTTCTTTCATTTTATTATTTTTGTCTCCCTGACGAAAATTTTTAGCGTAAGTCTTTTTTGAGAATACGAGCCCTGGAGATTTGCGGATTCGCGGCGAGCGAGTGTGCGCGGTTGTCCAAAGCGCAATGTTCCTGACTGATAGAAAGATCGAGGAGTCATTCCATTCAGGCATGCGATTTTCGTGAAAGGTAGAGAAAGGTACAGAAAGTCCCTTTTGAAGTTGTCGTAATGTCCTTAACGTTTTCGATTTTAGCAGCATACATTTTTTCCCGCAACATGCATCGTAATGTCTGGCTTGCCGCGTGTGCTAGGCGTTTTGTGCACAACCTCGAAGAGAGCAGCGTGAGTCTGCCTGCTCCACTTATTTTTCGCGATATTTTAGCGGACCTGTGGTGTTTAGTGAGGTTTGCTCTATTTTTGTGGCACATAAGTTAGTGTTTGCCGGACGTGTGTTCCCGTCTTCATTTCTAGTGGACCAGTGGGGACCAATGGGATTTGCCCAATTTCTGCGTCACACACGTGCTTGCCCGCGTACAGCTAGTGTGTTTGTTGCGTTAGCAATCATATGGACACTCTCGGCGGGTTTTTGCCGTTGGCGCCGACGTCACCGTCATTTCCCGTATAAAGTTCAAATTGGTAACATTACCCTGCGCATCTTATGTTCTACCCGCGAGTAAAAGCTCGCGACCGCTGGCGACGAATCCGGCTGAAGTGGAGATAAAACTTGCCGGAGGTCCCTGTCGAACGGAGGGCGCATGCAATAACATCAACCCACGTGCGAGGCCTGCCGCCGATTGTTTGTCAAACAGATAGGAAAAAGCCCCGCCAATCTTTTGTCAGGAGCATGAGGGGACGCTGAGGGAAGGAAGGGGGGCTGCGTGGCTCGAAGGGCGTGGTCGCTTGCGCGCGCGTTATCTCGACAAGCATCAGGTGACGGCTCGTAAGCTTGCTGCGCTCTCAACGCTCACTCACTTTTGGAGGACTGGACGAAAAGCGCTTCCGTCCCTGGAGCGGCCGCATTTCTCTTAAACAAGATTTTGTTGAGCGACGCAAGATCGGATCCAAAGGGTTAGCTGCTAGTCTTACTTCGTATAACATTGGAATTTGTTGCTACCACATTCATTTCTTCGGTCTTAGGCAAAACTGGGATTTTTTTATTAGTCCAGTGGTGGCTAGTGCGATTGGCCCATTTTCTGTGGCTCAGATTTGGGCTAGGAGTTTTCTGTTGGCAGAGTACTGTGCGCGGAGTTACAATTGACCTAGTTATATAGAGATTCGTTGTAAAAATTCAGGTTTTTAAGCATGAAGACTTCGAGGGGTCTAAAAATAGATGCCTAAGCCGCCCACACCATCGGAATGTGGTCTCCGCAGTAGCAGCATTGCACATGTGATTTTACAGTCTACAATGAAAGACACAAAGGAGCAAAGATAACGATCATCTAGCAGCGTGAATTGCTCATTGTTAGCAATCAAACTGAAAGATCAACATCACCCGTGTTTGTGTTTTGGATGCGCCTTTACAAAACAAAAAGTATTTACAATTCACAGACGTGAAGCTTTCACAGTATCTTTTTGTCCACCACAACGATTAAAAATTATGCTGAACCAATTTTTCATGGAATGGCCCATAGCATGGAAGTTGGATGTGTCTTCATAGGAGTAGTTGCTGCCTTGTTGAACGTTAGGTAGTATAATGTAGTGTGTATATTACTACTTAGCCGATATCTCAGCCATTGAAGTGCATTTACTCATGCTCACTCCTAGTATGGCATATCCGCTGAGCAGTTTCGCACTCCTACACGCTGTCTTCAGAAGCACTGTATGTCGGAAATATTTTCTTTTGGTACCTGCCCGCGTAACTCTTAATTTAAGTCTCTTCATGGAAAACAAAGCCTGGTGGATACCGAAATAAACCATTTTGCGGTTAAGCGGCGAAAAAAATCAGCGCAAAGAAAGGTGGCTCAACCTAATAAATACACTGGTCCTGGCTTTTCTGAACAAGTGCGCTACTACACAGATCATGTCGTACATGAAGCAAAAGCGTCATTGGATGTTTCTTGCGATCTTGCGGAAGCTCAATGCACTTCCGGCTAGAACACAGTTCCGGAATGGCAGCCTGGGCGTCGGTATCGTGAGTTCACCAAAACATGTTCAGATTATTTCTTAGAACTGCTAGAGTGAGTTTTAAATATATGGAGAGAAATAGAGTTTAGGATAGCATACCAATTTTGCTGCGCTGGTTAACATCCATGCCTTTCATTTCGCTCCTGTTCCTTCCTTCCTTGCTATATATATTCGGAATCACCTTCCCTCAACTGTGGACATTAGAGCTTGATTTCACACATCACCATGCGGACACATTCCGTAGCACTTAAACGTATGTTGGAACAGCCAAGACAATATGAAATGGGCTGCAATAACCATGCTTAAAAATCATAGTTTCGCCGCAAGGGCGAAGCAGTGAATGCTATAGCAACAAATTGTAGTGTTATATGATGTAAGGCAAACAACTCTTTTGCATCTAATCTAGCGTAACTGTAATATGTACATCCAATGCACAGCGCACCTGAGGAGAAGTGTCAGCAAAGGGACGCAGAGCTAGGCGAACATGTGCATGGTTTAGCACTGGAGGAACCTCCTCTTCGCTTGACCACCTGCATGCCTGGCTTCTCCACTCGCCTCCGCTATACTATGCAATACCATCCCTCCTGCTTTCCCTCCTTCTCATTGTCACTTCCCCTTCCTCCCCTCGTTATATTTCAGTATACATGACTATGCTATGCTTTTCCACCTCTTGTTTCAAACCTCCTCACCCTCACATCCCTACTTCTCACCCTCACTTTCCTTCCCCTCAGATTACAATACTACACTGTACATGGCTATGCTATGCTTTTATCCTCTAGCATCCTCCTCACTTCCCTTTCCCACCCCTTGGTATACTATAAAATACACGGCTATGCTATGCTTCACTCTCTTCTCTCTTCCTCACCTTCCGTCGCTAGGCTGCGGACGATAGTTCGCCAGTTTGAGCTCGGCTTTAAACGTTCCCCTTTAAAACGCTGGTGTAAGGGAATACGGCCACTCCTATGAGAAAAGCGGTTTTTGTGGCGTGTGTTGTCTCAACGCGAATGTGTGAGAGCACAGCACGGAGAAGGGTATACGAGCCATTTGGTGATGTCTGCCGAAATAGGGCGCGCGCCAGTGGTCGCGACCGCTGCCTTATGATCAAAGTTCAAAATGACGCATCCCCCCCGCCCTCCCCCTGCATCGATGCTCCTTCACCCGAGGACAGACCGACGGGGCATTTCCTCTCTGCTTGAGCCGCATTCGTCGTCAACGATCGCGCGATTTTACTCGCGGGTAGAACATATGATGTGCGAGGCGATGTTATCGAGTTGTACTTTATAAGGAACACGACGGCCATAGAGTTTCCTAAAATTAACTAGAGGGGACTCTGGCGCTGCGATCGTTCAGCTACCATGGGAATGATGGGTAGTACACAAATTTGCCTAGTCTTCGTGCTTGCGGCTTCAAACGTACTTGTGGCTTTGTTTATTGCCGTGTTTTGGCGTTCGTTTCGGATAAAAGAATAGACCGCTGTGAACTTCGTGACCAGGTTTGATTTGGTTAGCCTAAAAAAGTTAAAGTGGTGAAGTGGAACTACTGACTTTTGCTGAATTTAGTTTTGCGACAAAGCGGATGCAGCCGACGCGGAGCCAAACGGAGCCGAAAGAACGAAGTTTAGACATATTTGTGTACTACCCATGATTCCCATGCTGGCTGAAGCGTCATGCGTTGCAGCTCCCATAGACACTAGCGCCAGAGTTCCCTCTACTAAGTATTGTAGGAAACTCTATGACGACGGCGACGGGAAAAACCCGCAGAGTGTCCATATAAATGAGTAATAAGTATTTGTAATCCTAGTAAAGTCTCTGTAACACACCACAAAGTGTATGCAAGAGTTCACACCGTGTACATCAACATGGTACCTTCAGAGTGCAGGTTGATTGTTGGTCGCGATTATAGCATGAGCATGCGAAGCGGAGACGGTAGGGTAGGCTATGGAGTCAGGCGCCGGAAGCCAAATACGATGGTGTGGACTTATTACGCTCTTTCTTGTGTATGTGCTTTCAATGACACATACAAGCGTCCTGACACTCGTCGTGTAGTCCTCAGACCCCTATTTACATAGCTGCTTATATAACCTATTTAAGTGGCTCTTCAATGGGTCGCTTTCGGCATACCAATAGGCTATTGCAGGAAACGTTGCTGTAGACATTGCCGAGGTCAACTTTAGAGACACGTTTGTATTCATCTTTTTCTTCAGCTGAATTTCCGGGGCTAAAACCTGAATCGCTGTAAAGTTTCGGGCAGTAACCGGCTAGTGCTCACCCACCTATTCCGTCTAGAATCACTTTATCGCTTAGCAAAGGACTTGACGAGCGTAATCGTTGCTCGGTTCTCGATGCTGTGACCATTTTAGCGCAAACTATCGACGTATTCTGCCTTTTACCTAACTTGGAAGACAAATTTTCAGACAATAGACTAAACACAACGTCTAGTAATATCTGCGATGCGGCCGTGTTTTGTACCGATAGAAGTAAAAATAAAGACGCAGCATTGGTTAGGAACGGAAGCATGCGTGATTGCACAAGCGTAGGAGGAGTGGTATGATAGAGACATCATTAGACCCGTCGCAGCTGTACCGCGCAATAATGGGTAAAGAGGCGTAAAACACTGCAAAGGTCGGCGATTACACAACTGCAGAGGTAGAGTGATGAGTGAAGAGATACGGTGCACGTGACAAATGATCGCACTTGACACCCTTGACAGCTGCTAATTGCGACACCTAACAACGCAATACGAATTGTGCGTCGCGATTGTTGTACTGCGCCCTTAATTCTGCATAATCTAGCGCCAGATGAGCCATGCATCCGGCGAACGCTCGAGTAATTGCGAAATATGAGGATATGAAAACATTCTGACAGATCCCACGCATTGCGGGAATTGATGTCATGCGAAGCAGTGAGCGACTTGTTGCCTCTTCCGCGCAGTTTGACTTTTAACCAAGCTTTACGAGCCGGATCAACGTCTTTGTTTAGCGGCAGTAATAGTTTGCATAAGGTGGGCGCGCCAGGCACGTCGATTGCACTGCCTGTGATGTAACGACAGCGCTCACGTTATATCACAGACGTCATTTTCATCGAGGAGAAATGCACGTTTGTGTGCGCTGATTTACACATCATAAGCAGTGTTTCATCATTCCTCCGGGGTCGAGCAACGCTTTACTATGACTTGATGAGTCATAGTAATTCGTATCGAATGCCCTGCCACGGTGGTCTAGTGGTTATGGCGCTCGACTGCAGACCCGAAGGTTGCGGGATCAAATCCCGGCCGTGACAGCTGGATTTTCGAAGGAGGCGAAAATATTTGGTGCCCGTGTACTTAGATCTAGGTGCACTTTAAGGAACCCCAGGCGGTCGAAATTTCCGGAGCCCTCCACTACGGCGTCTCTCATAATGATATGGTGGTTTTGGTGCGTTAAACTACAAATAATATTATTATAGTTCGTATCGAATGAATATTGCAGTGCTATAAAAGCGAGTAGCAAGCACTGCAATCCAAATTGGTGTTAGATAAGCAGCACCAGCACGGGATTGTTCTATGTAGCACTATCCAGGCCTACCAGCCTCGACGGCCTATACTTCACCAACGCAAAGGGTGACTTCAGGTTCCGACATGTCGCCGGCTCTCATCGACAGACAATTTATCGACCAAAGTGACCCAGGCATCCACCGATTTCCAACCAGCCTGCTACTATACCTCATACTCACTACACAGCACCCCTCGTCTCCGCGATCACGACCGGATCCGATAACAAGTGATGACCAGCTGCTGGTGCTCACTGATCCACGGTGACGATGACCTTGTTCAAGAACTTTCAAGGACCTCTTGCACACATGCACATGGGTTCGTGAAACGTGCGTGCGTTCTCGGGGACGCGTATAAGCACTATATATCAGCTTACCGCTTCTGGTGTTGGTACTACCCACGGTTGCCATTGGCAGCGTTCCCCAATCGTAAACAACTGGATATATAACACATATGCGGCTCTTCAGCATATATATATATATATATAATATATATATAATATATATATATATTATATATATATATATATATATATATAATCTAATATATATATATATTATATATATATATATCTATATATATATATATATATATATCTATATATTATATGGGTGCGTATAAAATTTATACAAATATTTAGCGTCATTTGTAACGTGTCGCTCAGTAAAAAAACTTACGCCACAGTCATCTACCCGCCGCATGCTTCGCATAACATCGACATCGACTCCCACGATACGTGTGATCTGCCGAATTTTTGTACTTTGTGTGGTAAATAAATGAGCTTTAAAAAACCCTTCAGATATATGAATTATCCATGTTTCGCTGTTCATATATTACTTGAACTGTTTCCGAAAAGATTATTTGTGTAACACCCAACTAATACAATAACATTTTCTATTTAAAGCCATTGAAAACAGTTGTCAAGTAGACGCGGTTTTTATGAACTTTTGAAAATCAAGCATTCGACACTGCGTGCCATAAGCTCTTAGATGTAAAGGTTGCTCGTTAAACATAAATAAAAGCGTTGTAACATGGAGGCGAAATTGCCTAAATGGCAGAACCCAGTCGTTCGTTTTAATAAGGTCAAACCTAGACCGATAACTGTGCCTTAGGGGTTTCACCAAGGAAGCGTTTTGGGGCCCTTATTGCTCTTGATCTATACAAAAAACGTAGGTGAAAATATTACATCATCTATAAAACTTTTTGCTGACGACTTTGTCATATGTACAGAAATTACTGCTGAAAATGATCTGCGCAGTTTCCACACCAATTTAGATACTCTAACTGACTCGTGCAAAAAATGGAACACGAATTTAAATATTAAAATGTGCAGCAGCGTGAGCTTTCCTCGCTAAACATCCAAATCACAGCACCAATAGAACATCTATGGCATCCTCATCAACGTGCACTGTGATTATACTTATGCAGGCGTCTATTTTACAAATCATTTACTTCGAACAAACAGAGTGACACGGCTACAGCAAATGCTAGTTGGGTGCTACACTTTATCCGCAGGAATTTCAAACAGGAGACGCGCGAAATCAAGGAAACTTTATATTTTGAACAGCAGGAGCTGTTTACGGTGGCCGTTAGTACGTTAGATTCGAACAGAAATGATCATCATCATTAAGCGGCACGAGCTCTCTTCATCCTCTTCTTCTTCGTCGTCGTCTTCATCTTCTGCATCGTTCCCAGTACACGTGCGCCGAATTCTCCGGCACGGGATGCAATAACGCTGATGGGCGAGACAACTTGTTAAGAAAGAAAGAAAGAAAGAAAGAAAGAAAGAAAGAAAGAAAGAAAGAAAGAAAGAAAGAAAGAAAGAAAGAAAGAAAGTGAAATAAAGATAGAGAAAGAGCAATTTTAAGGCAAAAATATTTCTTCGGGAGGCGAGATTCGAAGCCGGTAAACAATGTTCCGAAGAGGAATCTCTTAACTACTAGGCTATCCAGGCAAGCTAACAGAGCATGGCGCAGGTTTGTATAGTATAGTATGGCAAGGGGGTGAGAAAGAGAAGTTCGAATGAGGAGTACAGATTTGATGGTGAGGAGGGGGAAACAGGAGGGAGAGAACAACGCACAGCATACTGGAAAGAAAGAGAAGATATAAATAGAGAGAACGAAAGCCAGAAAGAGATAGAAAGATATAGAAAGAAAGAGGAAGCGGGAAATAGGTAAAGAGAGAAAGAAAGGAAAGAAAGAGAAATAAAGACGGAAAGACCGAGAAAGAGAAAGGAAAAGGTAGAGAGAAAGAGAGAGCGAAAGAAAGAAATAGAAATAGAAACAAAAAAGACATACACAGAAACAGAGTAGAGAGGAAAAACATGAAGAAGCAGGAAATTTGCCAAACAGAGCAGCGTCCAGCAGCGCCGCGATCTCTAGTGTTGCGCTTCCAGAGCAAACTAAAGTAATTATATTGTGTGGTGCACTTTAGGGCCTCGGGATGTCGTATGCTGTCATCGTATGCTCTCCTCGTCGCCTCAAGTTTCCTGGCGTAACGTGGACAAAAGCATACATAGCATAGCCAGAAAAAGGAGGAAGGGAGTATGCTGTGATCGTATGCTGCCATCTTACGTCGCCGCATGGCGTCATGCAGGGAAAACCATGTATAGAATAGACACTTATGATACCAGTCACGTCTGTGACTGGTCTTAAGCGTCGATAGATAAATGGTCTTAAGCACTGATTGATAACAAAGCGTTATGAATGATGATAGGCGAGAAAATAATGCGAACTCCATTTAGCAGCGTGACAAGCAGCCACAAAGCCATAAAATAAATATGGGACGAAGACTGTCATGTGTGGGCCGTGTGTTTGAGACCACTGATGTATAGCATAGCGATGTATAGTATTGCAAAGTAAGGGTGCGGCAGAAGGAAATGAGGGTGAGGAGCAGAGAAATTAGGATTGGAGAGGGTAAAGCGTGACATAGCCATGTGAGAGTGAGGAGGAGGGGGAGGAAAAAAAAGTGTGCTGTCATCGTATGCTGCCACATTATGTTGCTGCTTGGCGTCACGCAGGGAAAAGAACACGTATAGCCTAGCCATGTATCGCAAGGGGAGGGTATGTGATGTGAGGGCGTGGAGGTTGGGAAAAAGAAACAAAGAGGGTAAAGCATAGCATAAACATGTATGGCATAACGCAGCAAGAACCATCTATGGGAGGGAAAATAATTGCTCTGGTATAGGGGGTGCAGGGAAAGGAAGGGTGAGTAAGGAGTAGAAACGGAGGATTGGATAGGGTAAAGCCTAACATAGCCATGTATGGCGTCACACAGTCCTAACCGTGTATAGCACAGCCTCCTATAGCACAGCCATGTATACGCAAGGGGCGGGAACTGCAAGTGAGTGTGGGTAGAAGGGAAATGAGTATGCTGTCATCGTATGCTGTTGTCGCTTGGCGTTACGCAGGCAAATCAATGTATGCATAGCTAGTATAGCAAGGAGGTGGGAAAGAGAAGTGGGGGTGAGGGGGAGAAAACGAGGAAGGGAGAGGGTACACCATAGCATATCCGTGCAGGGCGTCCCACAGGCAAGAGCATGTATAGCATGCCCATCTATTGTATGAAAAAGCAAGGCTGCGGGAAAAGGAAGTGAGGGTGAAGAGGAGGTGGAGCCTAAAGCATAGCATATTGACGTGGCATCACGCAGGCAAAATCATGTATACATAGCCATCTATACCGTAGCCCTGTGTAGTAAGGGGCAGGAAAAGGAAGAGGGGGTTAGGAGTGAGAATGAGGAGGATGAGATGAGGATGGGAGAAGTTAAAGCACAGCATACCCAACATAGTATAGCATAGTCATGTGTAGTATAGTATAGCATGGAGTGAGAAAGAGAGGGGAGGGTGAGAAGGGAATTGTGAGGGGGAGGGCAAGGCTTGTCATACCTTTGTATAGCAAGGGAGTGGTAAAAAGCAGTGAGGGTGAGGAGGAGTAATATGAGGGTGAGGGAGAAAGGAGGAGGAGAGAGGTTGCCTCTGCATCACAATTAAATGTTTCTTTTCCCGCCGTGGATGCCAAGCAGGCTGCACGTTTGGAACGCCAGCGCGCGCTTTCCCGTGGACGCCAGCGTTGCCGAAGGACAGGCGAGTCACTGCTCCGCACTTCCTTGAAATTTCATGTTGAATGCAACTGCATACATTTTCTTAGAAGTCAGTTCAATACCTGATTATGCATGCGCCCCATCTCTTTATCTTTCTGATCTCGACCCATACTACTTTATAAATAGACTAGAAAAACTACGGAAGCAAGCGACAAGGCTTCTTTGCAATAATTGCAGCCCCTACTCCAGCATTTCTGGAATGAAGGCCACGTTGCGATGGGATCCGCTCCATGTACGTAGACCGAAACTAAGGCTTAAACTAATGAAACAAATATATAGCTCTAACAGAAGTATCAGTCATCATAATTACCTTGTCATTGAGGCCTCGAGCAGGTGGACATAGCCACGCTAGCACACATGCTCTAGGAGTGTAAGACAACGTACATTAACCCCGATAGTGGTTCGGCCAAGTGCTAGGTGGCCCTCCGCAGCTCCCTCTTGGCCGACCAACTCTGGGCTGTCCAGCAGGGCCGCGGAGCGGCGGACAGGCTTGGCCTGACGGTGCGGACGCCGGAGTCGCCCGCTGCGCGCTAACGCGCGCTTTGCAGGACCTCAATAAAATTTGGCAACCAACCAGCCAACTAGCTTGTCGAACCACACTACACACACACACGACACATCCGATAATAAAAAAAAAACATGGATAATCCCTCTGTCATGGAATCGGTATTCGCAACTCAAATCAACATGAGATGGCGCTGCGGAGTCTGGCACGGTCTGGCCACAATGTGCAGCATGGCGGATTCACGGAGGTCCCCGCATCCGCTGTCTCTGACAAAAATATTAACGTTTTTGCAATGTGACTGCAGTTCGCGATGTTTTGTAGAAGGGGAGCGGGTTGTCGATGCTGAACATCTCATTTTAGTAGGAACCAGTGGTCCTGCAAGCGCGAGTGGTGTGCTGGAAGTGGTCACGTTGTGTGTGCAAACATCCGGCGTGACTGCGGACCCACACGAGATCCTCGTTCGAATCGCCGGTGTTTTCCGGGAGCCCTCCATCACTGAAGCGAAGTAAGTGCTCGTGCACAGCTGGACTGTCCAAGAAGTGGAAGCACATTTCGGCTGTCTTGATCCACTGTTACAGGTAAGTGACCCGTGACTAGTTACATCGACGCGCATGGTAACGCAGAGCAAGCTCACTGCTTCATTGCTTTTGAAGCAAGGCTGGCATAACGTAACTGACCCTGCTCCTATTCCGACCTCGTTTTTTTCCTTTGCTCTAACGCAGTTCACGCTTCATCATTCATCGTGTCCGACGCACAAGGAGCCGCTTCAGAGCAGCAGTTTGGGATAGCAATAGGGCTGATGAAAGGAGTCTGTTGCATTACACCGACACTGGCTTGGTAGGGGGTTGCTTTTTAGCCGTCTTCGCTGGCATGGGACATCTGAAAAATAAATTGTGGAAGCTTTATGTGTCGATGTGTGTTGCATTTAGTTTTTCACAACATAAACACAATGTTTTTAGGAAAAAGAAAGGGCACTTGCAAGCAAATTAAGGTCATGTTTGGAGCGTTATGAAACATTGCACACCGAAATTAGCATCTGCAAGACACAGATTAAAGTTGCTTGTAACACAATAAAACGATGAATGCTTATGGCGCTGACGTCAGCCTAATCGAAATAATCTACATAACGCTACTTTAGGTACTAATACTGCACTTGTAATACGGTATACGCCAGCAAAAAGTGGATGCGGTTGGTTTTCCTTAACTTGCAAGGGCGAGTAAAATTGTCGCGAGGGTGGCGTGCATGTCACCAATTGCTGTAATAAACCGGCTGAGTGAAATACCAGCATCATATGGACACATTCGTGTGTGATTGGAAGACAAATCCGTGCTCGTGTGCGGAGAGCTTTTTGAGTGCACTGCAAATTCGTCCGTGCCATGCAAGAAACTGCGCTTTCAATAAGCGCCAAGGTTACAATGATCGCTTCCCCGAATTTGTTGGTAAGCCAGTAGTAAACCCGTTCACGATGCGCCCGTACAACCGTTCACGATGCGCGAGCGTTGTTCTGGAAAGTGCATAAGATACCTTCCGGGTTGCCGCCACGTCTAGTGCAGAAGACGCGAACAACGCAGACACCGTTCAAAGGTCGCACATTTGCTCGAACTGCGGCATGATATATGCAGTAAATAGTCGCAAGTGTGCCCAATAGATCAAGTCCTCGTATTCCGGTTAACATTCGAAGGAAAAAGGTACAGCTCAATTGCATGTGTAATGCACATGGCGCACCGAGACCTCGCAGTGCCACATTTGTTGACACACTTCAGGCGCCGCGGCGACATGTAAAGTCGCTAGATACAATGGTCATGTAATAGGTTCTAGTTAACAAGTTTACACTAGTGGCTCAACTGGAAAGAAGAAATCATCCCGTGCAAAATGCCGCGTGCAAACGGTCATCGTCGGTGTCACAGCCTTGCCGATGCGAAGATTCGCAATCCACCGCGCTCTGCGGCTTCGGTCTGCGGCCTCGGAAGGAAATGCATGAGAAGAAATAGCGCTATCTTTCCATCTCACTGACACGCACGGGGGACACAGCAGAACTGCTTGGCCGTTCGTTTTGTCTTTACTAGCGGCCCCATCTTACCGCCCACGACTGCAGCCGATACGGTAATTATGGCGTCCGGACCGTTTTGGACCTCCGTGCGCAGTTTCCTCCCACTGCCGCTAGGTGCCGCATGAATTGCTGGAGTCGCGAATAGCACGAAAGTGAAACGTGTCTTCACAGACGTAGTTGAGCGTTTGTTGCGCATTCTTGCGCCCCAAGGGCGATGGAATGAATGCTACAGCAACAAATTGTAATGTCACGCAAAGAACGGCAAGCAGCTCGAAACTTGCAACGCGCTGCTCAAGCAGAAAGGACGCACGGAAGGGACATACACAGGATGAGAGCGAACTGTCACATTTGTAACTTATTTATGCGTGAGCACCGCGCTCCTTTCGCAAAAGCAGCCGCTGCAGTGGACCAAGTGACCTTCGGGCTCTCAACGCGAGACGTACAAACCACCGCGATCACGAGATAAGCGCCCGCACAAGCGACCACGCCCTGTAGACGCGGTCGCTCGTTGCAGCGGCGACGACATTTCGAGAGCGCTGTTCTACGCTATTCGAGGCCGTCGCACCATCTCGCCAGTGATAAAGAAAACACTGTAATACAGATCTCCGAGTACAGGCGACCACGCCCTGTAGACGCGGGCGCTCGTCGCAATAGCGATGACCTTTCAAGCGCGCTCTTCGAGCCCGTCGCGCCATCTCGCTAGTGATAACGAAAACACACTGTAACACATATCTCTGAGTACAGCCACCCGCAAATGATGTATATAAATAGCTCGCCGTTAGCATTGCGAACAACGTGCCGTCTGTGGCCGAATCGTGTCGCGCTGCGCGCTGCGGAACGAGCGGTCGTGAGTTCGATTCCCGGTGACGGAACTTATTCTTGTGGTTTTTTCCCTTTGCCCACTGTTAGTCTTTATATTTCGCAGCGTCATATCCGTGACGGGAATACGTCAGCGGAGCCGTGGTGGACCCCGGCATAAAACACTTTCGTGTTAAAATATTTTAACCTTTAAATGCAGAACCAGTACTTCTTTCTGCTTGTTCTTTCATGCAACTATAAGAAATTGGAATACGCTAACAAATTACTTAGTAAGTATAACAGCTTTAGATTTATTTATTTTTTCTATCTTGGGAAATCGCTCTGGAATTTAATAATGTACGTAGTAAGTGTCTTTAAAATGCATTTGTTGAACAATATTTCGTTTTCTTTTGATAATGTTACAGAGCTCTTTGTATATGTCTGCATATGTATGTTATATTTTGGTTCCTCCATACGTAATGCCTCTATGGCGATGTAGATAATGTGTAAATAAATAAATGAACATTCATAATAAAAGGAAAAATATTTGCTCCAGATCAAAAACTTTTGCGAATTTATGTCGCTGGTAGATCGCCAGTCATTTATTTAGCATATAAACATATTTACAGACGTGAAGACAGCTGTGAAGTGAAAATAATACAAAAATATTTGATTGGTTACAACAAACAAAATACTACTTATATTGTAGGGTGATTCCACGTAAGATCGAACAAACGATGGCTGGTCGACCTCTCAAATTTATTTCAAAATTTTATATATTATTGCCTGATGAGTGGAAAGAAGAGATCCGCAATTTGTTTTGCCGCCAAAAATTTTTTCGAACCACAGGAAATCAATAACGACGAAGAGGTGGAGTGGAGCGCTCATCCGCTCTGCTGTTTTGGCCAACTTTCGTTATGAATTGCACAAAATATATTAAAGTTAGGTAGCTGAAATTTATTTACCTAAATATATGCATGTTTTTGCTTCTGCTCAGGTATTTTTAGTTTTTATGTGTAGTGTAGATGTTTTTATAAAAAACCTCAAAAATGGCCCAATCGGCAAAATTTTCTTTACTTTGAAGGTCTTTATCTCAAAAAAGCCTTGTAGCAGAGCGACAAAAATTCTGCATTACGTTCTTCGCATGCTTATCTACCAAACTGCCAAATCTTGTATTTATATAACTTTTCAGTAAAGAGATATGATCGGGCTAACTTCAAGAAAACACCGAACAATGAAAACTTCTGACGACAATTAAAAAAAAACCCCATTTTTAAATTTCTTAAACTTTGTCCACTTATTCTCCTCCACATCAGCTTTCAGAATCATTAAAAACATGTTGCATAATGTCGTTGCACTAATAGTTACGGCCCCTCCAATGAGACCCTTTGGCAAGGATGGGCAATTCCGACTTCTTGCCCAGCAAGTGTATAAAATGCAGGCAGGATTGAATTTTTAATAGTATACGTTGTTGGGCTACTTGGTTCATAATCTTCAAAATTGGCTAGCGCGAAAATCGACGAGGACTAAGAAGGAACACTGATGAACACTAGCGCCTGTCCTGTACATCAGTGTTCCTTCTTAGTCCTTGTCGATTTTCGCGCTAGCCAATTTTGAAAAAGGATTGAATTTCTTTTTATTAAAAGGCCAGCAGGTACCTAAAAAGGTGTCGCCGGCACTGAAGACGTTAATTTTGAAAATATTTGGTCACTGCAGCGGCCACGAGCGCGGGGCTATCGACCAGGCGCGCGCGCACCCGAGATGCTCGTTGTAAGAGACGGCGCAGTGAGAGCTCTTTTCAGCGTCCTCAGACCGATTGAGTTCGAAACAGCAACACCTCTCGGGTGACTTGAACGCACGTGCAACGGTAGTCGCAGTGATCTGGTTAATTGCATCGATTTCATTTTCAGGGGGCATAAGAATGTCATCGTTAAACTGTGCGTTCCGTGAAGATCTTTCATTGAAGTGGTAGCAAAAGCACGCGTAGCACAAGTAGTCCGTCTCACTGACAGTCACTGATCTTTCGGCCGTTAAACGTTCCTTCAAAGCATTTATGTCTAGGTCAGTAACTCTGCGAAATTTTGGCTTCTTTGCAATAATTAAAGGAGTACTGACACGATTTTGAGACATCGCAAAAGGCACATTTTTTGCTTCGTTGGTATGCATTGTCCACGCTGTCCACACACTGGAGTCGGAGAACACGTATAAAATATTTTAATTTGACTTTGAAGTTTTCGTCGCTGAGCATATGCAAGCCAGCCACACTGCAAGGACATTATCCCGACAAGTCAAGACAGTTCCTCCGAGTTCGCGAGTTCTGCGTCCTGCATGCAGCCTAAATCGTAGAAATCACTGTCAGGGTCACTGGACGACAATTCACTCATCGTTGTCTATTGCACCACGAGCAGATGACGGATTTCCCGCTAGTACGTCGCGAATTTCTGTATCTCCGTGACATCACACTGCTATGAAACGACACTGAGAAGCCACCCGCTCGATATCGAAACCGAAAGTGTCTTTTTAAGGTGGCGCTAATTAAAATATATAGGATCATCCCCAGGCACGACAATAGGCGTTTTAGGTTTCTCGACACCAGTATTTTTATTTAGAGCAACAATCCGAATTTTTTTTAAATTCGTGTCAGTACTCCTTTAAGCTTCTTGTGCTTCGAAAGGTAGTCTCCACAACAGACTCATTCAGAGCTATACTTTCTCGTCATGAGACGCACAGGAGGAGTAGAGTAAGAGCAAAGCACAAGAACTATCCGCGCCGAATGAAGTGTGAACAGCGCACCGAACGCGCGGCCAGTTCCCGCCGTCTGCTGCCGACATCTAATATAGACAAGCGCATCCGGTTACCGATAGTTTTGCTTTTCTTTCCTTTGACAATTCATATTTTGCTTTGCCACTGGAGCGCCACGTTCATGCTTTCCACTGATCGCAACTGGCGCAGCGCAGTTTCTGTGGCAGCAGCGTGCGTGAAGCGAGCGCTCATAGCTCCTTTATAGAGTTTTCATCTTGCTTCCATCTCCGCCGTGTTATCAGCGCCTAGCTGAGATGCGAACAGAGGGCGGATAGAATAGCGAAGCTCCAGTGCACGTGCGTTCAAGTCACCCGAGAGGTGTTGCTGCTTCGAACTCAATCGGTCTGAGGGCGCGAGAACGAGCTCTCACTGCGCCGTCTCTTACAACGAGCATCTCGGGTGCGCGCGCGCCTACTCGGTAGCTCCGCGCTCGTGGCCGCTGCAGTGACCAAATAATTTCAAAATTTACGTCTTCAGTGCCGGCGACACCTTTTTAGGTACCTGCTGACCTTTTAATAAAAAGAAATTCAATCCTGCCTGCATTTTATACACTTGCTGGGCAAGAAGTCGGAATTGCCCATCCTTGCCAAAGGGTCTCATTGGAAGGGCCGTAACTATTAGTGCAACGACATTATGCAACATGTTTTTAATGATTGTGAAAGCTGATGTGGAGGAGAATAAGTGGACAAAGTTTAAGAAATTTAAAAAATGGTTTTTTTTTTTAATTGTCGTCAGAAGTTTTCATTGTTCGGTGTTTTCTTGAAGTTAGCCCGATCATATCTCTTTACTGAAAAGCTATATAAATACAAGATTTGGCAGTTTGGTAGATAAGCATGCGAAGAACGTAATGCAGAATTTTTGTCGCTCTGCTACAAGGCTTTTTTGAGATAAAGACTTTCAAAGTAAAGAAAATTTTGCCGATTGGGCCATTTTTGAGGTTTTTTTATAAAAACATCTACACTACACATAAAAACTAAAAATACCTGAGCAGAAGCAAAAACATGCATATATTTAGGTAAATAAATTTCAGCTACCTAACTTTAATATATTTTGTGCAATTCATAACGAAAGTTGGCCAAAACAGCAGAGCGGATGAGCGCTCCACTCCACCTCTTCGTCATTATTGATTTCCTGTGGTTCGAAAAAATTTTTGGCGGCAAAACAAATTGCGGATCTCTTCTTTCCACTCATCAGGCAATAATATATAAAATTTTCAAATAAATTTGAGTGGTCGACCAGCCATCGTTTGTTCGATCTTACGTGGAATCACCCTGTAGAATTTTATCGATCGGCTTCCCAAGAGCGACGGGCACAAATACTTTTATTATATTAACACCACAGTAAATAACGTTGCGTGTACTCCTTTAAAATGTGTTTTATTTTATCTTTGCCTCTCTTGAGTGGAGCATTTATGTGTCGTACTGTTGGACAAGGTTGATGCTGCCATTATTTACAGGCTTCCTTTTGGCTCAACGTGGCTACGACGTATGGGCCATGAACACTCGGGAGATTGCATACCGCTCTCAGCACAAGACACTGAATCAAAATGACGACCGGTACTGGCAGTGGAGGCAAGGAATGTTAATGCATTAAGCTGGGCTAGTTGGTATTGATTGTATGCTTCCATATTGCTAGCGAACACACACAAAGGACGACATAGAAGGAGGCAGGACCACCGCTAGACTTCAACTGATTTTTTAATCGACATGAAGGACACAATACATTTCTTTGCGCACGCGCAGGTGCCACGTCACAGACAAAGTTTATCCACCGAGCAAAAAGAAAAGAAATTCTCCGCCGCCTATCGATACCGCCAGTTCGCACGTGGTTTCTTCTTACACAGATAGTCCAGTTCTCTTTTCGACAACGCGATGGACGGAGTGCTGACACATGCGTCACCCGCCTTGTGAATTTCGACAGCCTCTACTATTTCCCTCTTTCTCTGTTCCCCGCCAACGTACATCACAGAAGTGGCGTCATATGCTGGGGTACAACCCTCGCACTTCTTGCAGTGCATCGCCAATAAACCACCCCCTGCAAGCGATCGAACAGCCGTGCGATGCTCCCTGAGCCTTTCATTGACGCATCTGCCCGTCTGGCCAATATACACCTTGCCACAAGCAAGTGGAAGTGTGTAGACGACTCCCGTCTTACAAGCTGTGAACTTTGATTGGTGTTTCTTAGCACACCGCGGCTTCTCAGGTTCCGTCACAGCAGAACAGAGCCCATCCACCTTGTGAGGAGCCGTGGACAAGACACCAAGACCGCAATTTCGCGCCACTTTTTTAAGCCGGTGGGAAACTCCGTGAATGTACGGGATTGAAACCCGTAGCATGCGTGCGTCAGAGTCCACCTTGGCCGCATTCCCTCTAAAGCTTGCTTTTAGCTCCCTCAAGAGCGCTTCAGCAACCGAGATCACGGTTTGACGAGGGTAGTCCGCCTTATGAAGACGTGCAAGCTGACCACTAAAACTTGCCTGAACATTGTGCGGACAGGACTTCTGCAGGGCTGCACGCAGGCTATTCGTCACTATTCCCCGCTTCACCAGCTTCGAATGGGCTGATGCGTAATTAAGGATCTCTTTTTTGGAACGTGGCTTGTACATCCAGCATATGCGCACGCCCGTGAAGCAGATAGATAATCCTAAAAACTGAATAGTGCCATTGACAGGCATTTCATGAGTGAAACGCAGCCCCCCCGCACACGCCTTAAAAATATCTAAAATGCTAAAAACAGAGCTTTCACTATTCCGTAAGTTGTCAAGATTAAGAATTAAAAGAAAGTCATCTACGTATCTAAAACACCGGACCACACTTTTATCAAGTCGCTCAGCAATACGCCTATCACGCTGTGCTAAATAAATTTCACTAAGAACGGGGGCTAAACAAGAGCCTATGCAGATTCCATTACTTTGGATAAAGCATTCTTCTCGGAAGCGCACAACGGTTGCCGTAAGATAAAAAGAAAGTAGTTCTAAAAAGTTATCAATTGACATGCCACAGGCATTTTGAAAATCAACAGCACCCCCGTTTTCAACGTGATCACGAACTGCCTCTAAAAGGCGGTGCTGCGGAATACTATAAAATAAATCTTCCACATCAATGGAAAATGCAAAGTTTCCGTGTGGTTCTTCGTGTTGCTCAGTTAAAAAGTCTACAATATCCTTAGAATTCCTCACACCAAACGGATCCGTCACACTGAGTAGCTTCAGTTGTTTCTGCAGGAACCTAGAGAGAACACCTTGCCATGACCCCTGCTCAGACACTATAGCACGAAAAGGTATATTTTTCTTGTGTTTTTGCCGAAAAAAATATTCTCAAGCTGTCTTCATCTGCAGCATTAATCTGTTTCCTCAAAGACGGTTTGTTTAAATCATCACACATCGACAGGCATTCTTTCCTCTGTTTTTAGCATTTTAGATATTTTTAAGGCGTGTGCGGGGGGGCTGCGTTTCACTCATGAAATGCCTGTCAATGGCACTATTCAGTTTTTAGAATTATCTATCTGCTTCACGGGCGTGCGCATATGCTGGATGTACAAGCCACGTTCCAAAAAAGAGATCCTTAATTACGCATCAGCCCATTCGAAGCTGGTGAAGCGGGGAATAGTGATGAATAGCCTGCGTGCAGCCCTGCAGAAGTCCTGTCCGCACAATGTTCAGGCAAGTTTTAGTGGTCAGCTTGCACGTCTTCATAAGGCGGACTACCCTCGTCAAACCGTGATCTCGGTTGCTGAAGCGCTCTTGAGGGAGCTAAAAGCAAGCTTTAGAGGGAATGCGGCCAAGGTGGACTCTGACACACGCATGCTACGGGTTTCAATCCCGTACATTCACGGAGTTTCCCACCGGCTTAAAAAAGTGGCGCGAAATTGCGGTCTTGGTGTCTTGTCCACGGCTCCTCACAAGGTGGATGGGCTCTGTTCTGCTGTGACGGAACCTGAGAAGCCGCGGCGTGCTAAGAAACACCAATGAAAGTTCACAGCTTGTAAGACGGGAGTCGTCTACACACTTCCACTCGCTTGTGGCAAGGTGTATATTGGCCAGACGGGCAGATGCGTCAATGAAAGGCTCAGGGAGCATCGCACGGCTGTTCGATCGCTTGCAGGGGGTGGTTTATTGGCGATGCACTGCAAGAAGTGCGAGGGTTGTACCCCAGCATATGACGCCACTTCTGTGATGTACGTTGGCGGGGAACAGAGAAAGAGGGAAATAGTAGAAGCTGTCGAAATTCACAAGGCGGGTGACGCATGTGTCAGCACTCCGTCCATCGCGTTGTCGAAAAGAGAACTGGACTATCTGTGTAAGAAGAAACCACGTGCGAACTGGCGGTATCGATAGGCGGCGGAGAATTTCTTTTCTTTTTGCTCGGTGGATAAACTTTGTCTGTGACGTGGCACCTGCGCGTGCGCAAAGAAATGTATTGTGTCCTTCATGTCGATTAAAAAATCAGTTGAAGTCTAGCGGTGGTCCTGCCTCCTTCTATGTCGTCCTTTGTGTGTGTTCGCTAGCAATATGGAAGCATAGAGGCAAGGAATACTGCACTAAAATTATTTTTCTAAAACACCTACTGTCAATCAATAAAATAGCGATGAAGTGTAATATATTTCTGTATCAAGAATCCAAACAAAATAATTGCCAGGTCTTCATCGATATAAATTGAGAGTCGTTTGTTGGGAACAGCTTGAATAAATAAAGTGGAGTAACATTTTCAACTGTCATGTAACGCAATGTCGGCAAGGAAGCGCAAGCACCACATTTAGTTACTAAACACGCGCTTTTGAATAACACACTATTCTAAGAAATTCATAACGAATTGTTTCTCTTTAGTTTTATTGCGTTACATTCAAATAGGGTCGCTATGCATGGAAATATTGAGCAAGTAGCACGCCAAAGCTTCGATACAGCGTGGCTTCCTGGCTTCCTTACAATAATAAATCTCTGTCTCTCTGGGTGAATGTTACGAATGTTTATTTGTCCTCAAGACATGCCAACGCGAACTAAATGCAATGAACAGAGGACAGTTCAATATTTTGCATCGCATGTGAAGCAGTTTCATCCACTACGCAAGCTATCAATTGTTCGCTAAGATAACGTTTGTCCATAAGACCGCCCAGCGAAGCCAGCAAAGTCAACATGCTCGTATTTAGATTTTATATTTGATGCGCCACGTTTTTATATTACACGAAAACAATAGGTGACATGATGAACACAATCGTAGCCAATGCTGCTAAATTTTCTTTATATGTAAGAGCGTTGTTCGTAATAACGAGGCACATCGTTGAAAAATGGTCAAAGTCAGAAAAATGCACATTTATCGAGCACCTAAAATGAATGTGTTTTTTCATCCACCCATGTTTCAGCTTCGACGAAATCGGCCGCTACGATATTGCGGCCGTTATCGACCTGGTGCTGAATGTCACCGGCGCCAGCAAAGTCAACATGCTCGTATTTTCTCAAGGCATGACTGCGAGCTTGGTTCTACTTTCTACGAAGCCTGAGTACAACGAGAAGGTAGGTGTCCTGGTAGCCTACTGGCAATACAGAGTTTATGATGTATTTTAGGGCTGCAGAAAATATGCAAAGGAAAGCTATAGGTGTAACATTCAGGAACGAGCAGAGAGCAGAGTAGGTCAGGGAACAAATGCGTGTTAAGGACATCTTCGTTGAAATCTATAACAAAGCTGGCATGGGCAGGGGACGTAGCGCGAAGTCAAAATAACCTCTGGCAATTAAGAGTGACACACTCGATTCTAAGAGAAGGCAGTGGGAGGCAGAAAATTAGCTGGGTAGAGGAGATTTGGACGCTTGCTCAGATAACGTGGCCACAGCATACACAGGACAAGTTAATTCGAGAAGCACGGGAGAAGCATTTGCCCTGCTGTGAGCGCAGTCCCTATCGAACACTTATCCTCCATGTGGAATGGTGGATTCCTCCATCCATGGTTATGGTGGAATATGGTGCTGGAATATCGTGGCATATGGTGTGCGCTGGATGCTGGCGTATCATGGATGCTGGAGAATAACGTAGCGTAAAACGGCTCTACAGTATCAGGACCATCGTGCCTAGCTGCCACACATAAATAATTGTATAGAAGGCGATGTAGAAAACAATAGTACAAAAAAGCGGTATGAAAAAAAGAAAGAACATCGGTAGATAGGAGTCGAACGTGCCACCTTCGCATCCCCAGTCGAGTACTTCACCACTATGCCACGCGGACACATGTCTTGCTTTCTGTAGAACGACTAGTCAACATACTATTACGCCGTTTGGCTTCGAATTTGTATGTCGCGCACTCGACACAGACGCGATCTTATCCTTCTACTAAAATTTGCATATTATTAAAGGCAAGCAAACTGTTGCCTTTAACGAACGGCACGGCGATAATGCAAGAGCGCTAACTTTCTTTTACAATTTAAATGTAGCTAAAAAAATGTCAAGTGTACCGAGGAACAGGCACAGTTTGCTGGCTGTTACTGCCAAGTTTAATAGCCGTTTCTCGCTCTTTCGAAAGGGCGACATGTGCGGAGTGTTTAAGTCGACTCTAATCTCCTTCGATAAATACGCACGTAGTACAATTGATTGTGTATTGTGATGTTTTTTCGCTCAGCGTACAGCGCGGCTGTGCCAGCGCTCTGATCTCAAGCTCTATCGTTACTACAACTACATAACGGCTTCGCCAAGAACGAGTGCAGTGCGCGGGAAAAATATGCCATCATATTGGTTCAGTAAGACGGACGAAATGACAAGTCTGTGTTCTTGCATACGAGTCAGAGAAATGCCGGCGAATGCGACCGGCGGCTGTCGATGACCGGAGCTGTTTGCTGGAAACGCGTCGCATCGATGCTCATCGGTGCACGTACGAACACTGTTCACAACAAAAAAAACTTATTTAGGTTAGCCGATGCCACAGCTGTGCTGTAAAATTTTTTGTACTCGTCGGAATCGTGTATCCTGAAACTTAGAAGCGCCGATGACAAGTAGATGGACTCAGTCGGTACGCTAGGCCTAACCGTTGGTAGAAGTCACGCTGGAAGAATCTGATGGTGGAAGTCATACTTGGGGCTTTCTCGACGGAGGCCGAAGGTAAAAGTTTGTGCGCTTTAGCTACGCATGCATTTCGTTGTTACCTTAAAGGACGGCTGAGGTAAGTGAGTGTGCGAGAATTGTGAGAGTTGCATTTCTAGCGTTGCGATATTAAGTGGCGGCTCTTACCTGGTTTACCCTTTGGAAGGGGCAATTGCGAAGCCAGAGCTCATTTACTTCTCGACAACTGCGGGGCGACGTAACACATTTACTGTTGCTGTTCACACCAACACCTCTAGACTTGTAAACATCACAATACCAAAACACATCGCGGACGTCAGCCTGATATGAGTACGTGCGCGAAATCTAAACATTGACGGCTGCTGTGCATCACAAATATTGGAGGCGGTTAGTGATGCCACATGAATAAATAAAGCGTGCTAGAAGGCATAATAATCGGATTTGGCTTCTTTGTAATGTAAATATGATTTTGTGCACATTCGACAAGAAATTATTAGAAATGACAGTTATTTCCCATAGTGTCACGTGTACTTCCATCATGCCACCATCATCCACCAAAACATGTGTTGCATCGCCACCATCAGCCAGCATTTTCTACTTAACACCAAAACAAGCTCGCCACCACCACCATGCGATACATGTTTTTCCACTCTCGCCAGCATCAACATTGACCACCACAGCTTCCAGCTTATCCACCACTATTTCCACCGCACCCACTATTATTTCCACCTTGTCCACTGTTGTTTCCACCATATCCACCAACAATTCCAGCATCCAACAACCCCGGTTTTTCAATAGGGTTGAGGCTGCTGCTGCTGCTGATGATGGTAAGAATAAAAAATTGGTAGCGCTGCTTGAGTTGTAAAATATGAAGCTTTTCAATAAACAAAGGAAACTGCATAGCGCCCCCGCATACTCAAACTTGAAACTTGGCAAATTGGGGCGTGGGAACTCCAACACGGAAGTGTCGCCCATACCTTGAGACATCCTGCCCAGAAACACTAACAGTAATGTTGAATTTAGCTTGCTTAAGTATGCTTCGACCATGTTAAGTGCATTTAAAAAAATCTGGGGCCGGATTCACAAAAGATCTCTTTCGCGGTGCGTTTTTTAATTGGTTCGCTAATAACATGCCCCGCATCGAGATTGGCTGAAATATTCTCTTACGAAAATTTTTAGCATTCGACGCTTTTGTGAATACGGAACCTGTAAGGGAGTAACGTATACTTTAACCATTGCATTCTGAAATGAACTGAAAGCTTGGGGTGTTTCTATGATTCCATAATTGTAATAAAAACCAGAATGATGACGACGCAAGAAGTGGAGGCAAAGAGGGCGAGTGCTAACTTAAGAATGAAATATAAAACATTAGCTATGTCCGTAAAATTAATATCTGCAATCATTGCGAGGTCTATCATATACTACTGAGTTACACAGAAGCGACTACTATTCGTATAATACAAACGTATCCAAACTCGTATTACCAATACACCTCCCACATCCCGTATGCTCATTGTCAGTTTCCTATACTGTAAATATCAGTCCTGTGCGTACATGTAAAAAAGTAACGATGAACTTCTCTTAGCTGAAGTACCGTGTTCAATTCATGCAGAACATTTTTTGTACTATTACACCTCTAAAATATTTTGATATCAAAACACTCCCATTCGCCTACCTTGAGCACCAGTTATGTGATTGATGGAATTTGAAATTTTTAATTATCGTTATCTATTGTCTGCAGGTTGACCTACTAGTAGGCTACGGTCCAGTGGCGAATATAACACACATTGGATTTCCTCTTCGTGAGCTCCTAGCAGTCTCTGGTCCGCTATTTGTAAGTACTAAAATGACCTTGTCATTTCTCTTCCTGCGGTCATACTTTAATAGCTATGCCCGCACTAAACATAATTTCAAGTTTATTTTGCTGATGAATCAATAATACGATCTCTGCAGTCGAGGCTTCACACATGGAGACCATTAAAGTTGCTAAGATTGCTATTATTTTCGGGACCCGTCACGGTGATCTAGTGGTTATGGTGCTCGATTGCCGACGCGAATAAGTATGTTAAAAGTTGCCTACTGCCACACTTACATCTAGCTACGTGAGGTTTGAATGCGGGAGTATTTAAAGAGTTGGGTAGTCTACTACGTCGTTTACGTCGAGACTGAAGTGAATCTTACAAGTTGCCTACTGCCAGACTTACGACAAGTAGCTACGTGAGGTTTGAATGCGGAATCATTTAGAGTTGGGCAGTCTACTACGTCGTTGACGTCGAGACTGTAGTGTATCTTACAAGTTGCCTACGCCAGACTTAGGACCAGTAGCTACGTGAGATTTGAATGCGGGAGCATTTAGAGTCGGGTAGTCTACTACGTCGTTGATGTCGAGACTGTAGTGTATCTTACAAGTTGCCTACTGCCAGACTTACGACAAGTAGCTACATGAGGTTTGAATGCGGAAGTATTTACAGAGTTGGGTAGTCTACTACGTCGTTGACATCGAGACTGCAGTGTATCTTACCAGTTACCTACTGCGAAACTTACAACAAGTAACCAAATGATTTTTCGAATGCTTAAAGTTCACTTAAAAATATACATGTGCATCCAATCTCACAATTATCATTTGAAAATACGGACATGAACTGACATTCATTACAATACCACAATTTCGTATCGTATATGCAAAACAAAAATGAAAGGAATAGTGATTTCGCGATGATAAAAAATTTTGGAAGACCTCCACTGATATGAACAAATTATACATGCACTTCCTTAACCAATAGCGCTTCGTGTATAATAAGTATATAAGCGCAAAATAAAACAAGCATTTTAGGGCATATGTACCACTACTGATCTTAAAGGTTTCTCAAAGTGGCGAGCACAGAATTATCACCACGAACGCGTCAAGTTAGTGCATCACGCACAGGGACTGCGAAGCTGTGAGAAATTTGGCTAACTGCTTCGCTAAAGTGGTGAAGAACAAACATGGAGAGAAAAATTGGCCCCGTATCTGCGTGCTTCGTTGCAAATGTCGTCGAAAGACTATAGTCTTCTGCAGGCCGTACTACATGACTCCTGGTCTCATCCGCTGCCACCCGTGATCCTGTTGTCTTGCGATTTCCATCCTGGCATGATAAATGCAATGGAGGTTTGTTTGAACCGATTTCCCTTTACCGCATTATTTCATCAAGCGGCCATTTATGTTTTGCTTTGCCTCAGACAGGGCTTTCTCTATGTCGAATAGGCCGCATCTGGCTGGCATTGATGAAATAGAGGAGGCGCTGCGTGAGATATCGACGCCATCTGGCAGTGACGTCGGGAAACATGAGCTTGTGTGGAACCCAGCGCCACTGCCAGGTGGCAGCACCATATCGTCGGCAGAGGGTTTTTCGTGCATTTCGTCGCATTTTCAGCGCAGCCTAAGAAAGACTAGGGTCTTTAGAATTACGTATCTATGCATTTTCTAGTAAAGGAACACACCACCTAATACTTACGTTTTGATGTTGCGCCTCAGATATGCGTATTATTAGCTTTTTGATCGATTATGTCCACAACTATGAACGCAGCTACCAGTTCAAGATGGCTAGGCGTTCAGCAAGTGCTTATACTTTGGCCGGGTGGCTGAATGGTGTGACAGAAAGACAGACAGACGAAAATTTCTGCGTTCAAGTATCCCAAGAAAGACTATCGTCTTTAAAAGAACAGGAATACAGACAGTACTGGTATGCCTGCGAAATTAACGTATTGTTTGTTTTGCAGCGGTCACTTGCACTCTTGGACTAAAAAAGATAAAAACAGCACGTCAACAGAGAGCTAGATAAATATGCTGCTCGCGTACCTGTAGAATGTCTCCCTATCTCACAACTGGTGTCACGCAAATAAGTAGCGTGAAATTATTGTCTTCGCCCATTCCATATAGTCGTAGATATGCAAGAATGACCAGAAGAAGTGCCTGTTATACGTGTTGTCAGGACGACCAAACAGTGCCATCAGACAGTGAATCACATGGAGTTATTCGACACTGTGAATTTGTCTTTCCTATGAAACTGAGATAAAATATTACGAATAAAAATAAATCAGCAGAAGATAAATCTTCTTGATGGAAAGTTAATGCCTGAACTTGCGTAGATAAGGACGACACGCTACGGCAAAAGAGGGACCATTCCTGTCAAAATCTATAGAAATGTTTATCATACGGGCCCTGAACACAAAGGGGAGGTTGTAAACGCTTAGACATGACAAATTGTATTTTCAGTTTCGAGAGAGAAAAATGATCGCTGATTCCTCCGTCATAGGAACCGATATAATACGAAAGTGAAACGCGTCGTCACAGAAGTAGTTGACTGTTTAAAGTGCATTGGTATATGAGAGCTTGTCAACGCCTACTGCTGTGTGGCAGATATAGCACCGCTTCACGTGGACGCACTCACGTTGATGCCTAGTGGTACTACCGGCGACTAACGTCCATGATGACGATTTAACTCTTGCGGTAGCTGAAGCTCCTTACATGCACGCGGACACCGCATATGGTGAATTCCGCACAAAGATGGCAACTAGCCCAACAAAACGCGCCAGTCCCGTCCTCTCTGTCTGTCCGTGTGTTGCTTTGCGCTACAATTTTTTCCTTCAGAAGTCATGAACCAACTAGCCCAACAAAACGTATTGCTAAGCCATATTTCTCCTACACTGGGCTCTTTTTTGTCACAGCAAGCCAAGAATGGCAGGGCCATTACCCTCATCAATCTCATTTCTGTGGCCACATGCCAATCACGGATTCTTGCTTTCTGTCTTAAACGCAAGCTCGTCCCTTACGAAGTGCAAGCCTTGTTCGGCTTCGTCAGCCCTTCATGGGGACATATACGCAGGATGATAAGAATCCTCAAGGCGGACTACTGGCGGCAGGTGCGCTTATTCTATGACCACCTTCACGTCATTCTGGCAGAAGAAACGCATCAGTCTACGACCGACAGGCGCTTCAGTGAGTTCAAGAAGCTTGCAGCCCAGACAACGGAATTCCTTTGGCATCGTGCGCTAGTTAGCCTTCCGCCAAGGCCGAAGCAAGAAAGGACGGCTGCTAATAGCGTAACCGTCATTGGTGACTGCAACATGCCAGACAGTGCCCGCCGTATTTTGGACAACGGACCGAAGTACAGCTTCGAGCCGGCAGCCCAGCGTCATCAACTCCTGGCCATGGCAAGGCAAGCAGCCTTTCGCACAGACGTTCGAGAACGGGACCGAGCTACTAGCGATGCTCTAAATTGTGTTCTCTCAAGAGCAGGCTCTCAGCCACCGAAGAAACCTCCCTACAAGTATGTGGTTGACACACTGAAACAGCGCAACCTAGCCATACTCCAAGCCGACAAAGAAGGAGGTTTTGTCGTTATGGACAAAGGAAAGTTCAATGAAAAAGCCTTAGCTGCCGTGGAAAAAAACTTCAAACCTTGCAGTTTTAAACCAAAGCTTCAAAAAAGGAGGGTTGTCAGAATGCTCAAGGACTTCAACCTGGAATACCTTCGGAAAAAAGTCGAAAAAGCAGCTACCAACACCTTAGAAGCATTCTTCGCCGGAAAAACCCACAAGGTTGATTGCCCATTCAGAACCATTGTTACAGAAAAAGGATCCTGGCAAGGCCTCATCGGACGCTATCTACAGAAGCACCTAAGTTCTCTCAAGATCACAGACCCTTTCCTAGTGCGTAGCTCTCAAGAAATAGCCAAGGACCTACTTGATGGAACAGTGACTGGCACGCATGCGTTTTCAAAAAAAAAAAAAAAATAGCGCCAGTCCCGTCCTCTCTGTCTGTCCGTGTGATGCTTTGCGCTACAATTTTTTCCTTCAGAAGTCATGAACCAACTAGCCCAACAAAACGTATTGCAAAGCATAATAAACAATTACTGGATATGCACGCCTCCAAAGCTTCGTGAAATGCAAACGGAACGCTACGCGCGTCATGTCTTCCCTCTAGCCTGGCCGTTAATCATCACATGGCGAGCAGGATACGCGGTGCGACAGCCAGGCAAGCGTCGGAGAGCTATTTTTCGATATGGATGTATGCTATGAGCGATGTCTGGGCTAAAGGCGTCTCCTCGCGGTGTTAAAGCGTTGACGAAATTACACTTCTATTGGAAACGTGCCGAAGGGGACGGTACTAGCAACGGCGTGTTTTTTTTCCGAGCCTGGTGGCACAGATGTCACCACCCCATTATAAATGGGACGCTCATAACATCCATCTATTCAAGAGCTGTGTGAAAGGAAAGTGTGAAAGATAAAAGGCGCGTTCATCTAACCTCCGCAATGTGTTTGACGGTAGCTCAGTGGGCTAAACGCCCGCCAGCCATCGTTGCGGATCGACAGGTCGTGGGTTCGATTCCTGTCAACGGAACTTTTAGGGGCGTAGCTCCTCTTAGTCTAACCTTGTCACGTCTCCGTTGTCCGGCGTAAACGGCAGATGGCGCTGTCTCATCGAAGTACATACAAACTGCAGTTGAGGGACGATATTCTAGATGACGCTGTACACAATCTGTGTCGTCATCACAATTTCTCGTCTCATTTCCTAGATGGCGTTAGTCCAATAGAATTGTGTGCAATATGACGCTTGTGTGAATCGACACTAGATGGCGCTAGAAGTGCCGCTGCTCTCCGATTGGCTGCTGCGCGGGCTGCGCGGGGAGCGAGCGCGTCTCTCATTCTCCTGGATCGTCGCCGTACGTGTCGGAACGTTGGTGGAGCATGGACGATGCGCAGCGGCGGGCGCTCGCTTGGCGGCAGCCAGGCGGATCCCGCGACGGTGCGCGCCAAGGACGCCGCTGCGAAACGGGCTCAACGAGAAGCCAATCCCGAGACCATGATTGCTTCAGGAGCTTCGCCCACGCTCTTCATCATTCACCCGTGGATATGCTGTAATTTTGTTTCTTATAGTTTTTTTCTTTGTCATCTGATCGCGTTCGTTTTGCCGACGTATTTCCGTGACGGAAATGCGTCATGAAAGTCTTGGTGGGCCCCGGCATAAAACACTCTCGTGTTAAAAAATCATTCCGGACCGTTGCCGCTATAATGAAACCGCTCCACTAACGTGAAACCGGTGGAGTGGTGACGCATGCAGTGTGTGCCCGTGTTTCCCGCAGCAAAATCATTGCTAATGGGCAATGAGAGACAGAAGAAAGATTAGACACAGAGACCCGTAGTCCGCTTTTAGTTAAAGGGGCCATGACACGGTCGCCCAAAGATTTGTGGTTTTCAGCGAAAACTAGAAGTAGGGGGTCTATTATGCCTATACAGATTTCAAAAGTGGGCCGCAAACAAATATTTCAGTGCAAAACAAGCCTTAGAAGTCGCCGGCTGTAAACCCCGCGCACCACCGGCGACCGCCATTTTGCAATGGCGCGTGTGACGTCATGTGCAGCACAGAACGGAGCCGTCGTCTTCTACCAAAGTTTCAGCCACTGCAAATCATTGAATTTCAGTGCCAAGCTGAAGAAAGGTAAAATATCTCGATATCACGAGCAGCTGACTACGGAACAATACCGTTCGCCGCAATGCAGACGCTTACACAGCTAACTGCTTGTTACGTCATGGCTCGCGAGTGCACCAGTGTTGCCTGACTCTCGGACCGCTCGCGTGTTTATAAAAATATTCCATTATAAATTAAAGTGCTCGACCAAATGCGCTAAAATTTCGCCAGCTTATTTGTGAATGCACAAGGATTAATCAACATAACACAGATTATGATCGAAAATAGGGTGTCATGGCGCCTTTAACGAGCGCGCTGCGAATCTTTATTATTCAACTACGCACAAGAGAAATCTGCACCGGCACTACATTGCAGGTCAAGGTCCAGTGCTTATATATACGGGCAAGTCGGTGAAGGGTTTTGCAGCGCGAGCACTCGGTTTTTCCAATCAAGAAACTCGCCAGGAGACGTTCCCTGCGTAGGCGCTGTCTCTCGCGGACGAGGGCGCGTTCTCATTTTTTGCGAGCTGGTAGTTCAGCGTTCATTGCAGGAATAGCGTTTCCATAGTCAACACGCGCCGTTCGCGCTCTCTCGCCACACGGCGAGCGCTGAGGCGGCGGCGCCCTCTCTTGCGCTCAAGCAAATGGACAGCACATGACAATGCACGCTGCGACAGGATACGACGATGCCTGCCGACACGCCGAGGCCCTAAGGTGCTTCGCCCCTAAAAACTGAAGGCGACCGTCATTTCTGACTTCTGGTCTGCTAGTACCACTCGCACGTCGGCGTTCGTACGCCCTGGTTTATTCCTTGCGTCAACATTGCGTTTTGTCGCACAGCCGAAGCGAACCCTTGACCCACCACGACCCTCGACGCTACTGGGTGGAGAGACAAAGTGTCTAGAGACACATAACCTTTCTACAATAAAGCGACTAAGCTAAATAGGCGCCCTCACTCGTGCGAATCCAGCCCGGTATGCAAGAGAAGAGAGTAAATGTACACTAGTTCTGCAGGTAGACGTCAGTAACTGATACGACTATTCGAGATTGATTCTGCCCATTATTATTTTATTAGCGCGGATATTTCAACAATGGTGACTGTAGGCATATTCGTCACCTACTTGAAGCCCCTTTTCCCACCGTTTTGCCAGCTGTAATATGCACATGATGCCGTAGGTGTATAAGTGTCGTAGACGACCGTCGCCATAGAAGGAAAGATATGATGTGTACTGGCTATGCAGATATTCGTTGCAAAATGTCCCATCGATAAAAACCACCACACCGCGCGCACATTTCAGGTCTATCATTCGAAAGAATCGCTAAAGAAATCCTGTGAAAAGAACTTCCTTCGTTTCTCATGACCTGGTTTATTTAGTTTCATCGATATTGAGTAAGTCGCGATCCGGATGCGATATTTGGATCTCATTTTACCTGAATTACTGGTGGTACTACCACGGTCAGGGTTACGAGCAGTACCACCGCACGAGCGTTTGTCAAGCTGTGTTTTGCACCTACCACGTCGTCCCTATCCGTGCATTGAATCTACGACGCTTAACTCTGAAATTCTACAGTTCTTCGTGTATTATATACATATACATACATATATATATATATATATATATATATATATATATATATATACATATATATATATATATATATATATATATATATATATATATATATATATATATATATATATATATATATATATGAGTCCATCAGTAGCTTAATAAAGCGGCGTCCACGAGCAATGGGCGATGGAGACAGACCCACTAGACGTCACTGGAAAGGGTGACCCACAATGGCATTCGTTCCTTTTCGCTACAGCATATATATAATTTATGGACCTGCCATTGTGTTACTGATGGTGAAATTAAGCGGCAGAAATATCCTTTCTGACGCCCTTTTGTCCACATGCAACGCAGTAGTGAAGCATGATGTTCAGCGGCATTGATGTTAGCAAGCGCCACCATCCGCCTTCCCTGATTCCTAGCACGACGGCCTCATGTCACATCTTTCTGCGCAGCTGCTTCTGGATCCTTTGGGAGACAGCGGTTATTTACACCTACCACAAGCTCCAAGGCAGCTGACGAAGTTCGTGTGTGGCATCCTGAAAGGAGAACCATGTGGCCTCTTGCTGGCGATTACGCATTTCAGCAGTCCTGAGCAGCTGAATAAGGTACTGCTGCTTCCTTCCCCAGGACACTGCTTTCTTTTTGACCATTTGGTAGCAGACCACTAACAAAGACGAAAAACGAACGTTCAAGGACAAGCGTATACCAACTCGTTTAAATATCTTCGCCTCTTCATTCCTTCTTGATGACCATCGTAGCAAGTTCATGAAGCGGACTACCTTCAGCTTAAGCTTAAATGTGTGCACAAAATATTCTGTGAACGTACCGGCTAAGCGCATTTGTAGAAAACGGCGACACGTAGTCGCTGCGCAGATGATGTTGAAGCAGGGAGCTTTTGCGTGCACACGTCTTATATCCTGGGTAAGCAGCTGTTAAAACGCATTTTAACGAAGACGATTCGCTAGCTTCAGTATTGCACATATGTCAATTAATGTTGGTAGTCTGCAGAAGTATTATTCAGGGAATTCATAGTGCGGTATGATTGCAAAATAAGGATACCACAGAATAACCACACTGGCGGCTCTAAGGATTGAAAAATGTACGCATGACTTTTATTCTCCGTCATGGAACGCCAAAGATGGCAAACAATGTAAATGACAGATCCCAGGCGGAGAAAGAGAGCAACACTTTCTTATCAACACGTAGCGCCAAATAATTGTCTTCATGCGCAAGTGTCCATGTGCAAGCGCCCAAAATGCGTTGTGATTGTGGAATACAGCTTCGACTTACGCAGAAAGACAGAGTCAAAGGATGTAATACCATCGTCTCAAGGTCAGAGGTTATAACATAACATTTTAGCGCTGTGTCCTGTGCGTACACTGTCCCGTTTTGTTGCGCTGTCCCGCCACAATGTTGATGAACCATCTAGCCTACCTAAGAACCCTTGTGCGTGCACAAAGTTTTATGACAGATGAAATCGACATTCTACAATCCAGCGACCTCTTGCTTTCATCGCTGTGCTAACAGTACCGCTCTAAACAATTTCCCTGATCCTTTAATTATCTCTTTACTTTTACAACAACAAAGGAAATAGAATGCTTGCTCGGAAATGGTTCAGGGCAAGAGATTTCGATGCAATAATAAATATTTTCAATTAATAAATAATTAATTAATTAATTCATTCATTCATTCGACGTAATTGGCTCATTCTTAACAGCGAAACTGTTTAACCTCCCTGTAAATTGCCTGTCGGAAGCAGCAGTGATCATCATCATAAACCGGCACGTCCTGTGTATGTCTTCTTCATCTTCGTCCTCTTCTTTGCTCCAAAAACACGTGCGCCGATTACGCCGCCGTGACGTGTAATAACCCTGATGAGTGAGAAAACGAGTACACAAGGAAAGAACGAAAATAGGAAAGAAAGTGAGAAAGAAAGAGACAGAGAAAGAAAGACATACGAAGGAAGAGAAAGAGAGAAACTATTCACCAAAAAAATTCTTGACGACGCGGAATTAGAAATAGCATAACCTAACCACTCGGCTATCCACGCGCGCTAGCAGAGCATAGCATATCGTTGTATGGTATAGTGCAGCAAGATGATGGGAAACGGAAGTGAGTGAGCAGGAGAGATATGATGATGAGTAGGAGAGAAAGGAAGAGGGGAGAAAAAACATTACATAGAAAACATGACGAAGAGGGAAATAGAAAGAGATGCAGAAAAAGAGAGAGAAAGGAACAGAGTGAGAGATAGAGAGAAAAGTACAGAAAGTAGCTGTACGCAAACTAGTAATAGAGGGAGAGAAAGAAAGCCTTGGAAGAGGAAGAAAAAGCAAGAGAAATATATATATATAGATCACTCAATAAATAAATAGAAATAAACAAAGAAAAAACACAGGAAAACAGAGAGAAAACAGAAGAAGAAACAAGTCACAGTTTCGCCGCAACAGCGAAGCAGTGAATGCGATAGCAACAAATTGGAATGTAACACGAAGAACGGAAAGCAGCTCGAAATTTCCAGCGCGTCGCTCAAGCGCAAAGGACGCACGAAAAGAACACACAGAGGGCACGCGCGAACTATCAAGTGTCACAGTTGTTACTTATTTCTGTTTGAACAGCGTGCTCGTTTCGCAAACGCGGCCGCTGTAGCGAGCGAAGTGACCTTCGTACGCTATGTAACTTCAGTGCGGACATTGCGGTGAAAGCACAAAGCACAATACATACAACCCCCCCCCCCCCCCCCCTACGTGCACCACGCCCGGTAGGGCGAAGTGCGCGAAGATAGATAGATAGATAGATAGATAGATAGATAGATAGATAGATAGATAGATAGATAGATAGATAGATAGATAGATAGATAGATAGATAGATAGATAGATAGATAGATAGATAGATAGATAGATAGATAGATAGATAGATAGATAGATAGATAAGGTTAAAGTGCCTTTGATTCCCTAAAAAGTGCCTCTCATGTCAAATCTTTATTGGAAGAATGGCAGTTGGGTTTCGTCTCTATAACTCTTTTCTTTGTTTCAGACAAGAATACCTGTCTTGCTGTCACATTATGCTATTGGAACTACGTATCAAAATCTACGGCATTTTGTTCAGGTAAGAATGAGAGTCGAACAGAAAGTAGTCAATTGAGTAGAGAAAGATTTTCTCCACGTAATTCATGCTATTGTTGTATAGTCCACACAAGTGAGCTTTATGCTTTAGAGCTAAGTGGGAATGGTAGCAACCTGACGTCATGTAGGGAATAGTGAGAGTGTAATTTTTTGAGATTATATATATTTCAGGTTCATCAGTAATGGTTCTGTTGTACGGCCGCATTGTCTACCGTGGAAGTGTTACATAAACAGTTGCATAAAGGCGATCAAAACTATGAATATGTCTATTTAATCTACAGGCACGGCTTTATCGGCTATGCATGTGCTACCTTACGATCAAATTTCATGCGTCGAGGATAATCAAAGAAGTAAGCACTTGGATAAACCGGAAGTTAATATATGACAACCTACATTTCCTATTCTACCTATTTATGCAGTATATATTATTGATGCATTTTGAAATACGTTTGCCTTATACTAAGGGGACAGTTACCAAACCCATCGAAACGTTAAGGGAAGGCATCTGTCATTTAATCGTTTAAGTAGAGAAATTTTGGGGAAAGTGAGAGCATTTTATTAAGGCTTTCTTCCGCTTCTATGTTTTTGGTTTGTTATGGGTGCGTGTAACTAAATTTCGTGTTATGCCATGTTCTTTTAAGGTTTGTTTCATGTATAAGGTGCAATATCTTCTTTAATCCGGCATGCGTGAACACACCTTGTTTTAGCAAATTCGGGGCGTTTCAGCTAGCCTAAGCCGTTCTTATTCAAAATCTGGTTCCTAATGCGCTGATAAGGTGCATGCTGTGGTGACATCTGTCCTTGTCCACCACCAGAAAAATCTAATTGTACTCGTCATCCTGCTAATTATGGAATATCAACGACACAAATGCTGTGTTTCTATAAATAAGCCTTTTATTTATCCAGCGATAAACCTACCGAACAGTCCGCAGTCTATACCATGCAAAACCCTGGAGGTTAAAAAATGAAGTTTCATTGTGGGCTTGTTCGTATGGCGTCATCTTTTATAGCATTTTATAGCGCAAACAAACCTTACACAAGAAGGCGACGCTTTGTGTGTCTCTTAGTTGGCTTCTTGTGTCCTGTTTCTTTGCGCTACCACCGTTGTCAAAAATGGGAAATTAAAACATCGCTTTATCCACAAAGGTATAATACAGATTTTATTTACTGGCATTAGCCTCCATTACAACTTTACCAGTGGCGATACATTGTTTTGAATTATATATGAACTCTACATAAGAATACGTGTCTGTGTATTCTTTGCAGATCTACAGAGCTAAGAACTTTCTCATGTATGATTACGGTGCCACCAAGAACAAAGAGCTATACGGACAGGTATGCAATGATTAGCATCATAACCAAGTGCTATACAATACATGTAGGTACAGCCGTCATCTTTATGAAAGGGAACACGCGAGCGCGTGCAAATAGCCTGGTACTGAACATGTGGCGCGGCGCAGCGGCGAAATGAAAAAAAATAAGAGGAAAGATGGGCTCATTCAGTCGGTTGCCTGCACCCCTTCTTGAAGTTTTTCTCTCTTTTTTAGCGCTTTATTTTTGTTGTTTGAGATGACCGGCCAAGACCGTTTCGTCCGTAACTGCTAAGGTGACCATAAACTTGCAGATTCTAGAATTATCGATGAATACTGTGATGACAACTGTACCTGCTTTGATGTGTCATATCTATCTTCGGTTGGCGCTGCTTTAGACAAGGACGAGATGGAAGTGTGGGCAGTAGAAGAATGAGTTATATATACGTAGAATATGAGGAATCTGTCTTCGTTAGCCGTAACATAAATAGTAAAAAGGTATACGTTTCTAAAAAACTGTTTATTTCACGACGTTTGGATCGAAGATTGGTCTGCGATGGAAACGTCGACAAATTAGCAGTTTTTTAGAAGCGTATACCTTTTTCCTACACACAAATGCAGATTCCCACATATAGTGTTTTACGGGCATGTGTAAGAATATAAATATATATGACACTGTAATAAGCGCACGTTTTCAATAGACGCCAGATTTTGCTTCGTGTATCGAACGCTTCTGATACACTGTCGATGGTTCTTCCCCAGATAGCCTACGCAACCACGCAACGCGATTTCCCGAATTGCGCATGCGCGTCCCCTCCCCCTCACTCTCGTCTTCTGCGCTCCCCCCCTCTCGCGCGCCTCATTCCCTCCTGCGACGAGTAGGCAGCAGCAACGCCTCCGGCGTCTTGACGTGGCACGAGCGGCCGATCGCCGCCTCTGCTTCTGTGGCTCTAGACGCGGGGCGCTCGTGCTCTCCTTCCCTCGCTGAACAATCCCACGACGACACCAATGGCATGGGCTGCAGCGAGGCAGACGCACATTATCTTGTGACTTTGCGGGAGTCGAATACCTCGGACGCCGGAAGTGCCACGCAACAGTAGCTGGATGGAGACTGGAAGACAGTGCTGATTCTACGCCAGAGGAAGGCACAGACTCGACAACGCAAGAAAAAAAATTACACCATGTCCTTCTCAAGCGAACCATCTCCCGTCTTCTTCACACTGTCCCCTTTAGCGGGAGATGGTGTAATTTTTTAGGTGTGATATTCTGCGCCTTAAGAATGGGGCAATAATTCTATTCAAGGTATTCTATTGTAGTTAGGGCACAATGAGTGAATGCAGTACTTTAGCAACTAACTTGTATCTAACGAGAAAACCAGCTTCTTTCACCAATGCTTACGCATTTTAGTAAAGATGTTAAACTTTCGTTCACTGTATATACAGTTGAATACACAAAGATGCGAAGCACGTGTGATTGTGCAGCTGACTACTGCACTAAGTTTAATGCTTTGTTTTTTACGGTAATAATACTATTCACCTGAACAATTAAGCTGAATATTCCTGTAAGGTGCTTCTTAATACGAATGTTTCTTTTTTTTTGGGGGGGGTAGTACCCATCAACATTCGCCGCGTGCGTTCTACGTCACGTAGCCAATAGCCGTAGCGTGGCTACACTTGGAATTACGTTGACCAGTCAGGAGCATCAGTATTGTGTATAATCATGTGACGTCATTGAGACTTTTCTGGTGGTCCTGAGTTTCTCTCATAAATGAACTGTCAATGTCTTTCATTGCTCACTGGACTGATTGAAGGGTTGAGTGACTGGGTGTGTTTTTTCATGCCTCCATTCTACATGTGCTTTCAGAAGGAGCCCCCCGCTTACGACGTGGATCGCATCACCATCAAGATTGCATTGTTTTCATCAGAGGGAGACACGATCGCTGCTCCGATAGATGTGTCTCTTCTTGCTGAAAGGCTGGGCTCTAACTTGCTTTTCAACCATGTGGTGCCACCGAAAGGATTCCGTCATCTAGACTTCTGTTGGGGCTACCAGGCGACAGATTTTCTGCACAAGTTGATGATTGACACAATCGAGAAGAACGCCGGGACAGGCACTTAACCTGCGCTAGAATAATTTACAAGCGGGTGCGACGGAATCGCATTATATCCTAGTACTTCGAAGTTGTTTTTAATGTTTGTAAACAGCATTTTTATGTCTTTTATCGACGCTTGTTTTGATTTCCCTGCAAGGTGATTAAGTAGCTTGCGTCACGCCAATGGAATCATAACCTGTTTTTTTCAATTCGACATAAATAAAGCAATGCCAGAAAAACAATGACAAAGACATAGGGCAAGCATATTTACTGCCAATATATTATTATACTTTGAAGACTTCAGGAATCTGTTCACTGGTCTACAGCCAATAAATTAACATTCACACCGCGTTTGCATTCACCAGTATTTAGAAAAATGGACAGTTTTAGTGGGTAAGGCTGTATCGAATGTGCTTGCAGTGACTTATACAATATGTTTGCAGTGCCAATTTGAAGCAAACCTAATGCACACCAACAACTTGTAGGTTTGGGCGAGTCGGTTCATGATGCGAAACTAGAAGCAGCGCGAAAAAAAACGGACGACAAAATAGGAACACACACAACAGGACTACGCTGAATGCACAGTTTTTGTACAAGATAAACATTCAGTTGGCAGTTCAGTGCTAGTCCTGTTGCATATTTTTGTCGTCGTGCGCTGCTTCTACGCTAATGCACAGTGCACAAGAGGGCTAACCTGTGCACAACTGTGGTCAGTGCGGGAACATACACTGGGACAGTAATGCCACGCCCGCTTCTTGTTTTATTTTGATGTATTCGGTTCCCAACATAAAACGACCGTAGCAGCAGCAGGGCACGGTTAGCAAACATGAAACCAAGCTCGACGCTCTCCGCGCCTGTCTTTTATCGGAGTGTGTTGCAGCAAGTAGCTGTGTCACGCCGGGCTAATCAGTAACGAGACGGAGGCTGCGTAGGTCTGTGCGCAGTGGTCGCCACAATGTATTCGGTTTGACCAGCAAGGACGGTTAGCATCGCTCGACGCTGACCGCGCCACAGTGTTCGAGAAGCTTCGCGATTGTTGTAGATCACTTTGTCAAGATTGCGCGCAGGACGCGAATTGTCTAGATTATTCCCGAGCTTGCGCGACCACCAGTGATAAGACTGGAAAGTTTGATGCGTGATGTATAAAAGACGGCGCTTCCCAGCCATGAGCAGTTTTATCGACGGCCGACGCTCTGTATGCGGCTATCAGTGTAAAGTGCTGTAGTTTGACTTTCCGTTTCCCGGCCACAAGTTCGGCCAAATAAAGAGTTTCATCTTCGACACGCCGACTGCTGCCTTCGTCGACGTTACGACCCCGTCAGAGTATTCGAGCAGAGCTGGTAGCGCCCCCTGTTGCTGGTGGTAGCGAAGTTTGGTTGGTCGTTCGTTCCTTGCAAGCGAGCAGTCACGATAGAGCAGCATTGTATTTTGCCTAAAGGACATGAAACAGGCGCGAAAGTTGGGTACTCTCGCGCACTGCCCTGCGTGCAGCGCTGCCTCATTTGTCGCATGAATATTGTTGTACTAATAATTGCGTTTGAAGTTCGATATGCACAAAATATTAATAATATCAGGCGTATTACGTCCCAAAACTACGATATGATTATGAGAGACGCCGTAGTTGAGGGCTCCGGAAATTTCGACCTCTTGAATGTTCACTGACATCGCACAGTACACGGGCCTCTACCATTTCTCCTCCATCGAAATGCGACCGACATCGAACCGGCAGCCTTTAGGTCGGCAGCCGAGCACCATAACCAGTCCTCCACCGCGGCGGACAATATGTTCAGAATCGAGAGCTGAATGCTGCTTCTCGCAGTTTTCGTCGCACCTTAGATAACATTAGAAACATGTATCAAGCACAAACGTTTGATTTTTCCACTCCGTGACTCGTAAGTATGTATTCACTCAGCAGTACTGGCAAGCATTTCCCTTCAGGAAGCAGTTAAAATAAGATTGCTCGAACACTGTCACATGTTCAGCCAACAAACGGTGATCACGTTAAATGCTAAAGATAATCGTTTCTATCATGACGTAAAAAAGTTCAGCATGTTCTATCCTTAAATTCAAAGCATTAGCATCGCCTGCATAAAGGTCAGGTGGTCTTTTTTGTAGTGTGTTGCCCGTTTTTTTATGCAATATCCTGTACAAATCCGACTGAAATTTGTGATTACTGAGCAAAGCAGTGTGTCGGAACGGAACGAAAGCCAAAAACGAAAAACGAAAAAAAAAAGGATATTTTTGACCCGGAACGAAAACGTAACCCAGACTTTATCTATTATTTCGTTCCGGAGTGAAACCGAAACTTTTTCAATCGTTTTTCGGTTCACGAGAAAACTTCGCAATCTGTCCCTATTGAGCTCATGCAATGTGAGCGTATCACAGTATTAGCGCGTACCTCAGGCATGAATTCAGAAGCAAAGATATGTGGAAATGTTGCGAAAAACGGAAGCAGTGGCAACCAAGATGTTTCTATTATTGCAAGTGGACTGTTGCGCACCTGTCACGCAGGCCAAAGTGGAGAGGGCATTGCCGACAACTGATTTTGGCGCTATAGTTGTCCGCCACCGCCGGTGTCTGTGACCGCTATAGCGTGATATAAGAGAAAATTAAATGAGAAACAAATTTCTAGGATCGGATGGGATATTAACTTTCGCCCTCTGCGTGGCAGTCGGGTCTTCCACCACAGTGCTGCCCTGGTGCTTTTACCTCCTCGCAAAAATACTCTATACAGACGTGATGTCGTGCAAGGAATCGTGTTAACACAGGTAATATAGCGTGGCAGAAGAGTAAAAAAACAATCAGTCATCACACAATGCTAACAGGCGCAAAGAGTGTGTGGTTTAATGCTTCCCACCACTCTTGCGGCGTTGCCCCATCAGAAGTGGAATGACTCCGGAATCATTCCACGTTTTCGCGACGCCGGAATGGAATGGGGGCAACGCTTGGAGGAATAGAATGGGAATGGTATTAAGCACCTTTGCACGGAATGGAATGGGAATATAATTGCGTCTTTTTCCGAAAATAGTGCACGTTTTCGTCGACGTGCTGTTTTTCAAACTTAAAATACTACTAAGTCAGAGCCTGGAAATTAACAATAAAGCAGTATTTTTAAAATGGCTTGCCTGATTACGAGCACGGTACATTTATAAGCAACGCGCCTACTATAAACCGAGGTATAAGTTAGGGTACAAACAAAAGCATCATCCCAGCAGATACCGAAGGGAGAAAGAAATTATCCCTGAGCGTTGGTTCCCATTGATACCGCCACACAAAAGTGGTGAATACTCTATGCACAGTCTTACCTTTATCTCACGAGCAGTTTAATACCTGACACACGTTAATGACTTCTGCCACAAGGAAGACATTGCATAGCCACGGCCGCTGGATGAAGAGGCGCACGGTACGGCCTGCCGCGTCGGGCGGCTTTCTATGGGAAAGCGCGTGTTGGCCCTAGTTGCAGTTGCGGCCGCTGCGGCGCGTGTGGCGGGGAAGGGAAACGGGTGCCGGCGGCTCCTTTGAGGCAGCAGCCGCAGCAAATTAGTTGGTGGTGGTCACAACAGCGATCTCACTCAGCTGTTCTGAGCGGTTTTTTTCTATCTCATCTATCGCAGTCATGACATATCATGCATTCAGTTGACTCCGATCGCGTAATGTGGTTAAATAGCCACTTAAATTTCCGTGTACGTGCCGAGCTCCTGGCATTTTTTTTTCCAGGACTAACTTTTTGCTTTGTGTCTGAAAGAATATTCAACAATGCGCGTAGCAACATTATATGGCGCTGAATGTGTGAAAAAGTGGTTGTTATATTTATGTGCGTGTAATGAATGCATCGTTTGTTATTTTAACATATTGATTTCCGTGACATTTCTTCAGCACCTTTGAGTTTTCTTAGCTGCAAATGCTTGACAGGTATTTATTTTAAACATCTGACAATACATGTTCATGGTTCACAGGAAGTGCATGTAAAAACATACGTAGATTCTTTTTCATGATGTCTAATGCATGGTACTGTGCCGAGAAGTAATTCAGCTTCGGATGCTTGATACTAGCGGATTCGCCAAATATAGTGACGCACTCCTCGTAACTTTGTTGAAAAGGCTGCGGAATTATATATTCATTAGAAGTGGCTTGCAAATTTCTTGACAGTTCTTAGCAGGGCAATGTCATCAAATTGATGTATATATAAGGCCGCGATCACTGGAGGCCGATGACGGAGACTGCCAGAAGACAATCACGTTGGTGTGCAACGAAGACTCGCCAGTGCCTGTACAGCGGCTAACATCAAAGGACCAAAACGAAAGGTTTTATGGTCTGCACAGACTGGAAGTAGACAGGGAAGCCAAAATTTGGGCTCACAAGTTGGAGGCATAACAAAACAGTAATTAAAAATAAGAAGAAAACAGAGACGAGTATAAGGAAGCGTTACCCGCCCCCCCCCCTTCATTTTTTCTTTGTTTACCGTATAGCTGTCAAAAGCGACCCACCTTAACTTTGTCCCTGTGAGTCGCTCGCAATGTGTGTGTTGGCTGCCACGTATATTTGTTTGAAATGAAATCTTGTCGTCGCCCAACAGCCGCTTTTCTGCACTTTTTTGTCTACGCATGTTTTGCTGACGTAACGTTGCTTGTTGGGCGAGTTGGAACGAGTCAGTCATAATGTAGTTCAGCGCAAAAAACAGGCAACAGACGAGCGAGTGTGTCCTTGTCCTCTCGCTCGTCTGTTGCCTGTTTTTTGCGCTGAACTACATTATGACTGCTGAGGTAAGTTTGAGTCTGTGCCCCGTACCGCTAATGACTACAGACAACCCAACTCTCTGAATAAAAGGAATACACGTGCTTTTCATGGCAACCAACATCAGTACCACATGGCATTGCGGGGCAACGCACGCCACCGCAACGCGACAGCGTTCGTAAACAACCGGCACCGATGACAAAGGTGCCGCGGGCTGAAAGGTGGGAACTAGAAAAAAACGAGAGATAAGAGAAAACGGGAAGGGGGTGTTTGCAACTAGCCGCCGTTTGCAGCTAGAAGGGATTAGCCCTGAATTCATAATAAGTAAACTAACTTCTCACATTTTGTCCAGATTTTATGTTCACTGTTGAATTCGTTACACGATCGTGAAAACGGTGTAACAGGAAGAGACAGAAATGCTGAAAACCGCAGGAATGCAAGCAGTTGTGTTCGGGTGTTTTTCAGCCTTTTCATCTCTCTTTCCGTCAGACCATTTTCATATTAATTAATCCGTAACAGCTCGCCCAATTGTCAGTATTGAAGATGTAGCCACTGAAATTTCAAAGTGACTCGAATCTCCTTCTATGAGATGGTCGCACATATGATAAGCATTATTTCATGGCAGTTGCATGCGATGCCGTGCCGTATCGTATGTGTACTATAAACATGTTTGGAAGAAGGAAGAAGTTTATCTTATTTTGTGTCAAATAAACAGCGGCCGCTGCAGTTTCTGAGATCACTTTTTCGAAATGAAATGATTAAATCTGAAGCACCATACTCAGAGCCAAAATAAAGAATTTCGATTCATTAGGAAAGGTGCAGCGCCTCCAGGTGGTTTACTTGTGGTCTTCTAGGACACCAGAAAAATATGCCCACGCGATTACTTCCGCAAAAAGAGATCGGTGCGCGAAGTTGCATCTTGGGCAAGGCAAGAACAAAAATTCCCACGCGCTGCAAGTTTTACAAGAAATATCGGTAATTAACTTATGTGTACACGCTAGATGGATTTTAGGAGAATATTTCGGGCGTCACATGAAGACGCACGCGCTCAAGCATAACTGCCGCAAGCGCGCCGCGCATGTGATCCCGCGGGCGTCCGCGAAACCCGTCCCCCCCTGGTGGCGCCGCGGCGGTGGTCCGGGAAACTAGGCCCATCACGCCGGTTTCGGAGCACGCGGCAGGCCGTACCCGTGCGCTTTTTATCCAGCGGCCGTGGCATAGCATTGCATTGCACAGGCGAACACAGATAGTTCTCGTCACTCCATCCATACTTACGAGGCGCGCTTGACAAGCGCGAGTGCTGACAAGCAGTGTGGCCCAGTGTTCCGTATTCGAGGCAAAGGCACAAGGTGCCCGAGCGGTGCACTGTTCCAACCTATACCAGCAGATCAGGAGGGCTTTGTTCCCCATTAACCAAATCACAGTTTCCCCATATTCACGACCCCGCTCCAGACTCGTGGCAAGACTGCTTAGTCTTCTTGGCTACTACTTTTGTCAGCATGAAAATATTCTACGTCGTCATTTTAGCATTACCACATTTAAGCTTAAACAATAATAAAACATCACCATTCGTTCAAACATGATGACCATACAAATACTATAGGTAGCGGAAGAACTGCCCCTATGTGACTGCACGAGATATATCACCAACGTACTATACCTGGACCTTGGTAACGTGTTTTGCGTACCTTTGCAGTTCTTAATGCATCTGATGACATCAGCTTTATGGGGCGTTCATTCTTAACTCGATAAAACTATCAAGATGTCTTTCCTACGCTGAGGAATTACAGGAATGGAATTGAACTGCCCGGCTATTCCCAGATTGCGAATGGGCTAAGTTTTTTTTCATTCCGAGTAATTGAAAGGAATGGGATTGCAGCAAGTTATAATTCCCTGGAATGGAATTGGAATGGAATGGAGGCGCCCATTCCGCAACACTGCTTCCCACCCACTGCGAAGTGCTCATCCATAATTCTTCATCATCATCAGCCACCGCATAAAGTGCACATAAGGCCTTACAGATGTGTAGCGGGTACCACGATTCTCCGAAAAATGACGAAAAATGGCATAGTGGGAACTTCTCTACTTCAGAAAAATTGGGATGATTTATGGCGTAGTGGGTACCTTGCATGTGTACTTGTATTAGTTGCCCCAAGAGACTCTGCAACGGGCTCTACAAAGTCCGCTCTTCCAGCTTTCGCTGTGACTGTGCTGCGTATTCCGCGCAGGCCTAGGCGATCTTTTTATCAAAACAGCGGCCTCGCACATCAGCGGTCTCGCACATCAGATGACGTGCTGCTTCTGAGATCGTGCTCACTGCCTTGAAACAAAGCTTTGAGCCCACTAAAAAAATTCGCATTTGTCTTTGAGAATATAAATAGTATGACTTTGAAATTATTAGTGGTTTGTGCTAGTCGGTAGGAATTCGTGTTACAGTTACTTCCGCTCCTCTGACGAACACATTTTACCCTTGTGCCACTTTCTTAACAGAAGGGCAAGTAACTACATCACAAATACAGTGTTTTTATGATTACCTTAACTTCAAATTTTTGCATAAAGAAAAAAAAAAAACCGTTACGAACCGTTACGGAACATCTTTTTTTTTTTTGGTTCTGGAACAGAAACGGAACGGAACTTTTTGCGGTGCAACGAAACTAAAACCGAAACGAAAAACGTATCGTTCCGAAACCCTGGCGCATAGTATCCTTAAATGAATATTCATCCTTTATTCAAGCTAACAGAACAAGTACCCTGACTTTGAACAGAGCGTTGTGTGGGCTGATTGGTTGCACTTTACAATGACGCCTGGGCTGCACCACCGCCACTACGGTAGCGGTGATGCGAAGCGCTCTACCAACAGTAAACATTCACGAAAAGTATTCATACATCTATAGAGTAAATCGCCTTTAGGGTAGGTCACCACCTTCGAGAAAACATTTACAGTTTTAGTCCAAAATCATAATTATGGCTTTCGCTTGTAGGGCTTAGTTGAATTTAAGCTTTAAAATGATGAACTTTCTGAAAATGTAAAGAATAAAAGTTATCAAAACAAAATATGCCAATATATGCGCCTTGCGCCAAAAGTCATAACTGCAATATGGCTGGTGCGGTTCGAACGCAATTGGCGGGTGCGTAGTGAGGCACTATCCCGTGCATCTAATCTCCCCTATCACCACATCTCTAAGTTATATGCGTTACCATAAAAGACTGATAACGTTCATATTTGGCAGGTTTGTTTTGCACACATTTGGCCATAGTACTAAAAGTTACTGCTCATTTTCAATCATTCTGCTCGCATGCACAGTACCGCCTATAAAAAGTCGCAAGAAATTTTAATGCGAAAATATTTCCCAGAACGAAAGTTATCACGGTTCAGGTAACGGTAGGATGCGAAAAAGGACAATGTTTTGAGAAAAATGACGTTAAAGATTCGAACCGAATGTCTATGTAATAAAGAAACAGTCAATATGCCTGAAACTCACCAGGCTCGTAGCTTGGGGCTTCCTTTGAAGTGGCGTAATCTCCTTTTGAGCGAGCTGAAGAACGCATATTTTCTAGCTCGTTTTGCATCAGCGGGTTACGCTTAGTATATCAATTCCATAACTTGCGCAGACGTTGCCGCTTCGCAATATTCCATGGAGTAGTGTAACTTTCCCCTTGAAAGGCCAGAAGTAAGTCCGAGAACTCAAAATGGCGTAAGAAAAGCGCGGACAGCCAAGACAAAATACGCGCAACTTTAACAACAGAGTGCCGTGTAGTAAAAACTTTGAAATAAATCAAAAACATCATGTCCCACAAGCTTTAGAACGTACTTAGACAACTTAGCATTGCGTAATACGTAGAAGAAGATAAATTTATGACGTGATGGCAGGTGTTGTGGAATTAGAAACCTTCAGTTACGATTTCGAATGCATCTAGGAAGGGTTGGAAAAATGGTGATAACTTTCGAACGGCTCAAGATAACTACATAGTCCTTTTTGCTAAATATGCTTGAACAGACAGCGAGCTCAACAATGTTAAAAAAAACATATTTTTTTTCTGAAAGGCGTCTTTTTCAAGGTACCTTATTTACCTTGTGAACACGAAGCCGAAGTGCTGCTGAGAGTTCATCACTGCTTTCGTCTGCAGTCCATTTCAGCACACGCCAAGGATAATTGCATGTAACGTTGGTGCACGTCAAAATTAACAGCTTTCATGGTAACAAAGCTCATTGCAGCCCAAATCGAACTGCGCCAGGCTCTGCGACTTGCTAACGAAGCACATCTATGTGCTATTAAGGAACGATCAAGCAGTGTTCGCACAATTTCTCATCAAACGAGATGACCTGCAAAATTTAGTGATTTCTCTGTATTTTCTTAAGAAGGAAACGCGCGTTTATCCTACTTCGAGGTATTAGTTGGAAAAAGTTTGTATATGAAGCAGACGGACATACATAAGCGGTTATGCCAAACGAAGCTTCATGGTGCAAATGCGCCATGTTCGTACTCTGAGGAATATCTTGACGGACATTTAAAATGTTGAAGGTGTTTATGCTTACGGTGTAATGACGCTCATTTAAAATGTTGAAGGTGTTTATGTTTACGGTGTAATTGATTTCGTACTAATACATAGGTATAAGTGAAGGTGAACTGTCAAAGTGCATAACTGACGAAACTGATATCACACGTTCGACTGCGCAATTCAGCATACTCGATCTCAGCTCCTATAGAACGGTCGGTTCATCCTGCTCTGCACAGTGTAGAATTACACCGTGGGTGTACACCATGCAGTAATTTTTACGCATTTCCTAAGACTCGAAAGTTGCACACTTCAGACTTCGAGCATTGTTTTGCACAATAGCACTTCGACCATTACGACTCCTTGTAGACCGTAAAAATGTTCTTGAGTCATAGGTTGACAAATTTGAATATGTGCGCGCAATCGAAATCTTTATTCTGTGTTGTACAACAAAGTACCGTGTATAACTATTTGTAAATATTTGTCTAATTCCTTCATATAGGCATGTTCAAACTTTATCACCGGCGGTAGCAAAGCGACGACATCCAGCGCCTAATTCTTGCACATTTCCTATGTTTGATGTATTTCGATCGCGTACCATGAAACAATAATAGTACATTTATTTCTATATGCAGGAACTTAATGAAATATTTTTATGTAAAAATTATGGAATTTCATATACCTAAAAAGTAAGCAAGCTGTAACTGTTTGTAAATTACCACATGAATGTAGAAAGGCTAACTCCGACTTATCACAACAAGTATTAACAAACTATCATAAACGTTTCGCCCCCTATGCAGGTGGCATCCTCAGCATATAGTGCGAATAAATGAGCGGAGGTCGCCTAGTACACTACTAATCACATATGCCGTTGTAAACGTCCGATTTGGTGGGTGCAGGGATGTTAGAAGGACTTATCTGACTAGTGGACTGAGCGAATTCCACGCCTTTGTTGCCGGTCTACACTAAAGATGCCACCTGTACAGGTGGCGAAACGTTTCTGCCATTTTGTTAATAATTGTCAAGTCGGAGTAAACCTTTTTACAATCATGAATTCACCCGGCACTTGGAAGACTTTTGCAGATTACCAGATATATGGGCGAACTAAAACTATTAAACAAGAAAGGATCAACTTGCTATGAACCAAGGAATACTAACCTATATGAGCAATGAAATCCTGTAAGCAAGCTCAATAATGTTGCTCTCTCTAGAAGTGCCCTATCGTCACGGCCACCGTGAACGGTTGCTCTTTATCACGGGTTGAGCGACCCCGCTCTTTCGTGTGCCGAAGAGTCGCGTGGAAACACGAAGCTGGAAAGCGCGTCGGTGGTTCTTGCATTTCCATTGCGATATGGCATCCCCACCGGGCACGCATGCGTGGAATCGACACAACTCCTAAGCAGAGAACACTTCAGGGCGGCTTCCGACCTCGTCCTTGGGTTTCACCACGATTTGAAACTCACTGCGCGATAAAAAATATAAAAGCTGAAATCAGCATTACTGAGATATGCTGGGGAAGTCAACGGATCAAATTGAAATAAGAAAACAAACAAGCAAGCAGCAGTGCGAGTCCACTCGACCCCGTCTCTGATACTCCTTCGTCTGAGGCAGATGGGCACTTGTTCCGCGTTGACGTCCGGACCTCTTCTTTCCTGGCTGCTTCTGAGGCGGATCTTCCGGCAATGAATGTTTGCAGGCGATATCCAGGATCTAGGATACACCAGTGGCGAATGCTAGCGATGAGGTAATGATAGAGCTCCCATATAAGCTAGCCGGCCTCGACGAAAGAGCGTTGCCGCCTGAACTTCACCACTGAACCCCGCTACTCGCCATGGCTCGTGCTGTGACTATCGCCCTGCTCGTCACCCTTGCGGGTATTTACGACACTCTGTAATGTTACATACATTGCTGACATTGTCCTCGCATATTCTGGTGTTTGGGCTAACTGTGTTTATATCTTTGTTTTCCAGTGGTTGCTGCTGCCAGTGCCAAGGTGCGTAGCGTCTGATCATACTAAAATGTGCGTAACTAATGCAATCTTGAAACTGGGTGAAGACGACGCGACCTGTTTTTTATAACACCACTTAGGCTACAGCAGTTGACGTGAAGAACACGTGATTCAATTTTCTTAACCTAAACGTATCTTGCGCCACATTATATGAGGGAAAGTTTATGAAATATGGACAGCGAGGCTTCAGCGAATGCTATGCTGCTTCGCCTAATGAGTGCATCCTTATACAGGTTTTCTTTAAGCCGACAACGAATTTAGTGCCAACTCAATATTTTTAGGATAAAAATAAGAACACGCTTTGTTTCATACGGTAACGAAACGGCTTTCGATTTGGGTAAATAGCGCGTCAGCCTTTTCGTTCACGCGCACTGCTAAGCGCTGAACATGTGGCAGTCTTAAAACAATTTCTACTACTGAAGATGCGCCTAATACAAGGACCGATTTAATACTAAACTAGGGAAGTGACAATGGTGTTGGGCTGTTAAGCTCCAGGTGGCAGGTTTTATGGTCCAGTGCCTAGCGTATTTCGGTAGAAGTGTTATGCAAAAAAAAGGAAAGTTAGCACAGCTGGCACTAAGTCGAACAAGGCTGGCTCACAGCAGAGCTGGTGGGCAACTAGGTCGTCCTGACTTGGCTAGGCTAGGCGGACCTCTACCATAACAGCCCTGCTGTAGAGAAATTCCTGTAGTGCTTATGTGCCAAAGAAATTGGGCATATTTTACTACGCGCCACACTGGTCCACGAAAGATGAACAAGGAAACATGCGGGCGCCGTACAACGATTAGGGGCCACACGTTGGAGCTTATCTTGTTAAGCAACTTTACCGAACGCTTGGGCGGTGATTGAGTCAGCGTAAGCTCATGATGGTGATCAATTTCTATCGACGACAGACGGCAGACTTCGACCCTAACGGCTCTGCTGCAAAAGGAAAAAACATAAAAACCGCTCCTGCGCCTTGATATAGTAACATGTTAATCATAAGTCATCGATATTCTCGACGTTTCCCATGAAAGCGCACCTCGTTATAGTACTGTTGTCGCCGCACCTAAAACGCGACGGTTCCCTGCGTAATGGTTAATAATTTCCGAAAGCGCATGAATTTGTTCATTTTCTATTATTTGAACAATGCAGTTGAGGTTATATTCCGGTGCTCTCTGCCACGTAAAAATATGTACTGATAATGTTATACTTCGTTTCTTACAGAGGAAATCATTCAGCTTCAACTTTTAACCCCTTGCTCCACGAGTAAGTGCCCTATTTCTTTCGCAGTAGGCGCATCGTTGCCCTTAACACAACGGCTACGCACTCATACGAGTACCTAAAAAAATTCAAAGCCTTCGTCTCCCCGCTGCTGATGCATTTCATTTCATTTATTTCACTTATTGATACTGTCAGCCCTTTTACAGCGAAAGCTGTTATATCATTACAACGGCCGTTTTTGGCGCCGTAGTTGTCCGCCGCCGCCACCGCCGGTGTCCGTAACCGCTATCGCAGGAAATAAGAAAAAAAGGAAATAAGAAAAAATTTCCAGGATTGAACGAGGTTCGAACCTGGGCCCTCTGCGTGGAAGCCCAGTGTTCTACCTCAGAGCCATGCCGGTTTTTTTTCTTTATTGCCTTGCAAGTCAAGACCGTGCCGGTGCTTGAAACTGCGTTGCAAAAAGACCCTATACAGGCTTCATGTCAGGAAGGAACCACATTAACATATGTAATGCAGCGTGGTCGAAGAGTAAAATAACAACCAGGCCACACACAAACGCGACTTCTGTAACCGGGCGTCACGCAATGCGAATTGCGCAACGAGTGGGTTATTGAATGCTTCCAACCCATTACAAAGGCATCTGCGATAATTCTTCATCGTTATCAGCGACAGCATCAACAAAGTGCACATAATGCCTTACAGGTGTTTAGCGAGTACCACGGCACTCCGCAGAATGACAAAAAATTACATAGTGGCTGCTTCCCTATTTCACAAAAATATGATGATTTATAGCGTAGTGGGGGTTCCTGGCAAGTGCACTTCTATTGGTTGCCAAGGAAGCCCATAAGGCTCTCATGATTCATTTCCTCAGGCTCTCAATAAAGTTAACTCTCTCTTTCTCTCTCGCTCTCCGTTTCTGTGGTTAACGTATGTTATAAAGCGTGGTGGGATAGTTAAATAACGACCGGGCGTCACACAATATGAATTACGTAACTAGTGGGTAGTTTAAAGCTTCCAACCCATTGCAAAGGGATCAGCCATAATTCTTCATCCCCATCAACCGTCGCATCAACAAAGTGCACATAATGCCTTATAGATGGTACCTCGCTTCTCCGCAGAATAATGAATAATGTCGTAGTGGGTGCTTCCAAACTTCCCAAAAATTATGATTTGTGGCGTAGTGGGTACATTGCTAATGTACTTGTATTGGTAGCCACAAAAGAGTTTATAACGGGCTCTAGAAATGCCGCTCTTCCAGCTTTCGCTGTGACTGTGCTGCGCTTTCCGCGCAGGCCTGGCGTTTTTTGGCGGGCTATTGCAGGAGTGGAATGGAATCATACTAAACAGAAATGTGCATAAGAGTAACATAAGAAAAGAAACCTTCACTACTAGAACACATATCATTTCGCAGCACATATACATACAAAAAATCAATCAAAATTGCTAGGCATGTAGATTAAGCAGATAAGTTCGTCAGTGAAAAATAATGAAAGAGAGCATCACTGCCGAAACACATATGATATTTTTGCGCAAAATAAAACACATATTAAATAAAATAAACATAAACAAAAGACATAATAAATATCATAACCTAGTTACAAAGCACGTAATTCATACAAGTCATCACAATCTTAGCGCATGACATCGAAGTACAATATAGGATTTCTTGATTCTAAAAAGTCAGGAAGTGATTTAATTTTCACAACCGAATCTGGTCACGAATTTCACTGCTGAATCGCCCTAGGGAAGAAGCTGCACCTGAAACAGTCATTATGAACTTTGTGGGGCGGTATGTACATACTCTGTCTGTGTCTTGATGTTTCTTGCGTTTTTATTTCAAAGTACCTGTATAGCTTATTTTAACGTGAATATGAATTGTTAATTTACATTTTGCTAAGGATTGTCTGTGGGAAGAATGAATTTGAGAATCGAAACATGACTTTTGATGTGACTGATGCACATGAGAAGGTAAGACAGAGATATGGCGTTGCATTTCTGTATGACATTTTGCTCTTGAAAAATATTTTCCTTGAGCATGACCAATACTTTGTTAATTCTTATATTTCCTCGCTAAAAAGCCTGACTAATCAACGTTCTGTAGTGAAGTAATTGCATTATGCAAGGTGTTTCATAAAATGTATTAGCGTCTTGCATTGGGCTGGTAGGTACATGCTGATTTCGAACAAGGAAACCGTACTAGAACAGGACGAAGACGAGAGAACGCACGTGGCGCTGACTAACGACCATATTTTATGGCGTCGTCAATATGTACAGGAAACGCGCAATCAGTATACATACAAGAGAACAAGATATCGCTCTATACAATGCTAACTCATAGTTCTGATAGGTATGCCATTTCATTTTTGCGCAGCGATAGCGAAGCTACTTTGACACGCCATTCTGCATCCAAAAAAGTGGAGATTGTTTCGTGAGCGTGGCTTCGCTTTCCCATTGCAAAAATGAATTGATTTGCAAAATGAATTGAATTGGATGAATATTGCGAGGAATTGGAAAAAGAGTGGAAAGGTTTCAGAGACTCGATGTCGCGTCTGTTAGTGAAGTTGAACCAAGGTGCATTAGATGGGATGATGGTGAGAAGTCACAATCATAGCGTCTGTAAATGAAGCTAATGGCTTTTTTTACGATGGATTCGATGCGTTTTATGTCTCCAATTTCAAGGATGCGTTTTATGTCTCCGATGCGTTTTATGTCTCTGTACTCAAGGATTGGTCTTACGAGGTTTTGCATGTTAGCACTTTCGTGTCTGTTGAGGCTAAACGTAATCAACGGTTAAGACATCCTACTTTCTTAAGGCGTTCGTTGCAAGTCATCTCGATGTGATTATACAATGATAAGTTTGTGGTGAAAAGGAGGCCAAAGTACATTTAATTTATTTTATTTTTCATACTGTTAGCATACATGGCAAAAGAGGAGTTGCTCAACTATATATATTGTGGGACCCGTTGCCCTGCACAATTTTTGAACGAATAATTAAACGCTGATGGCATTTTCTGCCTGCTAAACTACATGGCAGCTGCCTTTTGAAAATTATGCTCATCTGTCAATTTTGACACCACCGGCAATAGCTTAGAATGAAGCACTGAGTGTTTGATGATCATCAGGTGAATTTATGACGTGATAAAGAACGCAGTCATCAACGTAAGGACAAGTGTTTGTGGAAACTACGCCTGGTAGATCGTTATTATACAATAAAAAAGCAGTAAGCGCCCTAGCTTGTATCCCTGGGGCACTCCGGAAGATACGTGTGTTTCAGACGAATGGGAAGTGTTAAAAGATGCGTATTGGCGATGATTTGAAAGAAAACTACTAATCCAATCAACACGCAGAGGGTTATTTAGTAAAAGATTGAGCTTACATAGCAGTTTTGAATGGATGACAGTGTCAAAAGCTATAGAAATGGCTATGAATAACGCATCAACATGAAGACTGGAGTCAAGAGCTAAAGATACGTCATGGTTGAATACTGTCAGCTGATGGTACTGAATCCACGCCGGAAACTATGTTGTGCATTGCAAAGGATGTAGTTAGATTAAAGAAAATTGATGATGTGTTTAAAGGCAATATGTTCTAGTGGTCTGCATTAGTGAGATGTTAGTTATATAGGTATTTAATATAACAGAGATTGCTTACTACCTGATTTGTGTAGATGAAGCACTTGTGAATTTTTCCATGATTATGGTTAAGTTGATGTTGACAATGATTTTTCCAAAATGACTGACTGGTATTGGCTTGTCGATAAAGAATAACGATGGAGAAAAATGTTAACATTGTCACGGCTAGACGACTTTTTTTAGATCAACGTTTAAAATCAAATGTAGAACACCATCTATAGACACAGACACATCAACAAAAACAAGCGAGACACAATATGCACTCCAAGAAGGAATTTCATGAATATCTAGAGTAAATACAGACGTGAAATATTCGTTAAATACCTTGGCAATGACCTGCGGCTCGCTAGTGGGAGATTCACTAAGGACGAATCTATTAGTGTTAGATTGATGTGGCGAAATTGAGCTCAAAAATGTTCGGATGTTTTAACTATGTTTGCTAAAGTAATCGCGAAAAAGAAGTCCTTAGCAGCAATTATTTTTCTGCAAAGCTCCTCCTTCACTGTATTAAAATCAGCTCTCCGCAGAGCATTGTAATTACGACTTGCAGGCCTTAGTCTTGCCAGTCGACGCTTTAAATGCTGTATTTCTCTCATTATTCACGCAATTTCAACGTTTTAGGGGCGAAGCACCTTAAGGTAGAGGCTTGTCCGTCCGTCCACGTTGTCGTCCGTGCTTACGCACCTACTCGACCACTCGTCATGATTCACTTCGTAAAGATGCGTGATTTTAACAATATGTTTAAAAATAGACTAATATCACTCATACTTGGGAAAAAAACAATATAAAACACCTACAAGCACAAACCGTGTGTACTAGTCAGCGACTTCAACGCACACATTATGGATCTTAGGCCCCAGCTTTCTCGTCGACTCTCACTGTCTGCTGTAACGGTATATAGAAAACCGTTGTATAGTCGAAACATACATGTGTGTATGTGTGAATAAAAGGAGTTTACAATAGACGAACATCAACCATAATTATGACAGAACGATATAAAACAACCAACAAGCACAAATCCTTTACACTACTCGGCGACCTCAATGTAGACCATTATGGACATTAGGACCTCGCTATTGTTGTCGACTCTTTAAGTCACTTTATGTCACCTCATTTACATGATATGGGGCAACGCTCGGGTAACGCAGGTTACTTACCCATACGATAACCAGGGCTTCGCCCACTCGTAATCATTCATTTGTGGAGGTGCGTGGACTTTTTTCTCTTCAGGTTTTAGTGGGACACATGTTTCAACTCATTTCTTAACAATGTTTTCAATATAAAACATCAAACTGTTCACACCACCAGTATAGCTAATTTCATTATATATAACAAACTTGCTAAAATATATCACAAATGCTGCAGATTGAGGTATGTTACTGTAAGGTACGTTGCCTTAAAGTTAAAGCGTATCTGATGCACACCGATATATCTCTGTGATTACAGCAGTGCCCACCACAAATATTTCTGCCGCAACGACGTGCTTGTTCCATACCCAGCAATTGGGGACATCGCTTTTAGTTCACCGTTTTTCACACCACGTGGCGTACAGACCTTGAAGATTCGAAATTCGCGCGATGGGACGCCGACAGCGTAGCGCCCACAAAGACAGACGACAACGTCGGCTTTCACCACCGAGCGCGAACCGGCAATCGCCGACTGATAACGACAACGCATACGACGAGCGGGCGGGTGCTCAACAGTGAATCGGCAGTTTTGTATCACAGTGGCTCGTTCCTTCATCGAGACGACGGAATCTGGAAAGGGCGTCCTGCCCTTCCTCTCGTCTCCGGCCCCTTCAATATTTTTCACCCGATCCTACTGCCGTTGGCCTCCCCTGGTTCATTTTAATGTTGGCGAGAATGCCTTCGGTCGCTCTAGTGTTTTGAATCGCTGAGGCTAATTTTGAGAAATACTGCCATCTTAAACTATGATGGTCGTGTTGTTGCACAAATTCATGCTCGGGATTGACTTTCATAATTTTATTGGCCTCATTTTACAAACCCACGACATTGCACAATTGGGTGAAAGTGCCAAGCCACGTGTTATAGTCGCTGACAGAGACTTTGTTTTATAGAGCTGAATAAGCGGCATAAGTAAAGGCACGCGTTTGTTTAAAAACTGATTAATGTTCAGGAACCTTCTTCTTTAAAGCTTTTTATTTAAGGAAATTTAGCTTGAACCAGATTCATTTCGTTTCCGAAGCTGAAAATAAAATGTGCTGCAAACAATTTATTTAAGCACTTGGCACGCTACTTAGCCCAATCTCGCGTTTCTTCTCAGTGTTTCTGAAAATACAATAAACGCGAATAGACTGTTGTATACACGACCCAGAAACCCACCTCATTGCCACAGTGAGTATACGCTGGTATGCAGATTTGTTTGAAGTCGCACATTGAAACCGCGCCGTCGCGGTCAGTACAAACAAGACAAAAATAAAAAAGCGCAGCTTGCACGTGGCGCAACGCTGGTACCAACAGCGCCACGTGCAAGTTTTGCTAGTGGTGTGAAGCTTTTGCTAGACTTGCTAAGTTTTTGCGATTAGTACTAACTATGGTTAGGCTTGGCTATCCTACTCCAGTATCGGCCGGTTCGTACTAATAAACAGCGCGAAAGAAGACAAAAAGGAAGAACTACACAAGACAAGCACCCCTTTTGTTTCTCGTTTTTTTCGGCCGGTTCCCCACGCTACCTACGCACGTGTCAGGCGGTTTTGGCGGGAACGTGTCACGTGCTAGCTGTTACGTGATGTGATTTCAATCACATTACTCGCTGTTAAGCGGTTCTTGGCCGGAACATATCACGCGACCGGTTATTGCTATTTTAGTCATGTGACTAGCTGTTACGTGATGTTTGTTACGTGATTTGTCATTTGACTAGCTGTCACGTGATGTTACGTCATTTTTAGTTGCATGAATACGTTACGCGATACAAAGTGATTTTAGTCACGTTATTATAGCTGTTACGTGGTTTTCAAACAGGCTACATGAGTTAATGTTACGTGGTTTTAGTGAGAACATGTCCCGTGATTAGTTATGTGATCTTAGTCACGTGACTAGTTACGTGACTTTATTCGCGTGACTAGTTGTTACGTTATGTTACGCGCTTTTAGTCACGTGACTACCTTTTACATATTTTTGACTAAACATATGTCTGACTAGCTGTTTTGTGAAGTTACGTCGTTTTGCTCGTGGTTTTGCTCACGTGGTGCACGTGATCAACCACGTAAGCACGTGGTTTTTCTGACGTGATTAGATGTGGTTTTTAGTCACGGGACTAGACATAACGTGATTTTAGAGACGCGACTGCATGTTACTTGTTACGGGATTATTAATCACGTGAGTAGTTGTTAGGTCTGTTTCGTGATTTCAGTCACGTGACTACTTGCGAAATAATACTTTAATTCAGTCACGTGGCTAGTTATCGCATCATGTTAGGTGATTTAGTCACGTGACTAGATCTTACGTGATATTAGTCAAGTGACTCCTTGTTACGGAATGTTACGTTGTTAGCCATAGGACTAGTTGTTACGGGATTTTTTGTCGCGCGACCTGTTACGCGATTTTAGTCGTGTGACTACTTGTTACGCGATGTGACGTTATTTCTTGGTCCCGTAACATGCTCGCCGATCATAGTGACTGCGTTCCGCGGCCGGACAAATCGGCGCACGTGTTGTGCGAGCGAAGCAGAAGATGAAGAAGAGTACGAAGCGAGCGCGTGCCGGTTGACTTCTATGCGCACTACCCGACGCAACGAAAAGCTTTAACAGCTCCGTACGTTGTGAAGCACGTTAAGAGGCCCCTCACCAGGATCCGTTGGTTTGGTTTCGAAAAACCTTATTGAAAATTTTTTCATAAATTCATTCTGAAGATTTTCTGTCGCTTATGTAAAAAATTAAGGGACCTGTAAGGGTCTCGAAACGTATTCGTTCTTGTTCCCTGTTTGTTTACCGTGAGAAAAACGTATGTTCTGTGCGAGGGGTTCATTCGAACCCTGGATTACACGTTAAGTTGAAGATGGCAAACAGGTAAATTTTAAGCATATCATTTCGTTAATCAGTTCGTTATAGGAAGAGTTGCATGATTTCTAACTGTCCTGTTACCGCATTTCTAGAAGACCAACTCCACTGACAGCTTAGGCACTCCGTCTCTTTGCCTCGGCAAGAGTCCGCAAGCGGAGTTTCTTTTTCGCGGCTTTCTGGTAGACAACGCAGCCTCGGTACTATATTCACGTGACGAGCCCCGCGTGTTTTTGTTTGTTTGTTTGTTTTGCTATTTTGCTTCGCGGCGCAATTCTACCGGCAGCATTGAGCGCATCGGATTAGAAGGTTAGCAGAAGTAGCGTGTCATAGCCAGTGACGCTAAGATCACTGCGCTGAAGTGCGTAACTAACATTCGCGGGAAGCTCGGCTCCCTCGGAAAGGCGTGTCATTGTGTTTGAAATGTTGACCACCTTTGTGCCAGGCAGCAATTTCAGGTTTTAATAATATCCGGGGTTTTATATCCCAAAACGGCGATATGATTATGGGGGATGCCGTAATGGAGGGCTCCGAAAATTTCGACCATTTGGGGTTCTTTAACGTGCACCGACATCGCACGGTACACGGTCCTCTAGCATTTCGCCTCCATCGATATGCGACTACCGCGGCCGGGAATGAACCCGCGACCTTCGGGTCAGCATCCGAGAACCGTAACCGCTACACCACCGTGGCCAACCAATTATGGTTTTGTAGGCTTCTTCCCAGCATAATGATGTGCACTGCCTCTTTATTTGACTGCGGTGCGGAATCGTAGCGAAGAAGTTCGAAGTACGATACTCACGGATTCAAGAGCGCGATCAATTCTTTTTTTTTTTTGCTATAACGACTGGTGCAATAATAACCCATAATAACTTGCAGCGCACTCTGACACACGGACGAAGAAGAGACACGAAGACAAGCACTGATTTACAAGTGAATTTTATTTTGATAGAACACAGGTATATATACAAACAGAATTGCATATGCGTGAGTACATGCTGTCGAAAACTTTTTTTGACAATGATAACACGTAATGGCTGAAACCCAGAAGTTCCGCGAACTAGCGAAACAACTGAAAACTTCTTTGTAACTGATTGTCATAGGTCTGGCATTTATTAGCAAAATGACTGACGTTTTGCCTCCTATGCTGGTAGCATTCTAAGTAAACATTGGCAACAAAAAAAAAAGCAAGAAGAGGAATAAACGAGCGGACGTCGTGCAGACCGTTAGTCACAAATGCCCTTACAAACGTTCGGTAGGGGGCCGCGGCTGCTGTTGCAAGCCTATGCGTCGTGGCGAATGATTAGACACGTTGGACACAGCGACGCTACGCAAGCAAAGCGCGAGCGCTGTAGAGTCCGACTCGAGACGCCACCGGCGTCCATCGGCGCGCCCCGGCGGCCGTCTAGCACTGTGCCAGGGCACGGACGGAGGGACGGTCGGGCGGATGTGAGCATAAGACATTAAAGACTTTCGCCTTAATAGACTCAATTGGACGTCGCCTTCACTCGTTACGCACTCCCCATTCTACTTCGTACAGTAATATATTAAGTAAATTTTTGTATGTAGTCAAGTATTCTATACATTAACGGAAAAGTAACGGCGTTATTTTTTCACGGTTACTGTAACTGTCACAAGCTGAAACATGGCAACTAACTGTAACACTTCAACTTTTTACAGGTAACGTGCCCATGACTGGTTTAAGCAAATCACTAACACTGTGTTGCGTGACACGTTACAGCACATTGTATATTCAGTATAGTCATGGAACATTACAGTAATACGGGAGTGTACCTGATGTGACGACGTTAAAAGAAACGCCTGTGACACTGCTGACACGTATTTTTGTTCTTCATGGCGACCGTGTCGTTACTTTCGTTACATGTGTCGTTACACGTGTCGTTACTTTCGTGCCTTAAATGATGTCTTCCAAAAACGAGCCCCCTTTTCTCTCCTTTTTTTTCGGAAGTCAGTGCCCAATTCGAGTAAGCAACATTTTTTTCAGTTTGGCCACATTCTTGACACTTGTACGTACACCTCGAGCGCCCAATTCTGTGCGAAGTTCCCCGGCTGTCATGTTGTCATAGGCAGGCACTTCATCGCCTGTGCCAGGTCGTTCTGGTGCTGACCGTGCTCTCTTTTTTCGAGATTCTTCAATTCCTCCTTCATGCCAGTATTCTGTGTCGCGTTTTGTGTACGCGCGGTTGCACTGTTCAGCCCCATGTGCCTCCTGCCTCTTGACAAGCTTCAGGGCATCCGACGCAGGGTTCCACTTGTTGGTTCGCACGTGGTGAATGTGCTTCAAGACATCATTTTTCTTTTCAAGGCCTTGACTAGAAAATACTCCAAGGTTCTTAAACCGCTCATGCTTTGCAGAAGCGTGGTGCGCAAAAATGTGGATATATGGCGTGACGCGCCCTGGTCCGTACCCCGTCCGTGCAGAAGAACCCAGCGTGACGAATTTTTCAAGGAAAAGCCGCGTTTGGCTTTCGATCGGTGTGCCAGACGTGTCAGAGGCGAAATGTTTGAAAACATCCCGCGAAATGCTCCACAGTTGAACTACATCGGCTTCAGTCTCCGGGTGCAGTTTACCCTTAAGCTTGTCCGGCAGTTTGTCTATCAGGATTTCCACATCGCTGCCAGTCATAGATGAAAACGTGGCAGCCTGGTTTTCGTCCTTCCAAATCAGAAACCTAACTCCACAGCTTCTGACCAGCTGCTCGATGGTTCTTACGTGCCGATGCTTGGGGGCATCAGGATTCGTCACTCGGCAGCAAGCGTCGAACTCCTCAAACTCCATAATGAGGGACTGAAGAAGTCGATGCACAAGCCTCACTTTCATGTGCAGCGTGTCCGGAATCACAAAATCAGGTTCAATTTCAAAAAGAGCTTTGTTTTGGACACCATGCGCCAAGTTGTCGCAATCGAGTGACACGTTTTGCAGGTTCCGGGAGTACGGTGGCGAATTGAAATATGAACTTGGCAGTGTCGCGCTTGTTCTGGCCGTTTCGTCTGCGAAGCAGAAAGGACATGGATACCTTGATGACGCTGACTGCATGCCTAACACAGTTAGAAGGAACTTTAAGTCTGCCCCAAGGCAAATCGTCACCGGAATTTTGACGCCATCAATAGTCACTGCCTGCTCCTTCGTAACCTTGTTCACATCCTTTACTACGTCACCAAATGCTGTCCTCAGTGCAAAGTAATTTTCTGGCACTTCAGCAATAGCTAGAATTCGATGGAGTTTGTGTGATTGTACCTGATTATGGTGCTGAATTAGGACAAAGGAAAGGGTTGTCCATGATGTTGTTCGACTAATTCGGCAACCATCCCCTTCCAGTTTCACGACTATGTCTTCATTACATAGCATTTCCAATGTAGAGTTTCTTTGTGCTGCCATGTCACGAAGAGCTTTAGAGAGCTCATCCGAAAAAAAAACTTGAGCTCCTCGTGCTTCACCGGGAGTCCTGACGATTTTAGTCAATGCGTCTATTGTATCTCTGAACCCACGCAGCAAACGAATAGGAGGAAGGTTGGGAAGGTACCGTGAGAGGTTTTTCCAACACCCATCACTAACATAGTGATCATCAAGGATGGCTGCTACCTGTCGTACAACATGTTTGTCTTCCGGACAAAGGTCTTCAAACGAAGGCGAGTTCTGCCCTTTAAACCTTGCTTTTATGTCCATGTCTATAGAAGGCATTCCAGCCTGAAACGATATCCGATGCATACAACTTCTCGTGTCTGTTACAGTTATTTCTTCAAGGTCGAGCCCGAAGCTAGTCAGGGGGCTCTCGAGAACTTTGACCAAAGCATGCGCTGCAGAAATTAGCTTTCTTTTGTCGTTTTTTCGGGTTCCCTCGCCAACACGTTTCCCTGCGTTCATACTCGAACAGCCTTGGTCTCTACGCGCAGTTAACTGATGCACTTGCTCTTCTAGCTCAGAGCACCTTTGACTCAAGTTCTTGATCGTGTCCTGAAGATGCTGAACTGTTTCTTTGAGTTTTCTGCATTGTTCAATGTGTTGTTGTAGCTGTTCGTTGGGCTGACTTCCAGGAACTTGCAAGGCGCAAGTGGACATTTCGCTTCGTGACGGCACTGGAAATGAAATTGTGCGCAGCTTGCGCAAAAAGGTCTCTCGGCTGCGCCCACTCATCTTTCGGTACCTATTCGCCACACCTGTACATGCGACTTTTAGGCGGTCTTCTATGTTTATACAAGAAGTAATGTGTTCAGCTCCGATTCGTGTGTTTGACAACACTGTTTCAACATAGGATTTGTTGAAAAGTAACACCTCCTGATGAACTTGCAGAGCAGTGCCATTCGTGAAGGTGAGGAGCACCGCATGCGGTGATGCAGAAATAGTTACTCCACTTTGTCCTGCAGAAGTCATCTTTTTCACGATTTTAGTGAAAACAACAACAAAAAGAAAAAGGAAACGTTGCCCGCAGCCGCAAAGTCAGGCCCCTCCCTGCGTGGCGAGGAAAATGCGGAGTGACTCAACCGGACAGCCTATTTTAAACAAAGACGACTTCTGCATATGCAACTGAGGTCGTACGCGTACCGGGAAGCGTATGCGAACAACAGAGCCGAATCTGTTGCATGCCAAAAACCAACCGACGGGTAAGTTCAAACGGTCAAAGTCGCGCTGTTCACACAAAAGCCATCCCCGCTTCAATTTCTTCCCCTTTCCTAAAAAAACCCACCGAAAGATGTCCTGGTCAAAGTTTGACACGGTCACTGCGCCGCAGGAGTTCTTGCTGCTCGCAAGCTTTCGCTGCACGGCACAAAGAAATCTTGCCGATGCAGCATCCAGTCGGTAAGGTGATGGCTGTGGAGGACGGTAGAAGGATCGAAGGCACGCCTGGTTGAGGTTTCTTCTGGGCTCGTAGGTGCTCTCCCATATAGGGCAGCCTTCCCACTTAAGCAGGAAGCCCTTTCTCTGCAAGACAGATAAAACAACAATACGAAGATGTTGAAGTGCTCAGTGCATACGTTCAGCCCATCGCCAGTACTATATGCAGCGGTTGCTTCATGCAGGCGTTATGAGAACGTGTGCGTCGTTTTAAAACACTGCTTTTTGTGAGTACACTTACGCTTTTGGAGCATAACGTAATTGGTATATGACTGTGAGATCAATGTCTTAATTCGCCGTTTAGTATTCGCAGGACGCATGTTCTGAAATCAATCAGCAGAAGCTCTGTGATAGTGAATGAGAAAATTACGAACAATTTTATAGGCGTTATTTCTAGCCGTTTACACACCGGACATGTTTAACCAAAATGAGTCAGCAATGTTTCCACGACTGGTCGTTTTGCGACCAAGAAAGAATGTGTTGCGAAAATGTCCTCCCACTGTTGAGCATTTGATAAAAGGTGGGACATATTCCCAGGTATAATTAACGTTTATTTCAAAGTAAATTGACAGAATAGCTTACCGTTTTTGCAATGATCCTTTCCACGTTGTGGTCGCTCATCACATGTATCTCGCAGAGTGGCTGTAGTGCTGCGCCTTGAGATCGGAGAAATGCCTCTACAGCATAGACGCGCGAAACACATTCAGACAGAAACTATTTTGTGAGAGTATGCCCAGGTAGGCTTCGCGGACGATGCTGATTTCGAAGATGAAGGAAGCGTTTGAACAGCGTGTCGTCGCTGGCTGCCACGAAAATAATCCATATACTCCACACACGCGCAGTTTCCGCGACATCAAGGACGCTGCACTCGATTGTGATGGCGTGGCAGACACTGTAAAAGGAAAGTCGACAGTACTTCGCCTCCAAACCTCCCCCACCGGTCCTTGACGAACGTGAAATCAGCGATAGTTACGAGACATCATGACAACACAATAATCGCTCAGCGTATTCCGGGTTGCGCCCTCCTTTCTTTTTATATAGCTCATATGTAGAGTAACAGCGCGGCTGCTGAGCGGTGACGTAAAAGCAAGAGCCCCAGAGAGTAAGTAGAACTTCGCCGGTGACTTGGCATTTCACAGCCGGGACCGTTGCCTACTGTCGCGCCCCAACGATGAACTATTGTCGCGTACTTGTGACCTGCGCGTTCTTCTTCAATGAGAACGCACGCAATGACGAAGCAGGTAGCCAACACTGCGACCACACCTCACATTGCCCCGGCATGAAGCCGGCATCTATAGGCGTTCTTTACCAAAGCAGTTTTGAGACCCGGCCAGCCTCTGCGGGAGAAAACTTGACTGCCATGCAGGATGCCTGGGTTCAATTCCAGATCGATCCGCGATTTTCATTCTTTACTTTCATCGATAACGGCGTCGGTGCCGGCACCGGATTTCTGCGACACGAGCTGCTTAAGGCTTTCGCGTTAAGATTTCAAAAGTCTGTTCTCTTGGTCCCTGGGTTGATATATACTGTGAATCACCTGTCGCTGATACCCGTACACCGCGGGTCGGGCAACGTGGGTATGTGACACATGTGACTGGTGTAAAGGGCTTCACGACGTACTCTGCGGACAAGTCATGTTATTCATGTCATTCATGTTCATTCATGATCTGTGAATCGCGTTAGTCATACGTAGTGTTGTTACCGAAAAAAGTAACTAAATACGTTACTCGATACGCTAACAAGGAAAGGAACACGTTACCATACGTTACCTACAAAAAAACAGAAGAAACGAAAACGTAACGCGTTACGGTTGCCGAAGAAAAGTAACACACGCTACTTCTGACGTTACTCCTTGGTCAGAAATTTGAACCAGTGCACCGTCGCTGCTACAATAACACTTTAATAAACCTCATATTTATTTTTCACGTAAAACCTCTAGCCCAAGCAACGATTTTAGCTTGAATATTGATATAACGAAAAGGCTTTGCACAACTGTGCCGGACTTTAACAATATTATAGCGCATGGCCTAAATTTAACTGTACGGTTGCATGTAATTGCTCGTAATTTCGATGCAAATGGTAAATTTTTCTCAAAGTGAGCGTTAACAGAACACGAGATTTCATCATCAAGTCTCTCCAGAAAGAAAACATCACTGACCTAGCTCTCTACTGATCTACAGTATAATTTTGATGGTGTGCATCTACTAGCGTACAAAACATATGGGCAGACCTTTAAGGAATTGAGAAATCTTTAAATTGCAAAGTTCCGGAAAATATTTGCAGCAGGAATAATTTTTGTCTCTTTAACCTACATGATTGCCGCGGAAATTGCGAGTGTTTATGCGAAGGCGTTCAAGCTAAGCCTCACTCCATCAGGAATTCAAAAACCAGAAACGTATGCCTGCGGTTAGAAGCACATAGAAGGAAGTTTTATTTCGAAAATAGGACTGATGAACAACACTACAGTACTTTAGGGACAACTTGCTGACGACTACAACTCGTAGAATATAAGCAACAACTCTATTTCTAAGCTGGCGTCGGATAGCATGCCTCCCTTCTTTGTGAATGCATTCGCAGCTACTGTAATAGGCTGCCAAAGCAACGTCAAGCGGCGCCACTGCTCTTATCGCAACTGGGGGCATCCACGGCAACAACACTGCCGCCCCCGCTTCTGCGCACGCGCAGAGCTCTCGAATTCCATCTGTGGTGCGTCACACTGTAACTATTGCTGACTAGCAGTGATCGGGCCGAATGAGGAGCGCATGCGCGCACGTGTCCTTGCCGCCGCCGCTGCCAAATCTGGCGACAAACCGCCTTCGCGGGCAGCGTTTGTCCCCAGTGACGCATAGCTCGGCCGCGCGAGCGTCGCGCCCAAACTTGAGCTTTGACTGTAAAGGGTGATATGGGATGGACAGGCTTTGAAGTGAGGGAAGCTCAGAGCAAAATGAGATTCGAAGAGAGGCTGAGGAAAATGAAGAAGAGTAGATGGGCAGAGAAGGTTTTCAGGTATTTGTATAGAAAAAGCGTTGACACGCAGTGGAGAAAAAGAACTAGGAGGCTCACCAGTAAATATACGGCTAGCAGTGCGGGCGACATGGCAACAAGGAGCATTAAGCGGAAGATCAGAGAGGCGGAGAGGACTTATTGGATGACAGCGATGGAAAAGAAGCCGGCTCTGAGTAACTACCGAAAAGGAAAAAACGAAATAAGAAAGGAAATGTTTTATGATAATTCAAGGGGAAGCGCTTTGTTTGAAGCAAGGTCGGGCTGCCTTAGAATGCGTAGTTATAAAGCGAGATTCAGTAACGAAGAAGAACAATGTACATGCTGTGGGGGAACTAAGGAAACGATGGAACATGTACCGATTGAATGTGGCGATATTCACCCAGGTATACGTGTGGGCACGAGTCTACATGAAGCCTTGGGTTTTAGGGACAACAATGGAAAGCTGAACACGTCCGCGATAGAAATAAGAGACGGTTAGAGTATTGGTGGCAGAAAAGTAGAGATAAAGTACAAAAATAAATAATGGGGGAAAAAATAAGGTCATTCTGCTTAAGAGGCAGAGAGATGGAGCGTGAACTTACATTTTTTGGTATAATAACATAGATTTAATCAATGTAGATAAGGCATTAGGCCAACATGAAATAAGGAAGCCTTTTTTTTTTTCTTTCGAGCCTGGTGGCAGACATGTCACCGCCCGGTTATAAAGGGGACGCTCATAGCATCCATCCATCCTTCCAGCTTGGGTTCCCTATAGGCGCTCGAAGGACGCATTAGGTGATACTCCTGCTGTAAACACCCGGCAGGCCGGTAGCCGTCCGCCGATGCGACAAAACAATAGCTCTGGGAACGTGGCGCCTATGAGACGAAGAACATTTCTGTAAAACTCCCGGGATAATCGGAATAAAGAATAACGATTAACGAACGTTACTTGTTACAGGTACATAATCGCAACGAGTACGTTACTAAATTACCAAAAATTTATGCGTTACCGCGAACGGCGTTACTTGTAACGCGTTGCAGCCAACACTGGTCATATGGTAATACGTTCGTTTCCTTCTATGCAAATTTTGCTATGTACAAAGTTAAGGAGACAACGACAAGAGCACAAGACGTAGGCGGCTAGATAGATAGAAACGGTCTAAGTGCCGTTGGCTCACCAAGAAACGCTTCGGATTCAAAAAAAAAAAAAAAAAGATTAAAGACCCAGATATCATGAGAAGGCAAGTTTTTCACTTGCATCCCACAAAGTGCAATGCACTGCGTTGGAATTTTTCGATGAATATGAGCGTCCCTTTCATAACGAGGCAGTGACCTGCATGGCACCAAGCTCGCAAGAATACAAAACTCTGCTCTTTTTGTATTACGCCTGTCTAGTTCAGCCAAATCGATCTTACAAAAGAAAAGAGACAAAATTCACAACCCATCTCTCTGCCTCTTACGGCACATTGACCTTACTTTTCCCAGTATTTATTTGTCCTTTCTCTCTATTCTTTCCACCACCAATTCTCTAACCATCTTATAAGTCTAATGCGGACGTGTTTGCCTTTTCGACGGTGCCCCTGAATGCAAATGCTTCATGTAGGCTAGTGTCCAAACATACACCCGGGTGAATATCTCCGCATTCGATCAGAACATGCTCCGTTGTTTCTTTAGCTTTCCCCCAGTATGTACATTTTTATTCGTCTTTATATTGAGGCCCGTATTCACAAATCAACCTTAACGTAACGCTATAAAGCACTTTTCATAAGAAAAGGAAATGTTTAAGGATGAGAAAAGATCACAATGCGTTTCAGAAAGTCTCCTTATTCAGTTCAAAGGCAGCCTTACAGAAGGTGGCCTTGCCGTCATAACGAACGAGTATGGGGGCGAAGCTGTGAACGTTTTCTGGCTCATTGGTGGTTTATAAGCAAGAAAAAATAGCTGCGTGCTCCTCAAAATAATAAAATAAATGCAGGAACGCATGTCCGTGAAAGTTACGAAAAGAGCGCGTCTCGTCTGGCCACGCCATGTGCTCCATTCGTGTGCGAAAGCGTTACCGTTACCGGCGGCTCGCTGAGACGCGCCGCTCAAGCATCACGCGTACACGCTGGTCCACGGAGCGTCTGGTTTCGGAGAGATCAGCGACAGACGCGTGAAGTTGTGAGCGGTTTTTTCTCTGTCTGTCTGCGCGTGTGGATGTTTGTGTGCGTCATGAATATGCTTTGTTATTGAGTGTTACGTATACGTTCACTTATTCATACCAGTTAGTTATATCTTCTGGTAGCAGAAAAGTGAAAATTAGGAAGGAAGGAAGGAAGGAAGGAAGGAAGGAAGGAAGGAAGGAAGGAAGGAAGGAAGGAAGGAAGGAAGGAAGGAAGGAAGGAAGGAAGGAAGGAAGGAAGGAAGGAAGAAACAAACTGAAGAAACAAACGGAAGGACAGGGAGGTTAGCCAGTTCTTAGACTGGCTGGTTACCCTGCGCAGGAGAAGGGGGTAAGGCGAAATTATAGAATAGAGCTGTTACAATTAAATTTTAAATTAAAATGTTATGAAGCGGCCGCCGCGCAGGGACCGACTCTACGGTCCCTACGCGGGAGACGCCCACTACGCGCTAAGCGCGTCCTGCAGGATATAAAGTTTTGACCGTGGGAATGGTCAGTTTGTTTGGCTCTCAGCCGGTGCGTCTTGAAGTCTACAGCCTGTTCGGGGTACATCGCGGCCTTCCACGATCCTGCCGACGCAGCCGTAGGTACAAAGGATCAAACGTCGGCGGCTACGTACGAAGAAGAACACCCCATTCAGCACTTCCCGGCTCTTTTCATGAGCAAGCGGCTCCGGCCGTTCAGCGGGGGAGTGCGGCGTCCGCCAATTAACCGTGACGCCGTGTCGCAAAAATGGCAGTCCGTGACATTGCTCCCCACTTTAGGAATGTTATTATAACATTTGCTCTCACGGAGGGCATTTTTTCGACAACAAGGAGCAAAACACCACCAACACCACCTGTCCGTCTCATACACAACATAATACGCGAGTACATCAATGTAAGAACAAAAGGAAAAAAAGTAATTATTAGAGGCCATCTTCAGTTACAGACAACTATGTCAATGCGCCATACAAGCTAGAAAAAGAAAGTTCGGCAGATCCCACGTACTGTGGGAATCGATGTCATGCGAAGCGTGCGCGTGATGTTGACTTTGGCGTAATTTTTCACATAGAGCGAAACGTTACGGAATGACGCTAGAGAAACGTGGAAGTGGTATACGCACACTCATATGTTGAAGAGTATATCTTTTATATAACCAGTTGTTTACAGTTGCGTAACGATGCCAACATGGGTGTTACCAACACCAGACGCGGTAAGTTGGTATATAGTGCTTATATGCTTCAATCCTCGATAACGCGAATCCGAACAGGGCAAAGAAGGAACAGACATGCACAGGACAGCCGTTACTCGCAACTAAGCTTCATTCAGGAAAGTTTACCTGGATATATGGATATACACACAGCCAAGTGGCACGCGCTGGCGCACTGCACGTACGTTACAGTCACAGTTACAGTTGTTGTGCTTATACTTGTCCGTTATGACGGAGGACGCACGCATGTTTCCCGAACCCGTGTGCATATGTGGAAGGGGTTCTTGACAGTTCTTGAACAAGGTCATCATCACCGTGATCAGTGAGCACCAGCAACTGAACCGGACTTGTTAATCGGATCCGTTCATGATCGCGGTTATGAGGAGTCTAAGTGTAGTGTAGTGCGAAGTATAGTGCAACTGGTGGAAATCCTGGTTGCCTCTTACGATGAAATGATCTGATGCCTCCTGTCGTGGACGTGGCAGCGAGGTCTTTTGATGCCCTGTCCACATCCAAGCCGTCTTTCACGCAGTATAAGAGCCAAGCGTTGTTGACTATTGATAAATCAATGTTGAATTCACCGGTATTGATGAGAGGCCTGGTTCGCTCAGCAGATTTATTGTAGGAAGCATTGACCCCAGCTTTTGCGTTATCCACGTTGCGGACCACGTGGACGAGTGGTTGGCAGTTGAGCGTCTTCCAGGGGTGTTCTGTCTTCCACTTCGTCGCTTTCCTTGCGTCCGCCGCGGTGGTGTAGTGGTTACCGTGCTCGGCTGCTGACCCGAAGGTCGCGGATTCGATCCCAGCCGCGGCGGTCACATTTCGATGCAGGCAAAATGCTAGATGCCCATGTACTGTGCGATCTGGGTACACGTTAAAGAATACCCGATGGTCAAAATTTCCGAAGCCCATCCCTACGGCGTCTGTCGTAACCATATCGCGGTTTTGGGACATGAAACCCCGACAATTATTATTATGATCACTTTCCTTGCGTGTCAATGTGCGTGTTCGCCGTTACTGTGTTGGTTGAGACTCTCTATCACCGGTGGCACATTCCCGCATAACATGAACTCTGGTATACGGGTATGTGCCACACGTGATTGAGAGAAAGGGTTTCATGACGTACGCGACAGGTATTTTGCGTTATTCATGTCATGACCAGTGAATCGTGCTCCTCATACACTGATCCCCTGCTATGCCAATTTTGCTATATTACAACCTATGGAGACTACCAGGGCAGCGCCCAAACGTAGGCGGCTAGATAGATAGATAGATACGTAGATAGAAACGGCCGAAGTGCCTGAGGTTCGCTAAGAAATGCTTCGCATTTAATACTTGGCACCTCTGCACAGTCATCAACTCACAGCAGCTTGGATGTGGAGCAGCGGCGATGCTATTCGTTTTCGAAGAAAGAAACAAAATATCCTGAAAGAGGAAGAGCGTTTGATCGGGCTAGAAAACGGTGACTGGTTCCCGCCCGTACTTTCGTCGCCAATTACGTAAGTTTCAGACCTGGCAGAACAAAATAAAATCATGACAGATTGCCCTATTGACTAATGTTACAGAGCCCCAGCTGAGCGGTAGCCTCCTCTGCCATGCTCGAGCGCAAGGCTCGAAGGCGTCGCATAGGCAGCCCGCACCGTAGACAGTGCGTGGTCATGAAACACGGAGGACAGTCGACACAGCAGATTCGTAGGACAAATTTTATTACATAATTACGTGCTTGCTACGTTCAAGTAAAACTTTCCCTGACTTGTTAGTTTCCCAGTCTGCCGCCGACAATGATCATTGTCGTAAGGGGGGGGGGGCTACACCCCCCTAACTTTTCTCAGTGGGTGGGCTAGCGCCCCCTGGCCCCCCGGTAGATACGCCTATGCTAATTGTGAAGGGACTATCATCACGTGCGCGTGGTGGTGCTTGGGGTATGTAAGAGGGAGGCGTCCAGAGCACGTTTAGGACAAATTTAACGCGCAAGTCTGGCGCCATCTTCGCATTGAGAATGAAGTCGCAGATAGAGAAAAATTGCGGCTTTTACACTGTTCCTACGCAGAATAAGTACAGGATTTGCGTATTCACAAAGAACATGAAACTGTATTGACGTAACAGGCATATGATTATTGTTCTCTTGATACTTTCGATAATTCAGCGTTAGGTTAATTCGGAAATTTATTCCACTTCCGTTAAAACCGAATTAACGAGCTATTACTACACATGGAAGAGTAGCCGTGTGGGTTAGACGGTTTCCAATTTCTGTTCAAGTGGTGTAGCGCGAAGCAGTAGATGTCTTCATTGTCGTTGCGTGCATTGTCCTACTTCACGCTACACCACCTTAGGCAATATTGCACTCCCATCAACCCCACTGCAAGAAAGTCGTTGTTGTCGCTATGCCACATGGGAGTTTCCTATTGCTTGATGAGGCGTTCTTCATTCTCATACATGAAATTTTTTATTTTGAGATCTCATGCTATACTGATTATCTGGGTTTAGAAATGTATAACAGCGCATAAAGAAACGCCTGAAGTAGTGGGATCTTAATTCTAGTTGTTGAGTGGACAGCAAAATGCGCATATCTTGTTTTCATGTCTGTATTTCGTATGTCACCAAATAAACTAACTGGTGTTCCGCAGAAGTATTGACTTTCTTTCCGATTTTATTTTTCTATGTGGTGTATATAAGAAATGTCATTAGCTATTGCATGTTTTTATTTTGCCTGTGCATGGTGCTACGCGCTCTTCGTAAGCATATATGTAAACACCTTTGACAAAGATCTGCCTGGCTGGGTGAAAGAATTCAGTTCGGCATCTAGCAATCTTGAAGAAAGGTCCAAACAAGTTTCAAAACGTCGGGTCTGCCACAAACTGCAGCTGATGTCACTTGATTCCTAAGCTACATCGTTTCTGCGATCGACATATATTTCGGATGTTCTTGCGTTTATTTTTTTAATCGGCTGTGGAATGTTGTGTTGGAAAGATTTTTCCTAAAACCGCACACAAGGCCACCACACAGCTCGCGTTGCGGGCAACTGCAGATCCTCACAAAATGTTTAACAATTTCAAATCTTCATATGGAGAAGTCTAATTGTACCGAATGAAATCCAACAGTTTTGTTGGAGTGCAGCTTGCCTAGAACAACATAAAGTGCTATAAGCTAAAGACATAGTGCAGATATTCACACTATGCCCTTTCTAAAGTTCCGAGCTAATGTTTTTTTGTTCACATTAGGGTGACTGTTGTTATTTGACAATCAACGAACAATATTGCTGCAATGAAGGGAAGGGGTAGACCAAGAATGCTGCGATAAAGGACCGGGCTGTTGCTGACAAAATTGTTCAAATGTAATCTTTCTAGTTGTTCTGTTGATTACTTACTCAACAAATATTTCGGAAATTGACCTATTGCGCCACTCTAATTTTAACTCAACTCATTTCGTTGCAGTAGTATTAGCAGTAGGTTGACTTAATTTTCTATTTATCATTGCCTAAAGATCAATGTAATTGCAGTATTAATGCTATCTAATTCAGTCTCATGTAATTATGCAACAGCGCACCTTATTCACTGAAAAATTCTTCCTCTTTGTATTTGTCAAAACAGAGGCTTATCTACTACTACCTGCACGAATAATTATCAACTAAGTATCAGCGGGAGAACTGCATGTCCGTCCATTCATCACATAATTAGGCGAATCGCTAAAAAAAGTTGGAGTTATTTCCCTCTCTGAAGGTGGATGACCGCTGGAGCTGACGGGCGTATCCTCGCCTCTGCTGTCATCGGCGTTCCACATAAGCGCTCCTACTATGGTGTGCTCACGATGAACGGTGTACTCATAATTACCACGCAAGACCGTGCCAACAAGTGACGCGGCGAAACACGCACGAATAGGCGTACCGCTCTACTTAAACTTTCTGTACAACTTCCGCGAAGAGGCCACCTATTATATCAGTCGCACTGTCTCCAGGATCGCCCAACCGTTGACCAATCGATGATGTCAATTAGTTACATCATGTGGCATCATGTATTCACGTCGTCGTGTGACGCCGCAAAATTTTGCGATCTGTGACGTCGTGGTGACATCAAGTGAAGACGTCATTACTTGACGTCATTGTTCGCTTGGCGGAGGTCAAGTGCCTTTTTTTCTATTAGGCGACGGACCCAAACGGACTTCAAAAATAAAGCAGGTATGCCATTTACAGGTCACTGTAATGAAAGTCTGACATAAAAGTCTCTAACACATGACATACATCTCCTAATCATTATTTCTCAATTATGTTCGTCATACAGTCTCGTCACGCAATACCAATCTTGCTACATATCAATCTTGTGAAACGGCCGCGAGTGCACCATGAGCTACATGTCATGCCGTACGTGACATACATTTCATAATTTTTTATGTGGTCACTTGTCCATTATGTTCGTCATAGGGTCAAGTCGCGCCATATTATTTTTGGCACATATAAAAAAGCGAAACGGCCTCGAGCGCACCACGAGCATGGCATCTTAATCATGCAGTACATGACATACATCTCATGATTTTTATGTTATTACTTGTCATTTATGTTCGCCATACAGTCACGCTGCGCGATACTAATTTTGGTGTGTATAAAGCTGGAGAAATGGCCCCGAACGCACCATGAGCGTTGCATGTAGGTCATGTCGCACATGACATGCATATGACAATTTGCATGTTAGAAATGGTCATGTATGGTCGTTATACATTTCTGTCACGCCATATCAATTTTTGTATATGGCCAGTGAACGTAGTGGCCGCGAGCGCCGCATGTGAATCACGCTAAGCCTGTCATATATGTTCGTCGTACAGTCACGTCACAGAACACCAATTTTGGTGTATATCTAGCGAGCGAAACGACCGCGAGCTCGCCATGAGCGTGGCATGTAAATCATGGTATGCATGACATACAAGTCATTATTGCCAGCTGTCATATGTGTTCGTCATACAGTCACGTCACACAACGGCACTTTTGGTGTATATCAAGCGAGCGAAATGGCCATGAGCTCCCCATGAGTGCGGCACGTAAGTCATGGCGCACATGACATGCATGTCGTTAGTTTCATGTTACCATCTGGCATATGTGTTCGTCATAGAGTCACATCGCGTGACACCACTTGTGGTGTATATCATGCGAGCGAAATGACCATGGCCTCGTCATAAGCGTGGCACGTAAGTCATGGCACACATGACATGCAAGTCATTTTTTTCTTATTTTCACCTGTCATAAACGTTCTTCATATAGTCACGTCACACAAAACCATTTTGGTGAATATCAATAGCGCAAAACGACCGCGAGCTCGCCATGAGCGTGGCACATAAGTCATGGCGCACATGACATGCAAGTCATTATTTTCTTATTCTCGCCCGTCATAAACGTGCGTCATATAGTCACGTCACACAAAACCAATTTTGGTGCATACCAAGCGCGAAAAACGACCGCGAGCTCCCCATGAGCGTGGCACATGAGTCATGATGCACATGACATGCAAGTGATTATTTTGTTATGCTTACCTGTCACAAATGTGCGTCATATAGTCATGTCACACAAAACCAATTTTGGTGTATATGAAGCGCGTGAAACGACCGCGAGCTCACTGTGAGCGTGGCACCTGTCATGGCGCACATGACATGTATGCCATGATTTACATGTTACCACCTGTCATTTATATTTGTGACACAGTCACGTCACGCAATACCACTTTTGTTGCATATCGATTAAGTTAAACGGCCGCGAGCGTCTCGAGACCATGACATTATAAATCGTGCCTTACATGACATGCCTCTCATGATCTGCACCTTAAGATTTGTCAATTATATTTGACATACACTGTTGTCACGGCATGCAAATTTCGGTTGACATCAAGTTAACCAAACGGCGGCAAGAGCGCCAATACCATGGCAAATAAATCATGCCGTTTATGATATGCATGTCATGATTTTCATGATATAGTCTGTTATTTATGTTTGTCATAGTCATGTTATGCCACGCCAGTTTGGTATACATCCATGATGCAAACGGTCATGAGAGCACAAAGTCGTAGGCGGCGGCTAGATAGATAGATAGATAGATAGATAGATAGATAGATAGATAGATAGATAGATAGATAGATAGATAGATAGATAGATAGATAGATAGATAGATAGATAGATAGATAGATAGATAGATAGATAGATAGATAGATAGATAGATAGATAGATAGATACGCTCAAGGTCGCCGAGGTTCGCTAAGAATTGTTTTGCGCTAAAAATCTATATTGTCATCTTATATACTTTTCGTTAGACACCACTGAACACTATATTGCTTACAATCAAATAATGATAATTAACCTAATTGATAATTAATCATAACAATAAACAGTACAAGTCTATTATATGAAATGATTATCTATCATTTATCGTAACGCTGCAAATTGAAATGCCATCTATACTATACATGTGCTTCCACACTGACATCTGGCCCCATAAATTTAACATAAGTTGTATTCGCTATTAATAATTATTACAATTACTAATTTCTTGTATGTCAGAGTGACAATTTGCATCACATCTGCTCAGTTTTCTTGAGTTTTAATGCGATCAACACGCACTTTTCCGTCATTTTAGCCACAGGCAATCCTTTTACCCCTGTAGGGCGGCTTTCCCGCAGTATGGAATGAGAAAAACTCTTCGGGAAAAAAATCCACCCAACGTAATCACACGAAATCGCAAACACTTAGAAAGGTTGTCCTAGTGTATCTGCCACTGGAGTGCAAATTGCGAATAATTGATAGTTACGCTACAATTTACTTTTAAATTATCAACCCACGCATTTTCAATGGAGGCACAAAAGTGTCTCGGGAAAAAAATCCTGCCGGCGGATTAAAACAAATCGTGATGTGCAGCATAAGAACGTTGTCGGCGTTAAGTACCTTGAGTGCAAATTGCGAAAAATGAGGCATTGCTTAGTAATCATTTTTAAAGATCGCCCCCCATAGAGTTAGGCCGAGCGCTTCCCCTTGGGGTCGACTTTGCCGCAGTAGTCGATGTCCCAGAAAGCTGGACATGCATACCCTCGTATTCCTTACTTTACAATAAAACCTTAGCTGGAGCATCAAAAACAAATACGTATATTCGTTACGTGGACAAAATTCTCCCGAAGGTTGAAGTGATTATTACGTAGGACGGTATAGTCTGGATCTCCTTGCCATGTAGCCCGTTTCACTACGAGAGCACTCATGTTTTATGCCTATAGTAAGCCTCGTGAGATGAAATGTGTTGCACTTTCTTTCTCTAATTTCGTTTTTATGCAATCTGGTAGAAAGTGCACAACGCTGAGTATTTCTTGCATGACGCAAAACAATGCCACTTTTTTTTCACAGGCACGCTGTGAAGGCTAAAGTTGGTTCAGTCCAGTATTCCCACTACGAGGCAAGCCCCATTACTAAGCAGATATCAGAAACTGCCTGCAGTGGTATCTTTGGCTGGTATGTCACTGCAGGTTTGAATTGTCCACTCAGCCTCAATGTGACCACGTATGTACCGGTATACTACAAGGGGCTAGAGAGCCAGGAGGTCTTCTTCGATGCGAATGGCCTCAAAAGTAAAATTGGAACACTTAGCTGGGGTCAACAAACCGTTACTAAAGGCACAAGGAAATATCGTATGGTAAGTGCACATTTTCGCTTTCTTTTTTTCATTGCTCGGAATGACGCAGTTTGTGATACGCTTGACCTGCCACGCCTGTCCGTGCGATTCGCAATGCCTACCGCTTTGTCGGTGAAATGGGTTAATTTAGAAGGTCCCCGTAGAGGATCACTAACTTTTACGGAAAAAAAAAACGACGAATATTACTAGAGCCCTGAGACAATACTCTCTTTCGCGATCTTTTCTTCATCATGGATATTACCCGATGTGGCGAATATGATGGTAAGACGTTCGTCGTAGCCATTTGTCAGAAACGGTGGAAAAACCCAAAGCACGATATTTTTATGTCGAAGTTAAGATTCACAAATTATCAACTAATAATGATTCTACGGCTAGGATACTAATGTACATGGAGATAAAAAAAAAACAAACGGTAAAGGCGTCTATTTGGCGGCACTGGGGCACAATGCTCAATGGCGGCAGTCAAGGTAGAGCACGGAACCTCAGCACAAGCGGTGTTCTTTCAAAAAGGAGCCAAGGAGGACGACCCACTAGAACGCGCTGGAGAGGGCGACCCATTACACAGTTCTAAGGCTTCGCTACAAAACCAATATAAAATGATTCAACAGTTCTGGTTGTGTTGTTGACGCCTAAGAAGGATCAAAAAAGAAACGGTGTCTGAAGTTCGGCCGCTCTGGAAGCGCCTTTATGGCCCGATCACTGTTCTTGTAGAAGGCTGGCCAAGGGTCTGGTGGCACAGCTTTCGGTGGAGAGCTGGACGACGGGCCAGCGCTGCGCTGCCACGGCCAGCACATATCAATGTCGAAACAAAGCTGCACCCAAGCAGGTTTCGGAGCACTGTACCATGGCAGGAACGACAGCAGGAACCCTTCATGGACAACGCACTTGCTCTGGGAATGCGGCATCGTTAGAATTTGGTCAGGGCTTTCGATAACTTTGAAAGCAGTGTTAAAGATAACACCAAATTATAACATGCAGCTAAGCAGTTCCAAGGCTTCGCTACACATACAATAGCCCTGACCATGTAGGAGGGACGTTGCTGAATACTTATTCAAAAGAAAATGGCATAGAACGTTATCGGAAATGAAGAACTCACTATTCCGCTCTTAAAATAATCGCTGCGTGCATGGGCACATGCATCACCTGAATTACCCGTGTACAGCACTGCCAAGTCAAAATATCAGGTTTGGTTAGTGTGAAATGGTGTTCCACCATTTGCCGCCTTACAAATCTCAATAACCCCTCGATCTGGCGCCTACAAAGTAATCTTTAACTGTTGTGTTAAGTTTAGTGCGACAAATATTTTTAGCTCAAGGATAACTCCCTACTAGACCGTTTATCTAAGTCAAGAAGCTGCCCTACGTATCTATAGAAGTGTACTTCACCTGAAAGCAGAATAGAATAAAAGAGTACCGAAATCTCTTGGTTGACCTTATAGTGCAAATATTACACTAGCGAATTTATCGCGTGGCAATGTTCTTATATATATTCAATAGGAGTGACAGCTGGGATACTTGAAATTGGTTCAAGGTGAAGCTGACAACGCCCTGAAATCTCATAAATGAAACATGAAAATACACACGGCATTTGTGTACTTCTTTTACCTTCACATTTCGTCCCCGCATTTAGACGGTTTCCCGTCTTCGTAATTATGATCCACACTCAAAACTAGGTGTATTGGAAGATTTTGACTGTGAAAAAATTCGGCCGGTCCCACGCCTTGTAGGAATCGGTTTCATGCGAAGCACTCAGTCAGTTGTTATATGCTACATTTTGTAGCTTTGAGCCAAGAGTTACGAGGTCGATAGATGTATTTTTGTGTGTGCAGTAGTTGTTTGCACATTATGGGCTTACGAGGCATGTCGAGAACGATGGCCTTTCAAGGGTAACTAATGGTCTGACGTGAGCACTCACGTTAGATCGCATACGTCAGTATTGTCGAAACGAAGTGCACAATACGGTGCGATGATGTGAATATCATACGTACATACCTTTTATTAGCGTATTCCTCCAGCGTCCAGCGACGCTTGAATCTGGCTTGCTGAATCATAGGAACAGAAATGAATCTTTATTAGACTGCTATAAAAGCGAAGCCAACACTGGAACCAATAATGACGCTAACCGGACGTCACGCCTGCATCATAGGAGTACATATGTAATGTTTATTGCTTTGTTGTAAAATTACATAACCAGCATCACAAACCTAATAGACGTTGCACCGATATTACGCCCGCACAGAGCGTTTCTCCATTGCAGTTTCTAGACTTGGCTTCGCTCTGTGGTACAATACCTGACTGCCACGTAAAATGCTTGGGTTCGATTCCTGCTGGGATCGTAGTTTCTATTTGAATTCGGGAGGTCGACGCTGCTGAAGTAGGTTTTAGATGCGAAGGAGCTTAAGGCGGGGGCTTTGCCCATCCATCCCTCTCGCGGCATCCACACCCCCACTGCGCATGCGCGCCCCCTGCCCTTCTGTCTCCTCTCCTACGCTCCCACCTCTCGCGCGCCTCACTCTCTCGTGCGCAACGCCGCGATGAGCGCCCTCATATGCTCATCCCCTCTCGCGTGCCTCATTCTCTCCTGCGAAACGCCGCAATGAACGCCAGCGTCAACGATGAGCGCCAGCGCCGCCGCCAGTGTCAGCGTTAGCGCCAGCACAAGCATGCCACGGGAGGCGTCCACGCCCCCACTGCGCATGCGGGTCCCCTCCCCCTCCCCCTCTCTCTCCTCTCCTACGCCCCCCCCCCCTCTCGCGCGCCTGTCGACCGCGTTCCCCGCTCGCCCTGTGACACAGAGGAAGAATCATTTAGGAGGTGCAACTCTGCTACTTGAGGCGACCAGATAACGTCATATTGCCGGAGAGCCACTTCATGCTGGCGGCGTCTAGCGGCACGCAAGGGAAATGCCGCCGTATCGGTTTACCAGGGAACCGGCCTCGCGCGTTGTGCCCGCTCCGCCGCAGTCACGAAGCATGATTCCCTGCAAGATTTGCGCCCACTTTTTCAGGTTTCAACAAAACGCCTGCGTCCCATTTTAGTTTAGTAAATGCCGAAGAACATCATACTGTGCGTAGCAGCGTTATCACAGCCATGGCGGCTAGATAAAAAGAATAGGTACAGAGAAGGCAATCCACACAAAAAAAATTGCGAGCCTGTTCAAGCAATCGCCGCTGTCGTCTCCTCACGAACGCAGCTATAGAGAACGCGCGTGGGCGTGCTCGCCCGGCCGCGTCCGACCAGTAGCGCTTCTTTTTTTGGCGGTTGCGGCTTCGCGCCGCAAGGCGCCGCCAATAGAAGTGCCTCCATCGGCGCATGTTCTTTTTGTATGTTTTGTGACGTGATCTGGCCGCCCGCCGATGCCCCTTGAAACAGGGGTTTCGCCTGCTAAATCTTTCTTCCTCCGTGCCCTGTGAGAATTAAAGTCCAGACTAGACGGAATACACGACGCGCGTAGCGTTCCTCTTCGAGCTCAACGACGCTTTGAATGGATGGATGCAGCTTACGGCGCGGGACTTCGCCCAAGCTAAAGAACCTGGCGCGACAGCTCAAAAAAATATTACACCATCTCCCGCTCAAGCGAACCATCGCTCCGCTGCTTCGCATCCACACATGGTTCTTTTTAGAGGGAGACGGTGTAATTTTTTTCTTAACACTCACGCGTTTAAATTACGAATGTGTGCTCTCGCCATTCTTGGGCAGATATAAACAATCACCTGTGGCGCATACCCGAACACTGCGGCCTGTGGTAAACGGGTATGTGCCACACGTGTCTGGAGGAAAGGGTTTGACGACGTACGCGAGATCATTTTCACGTTTTCCTGTCGTGGCCGGACAGTCATATTCGTCAAATTATTTTACCCTCCTGTGCCAGTGTTAGTATACACCAAGGTAAGGAGGCGACCACGAGAGCACCCAGACGTAGGCGGCTAGATAGATAGATAGATAGATAGATAGATAGATAGATAGATAGATAGATAGATAGATAGATAGATAGATAGATAGATAGATAGATAGATAGATAGATAGATAGATAGATAGATAGATAGATAGATAGATAGATAGATAGATAGATAGATAGATAGATAGATAGATAGATAGATAGATATCTACGTATCTATCTATCGCATTTAAAACATTTGGCAATTCCAACAGGGACAAAACCATTGGCGTAATCGCGGGGGATTCAGGGGAGTCCTGACCCCCCCTTGTGTTCAGACGGGGGGGGACACCGCTTGAATGTGCCCCCCCTTGAGATTTGTCTTTCAAACATCATATACTTGAATTGCTTGACAGTTAAATATAGCGCATTCAGCTTTTTCAAATGGCTGTTTATACTAATGTATGCACCTGTGTTCAGTACCCCTCGGGTGTGTGAGACTATTGAAATCGCAACTGCCGCTCAACCGGTGCAGAGAAGGCTCAATAGAACAACGCAATTACGCAAGCTGGGACCCCATGCTAGTTTTTTAAATTTTATTTGAAAGCATGATTTTATTCGTAGATTAATAAAAATAAAACCTGTATTTAAAAAAATGGCCGCCATGGCAAGATGTGTGTCTCCCTTATGATTCTTCGGGATTTACGCCACTGTAGAAAACAATGAAAAGCAAACAAAAGCGTTTGCACTGTTAACTTTCCTTTATCCATTTCAGTTTGGCTTACATCTCTCGCAGTGATTGAGATTACAGGAACAATAGATATATGTTTACATATTACGTACTGTTGAGAAGGAATGTCGGCGTTTAGCATAATATACTAGGGTCTCATGTGCTTATTTGAGACCATAGAGGCTTTATTATTTGAAGCCACGCAAACAAGTATAGGATTGCGGATCCAGAGCGGCCATGCGGGTCATACACAATTTTGCTATGGCAACGCTTAATAAAAAAAAGCCGCGCATATCCACGAAGTGAATGATGGTGAGTGGGCGAAGCACTGAGATCATTCGGGTAACCGTAAATCCCCCGTACATTGCCCTCTCGAGCATGTAAATGCGTGACAAAAACGTGTCAACAGTATGTACAATGTTGTATTATTGATGTCATAAGGCGTATATTGTGTTGAGGTGCGGAGTTCGTTTCCCCTTCATTAGGACCTCCTTGTGATGGGTGAAATGAAGAGCCAGGGGTTCTTGAAGGGGAAATAAATCTGAAGTTAGCAAAGACGAGGTCTATACACGTCCCCCTGATTGTTGTTGGATGTTTATGGGCATATGAAATGCATCTGAGAGCATAACGCGCCCCTAGCGGTCTCCATTCAAACCAGAGCACACACCTGGAGCGAGCGCTCCTGCCGCAACGCCCCTACCGGTCTCCATGCAAACCAGAGCACGCGCCGGGTGCGAGCGCCGCTACCGCAGCGCCCCTAGCTTTCTGTATTCAAACCAGAGCTACGCCAGACGCGGGTGTACAAGGCTCGGACCTAAAGTGCTTTGTCCCTAAAAAAAACCCACGCATATCCACGAAGTGTATGATGATGAGTGGGCGAAGCTCTGGGGATCGTTCGGTCACCGTGAATCTTCCGTTTGTCGTTTTTGCCGTTTTGCCGCCGCTTCCCGCGCCCTCGCCTCCGGAGTAGTAGCTTGTCGTCGGCGTTCCGTTGAGCCGCCGCATGCTGCGCCTTACGTTCGTTTTCATCCATGGCAGAAAGAGAATGTGTGGTCTGGAACACGCTTACATACGCATTTGCACCGCAGCGTCCTCTCGTTTATTTAAAGTAACATGAAAGTCGATGACAAAGCTCGGTCCTAAGGTCCATGCCTCGACCCTAAGGTGCTTCGCCCCTAAAAAAACAAGGTTGATCCCTCCGTGATAAGAACCTGTATACCACGAAAGTATAACGTGTCTTTACAAAAGTACTTCGATGTGCATTGTACATTGATAAATGAGAGCTTGCGCAACGTCTCCGTGTCGTTGGCGGCTCTAGCACCGTTTGATGTGGACGCAGCTATGTTGATCCTAGCGGCACATCTCCGTGCCTAAAACAAACGTCACTGCTTATGATTAAACTTCTGGCGCTCTTTGGCTATCAAATGGCCCTTGCGCCAATAAACACCATATATCATCACCATGACTAAACCTTTGTGGTAGCTGAAGTAGTAAACATACACCTGGACACAGCGTATGGTGAATCCCGCGCAAAGATGGCATCAGAAGCACATAATGACTAGTACACAATATCCATTCATGAAAAGCGTCGTCATTTGAGGAGAGAAACGGCAAGCTGTGCGCTCTCCAGTAATTGGGAAACCTACAATTCTTTCTGCCCATGCACACACTACGCCACAGAGCTTAAAGAACGTGAGATGCTGAGCTCGTCGCTTGAGCCGTGAACGCGCGTAGGCGTTCTGCTGCCTTTTGGCCTGTCTCTCACTGCAGCAAAGCACTCACTCAAACTACATTGAAATGATATGAAACGGTAATCGGGGAGTCAGCCTCCGCGGCGTTGTCACTACCGAAGAGCCTCATGTCGGTTCGTTGATGTCACGATGCAGTACTTCACTTCATATCTCCAACACGGTGACACCACCCCACGCCAACCAAGTTCAGTGTGAAGGGGAGGAGATATGAAAGATATAAGGCGCCTTTGTAAAAGCGCATGCATGAGCGTCGGTAGCGCAGTGGGTAGAGCCACCGAGTTCCTATCGTGGGGGCCCGAGAGGTCGTGCGTTCGACTCCCATGACATCCAAATCCACGAAACTTTCTTCGTGGTTTTCTTTTGTCGTCTGTTCGTGTGCATTTTACCGATGTCATATTCGTGGCCGGAATGATGTCAGTGAACTTTTCGTGAACGCGGCAAAAAACACTTTCGTGTTGAAGTAGGAGGTTGTCTAGTGGTCTAATATTGTGCAGAAATGAATACATAGGAAGGGAATACAAACTAAAACAATAGATATGCTTATTTGCAGAGCATACGCACGCCTCCATTGGCATACGTAATTTTTTTATCAGACGTGTTGAACCCGCGACCTTTTGCGTGTTTTTTTGTGATGTTATACAACAATAATCATAATTTCAAACATCCAAGTGCTTCGTTTAGGAGGCTCATGTGTAACATAAGAGCTGTAGTTACCTTTGTATAAAACAGCGTATTTGAGCTTACACCTAGGAAATAGTGAAGCAATACATCTGTGTTTTTGTTTTTCTAGATATGCAAGTTCGCCATCAATATAGGCTTCTATGGATATCTCGTGTACGACCTATACTATGGAGGCAGACATTTAAGATGGGTTTCCGTCAACATCACTACACTCGCGTACTACTCCGAAAAGCTCAGAATAGAAACAGTAAATTGACGTACACCATGACAGGCACCTTTGGCGAGGAGATATGGTGCCATGAAAATTCAAATAAAAAACATTGATAAAACTTGTTAAGACCTCCAGTGTTCCTTAACATGTTTTATACCTGATGATTTGCTTCTAAACGACTTCTATGAAAATCTTTTTCAAAAATCCTCAATAAAACTAGAGTTGCCGGTTATATCGCCTGGTCATTACAAGATGTTTCAAAAAATGTGTTAAAAAAATTCGGCAGATCCCACGTACCGTGGGAATCGATGTTATGCGAAGCATGCGCGGGATGGTGACTGTAGCGTCATTTTTCAGATTGAGCGAAAAGTTACGGGATGACGTTAGAGAAATATGGAAGTGGTATACGCACACTCATATGTTGAATAGTCGTATATGTATTATGCAGCCAGATGTTTACAGTTGCGTAATGATGGCAACAGCAACATGGGTGTTACTAACACCAGACGCGATATGCTGATATGTAGTGTTTGTATTCTTCAATACTGGATAGCGCGAATCCAAAGAAGGAACACAGATGCACAGGACAAGGGTTTCTTGCAACTAAGATTCAATCAGGAAATTTTCCCTAGATATATACACAGCTTAGTGGCACGCGCAGGCGCACTGCACGTGCGCTACAGTCACAGTTACAGTTATGCTTATACTTGTCCGTTATGACGGAGAACGTATGCACGTTGCACGAACCCGTGTGTATGTGTAGAAAGGGCTCTTAACAGTTCTTGAATAAGGTCATCATCAAAGTGATCAGTGAGTACCAGCAGCTGGACCGGACTTGTCAATCGGATCAGTTCGTGATCGCAGCTATGAGGAGTCTAAGTGTAGTGAAGTGCGAGGTACAGTGCTGCTCGTGGAAATCCTGGATGCCTCTTACGATTAAATGATCTGTGATGCCTCCTGTCATGGACGCGGCAGCGAAGTTATTTGATGCCCTCTCGACATCCAATCTGTCCTTCACGCAGTATAAGGACCAAGCGTTGTTGGGTCTTGATAAATCAAAGTTGAAGTCACCGGCAATGATGAGATGTCTGGTTCTTTCAGCATATTTATTGCAGGAAGCATTGACGCCGGTTTTTGCGTAGTCCATGTGGTCCACGTTGCGGACCACGTGGACGTGTGGATGGTAGCTTAGCGTCTTTCAGGGGTGTTCTGTGTTGAGTTTCCTCACTTTCCTTGCGTCCGAAGCGGTGGTGTGGTGGTTAAGGTGCTCGGCTGCTGACCCAAAGGTCGCTGGTTCGATCCCGGCCGGGGCGGTCGCATTTCGATGGAGACAAAATGCTAGATGCCCATGTTCTGTGCGATCTGGTACATGTTAAAGAACACCGGATGTCAAAATTTCCGGAGCCCTTCGCTAAGGCGTCTCTCATAATCATATCGTGGTTTTGGGATATAAAACCCCAATAATTATTATTATTAACAATTTCCTTGCGTGTACATTTGTGTGTTCGCGGTTACTTCTTTGGTTAAGATTATCACCTGTGGCACATACCCGCATAACATTAACTCTGGTTTACGGGTATGTGCCACACGTAACTCAGAGAAAAGGTTTCATGACGTACGCGACAGGTATTTTGCGTTATTCATGTCATGACTAGTGAATCGTGTTCGTCATACACCAATCCCCTGCTATGCAAATTTTGGTATATTACAAGTTATGGAAACGACCAGGAGAGCGCCCATATGTAGACGGCTAGATAGATAGATAGATAGATAGATAAATACGTAGATAGAAACGGCCAAAGTGCCTGAGGTTCCCTAAGAAATGCTTCGCATTTAAAATCCTCAAAAGTAAGGGAAATTAAATATTTGCGTGCTTACTTCATAATTATTTTTTTGTAGCGGCTCTAAGTAAGAAAGAGCAGCGCGCGGGCACGGGCGCCAGCTCAGCTAGCGCGAAGCGGAGAAGGACGAAGTCAGATAATAGAAAGCTTGACAATACAAACAAACAGACAGACAGACAAACAACAAACAAACAAACAAACAAACAAACGAAAAGCCAGCCAACGATGACGCGTTGTGTCTACTTGTCTCCTGACAGTGGCGCAGTCGTCAAACACGAAACCTGCAGGCAGCCATGTGCTCGTGCGTCTTCGGTGTTCCGGCGCCGGCATCTCAGGCAAGCTGTCCACGATTCCTCGAATATGAAACCCACCTACCTGTCACTGCACCAAGCACAGTTCGGGGACGGCGTCTATGCCTTCTCGGCACTTCATGGGCACCCGGCGCTGAGAACGCCGTCTGGGGATGACGTGAAGGCCTCCTCGGCGGCTCAACTTTCTTTCACCGGCACCGTGATATCCGTTGACACCAAGACACCACATGAGTCCCTCCTGTCTGGGAATGCCGTTAATCCTCCCAAGTGCATGGATCCCGTGACCAGGACTCTGTCCTCATGTCAGCCTCCAACGGACGCCGTCCACGCGTCCTTGGCTATGGATTGTACCACTGTGAGTACCGGGGCTGCTGTATTCTCCGCAGATGCCGGCCCTGTCTCTCTATGCGGATCACCCGACGTCGGCATGAAGCTGCTGCATACCATCGCACAGCTGCGCATCACGACTAACGCCTTGACAACGTAGTTTTCCGTATTGACGTGAACAGCGCGTGTAATACACAAAGGACGAGGAACAGACGAGGACTAGCGCTGACTTCCAACTGAAATTATTAACACAAACATAGAAAAACGAGAACAAGTAGGCACACGTGATCGCCGCTCATTTGAATTGCGCATGACGGCAGGCATGGAGAGGGAACCAAGAACCAAAGGAATTAATAAGCAAAACCACGAAACCGCGAAAAAACGTCAGGTGAAGCAACCGGAGTGTGTCTAGGTTATCTGGCCGGATGAACTTAGGTAATCTATTTCTTTTCAGTGAGGGCGATTGAAGGTTTGCTGATACAATTGCCTTTAGCGATGGCTGCAGCTTCAATGATTATGCGCGTGCTATCCTGACAATGCCTAGCTAGAATCTGTGTGTTATCAAATACTGGAGCGCACCCGCATTGTGAACAGTGCGTTGCAAGGAAACCTTCTGTCCCTCTGCGTACCTTTTGGTTATGCAAACCAAAACCTTTTGGTTAGGCAATTGTATCAGCAAACCTTCAATCGCCCTCACTGAAAAAGAATAGATTACCTAAGTTCATCCGGCCAGATAACCTAGACACACTCCGGTTGCTTCACCTGACTTTTTTTCGCGGTTTCGTGTTTTTGCTTATTAATTCCTTTTTGGTTCTTGGTTCCCTCTCCATGCCTGCCGTCATGCGCAATTCAAATGAGCGGCGATCACGTGTGCCTACTTGTTCTCGTTTTTCTATGTTGTGTTAATAAATTTCAGTTGGAAGTCAGCGCTAGTCCTCGTCTGTTCCTCGTCCTTTGTGTATTACACGCGCTGTTCACGTCATATGGATACCAACTAGCCCGGTCACACACCTTGCTTGTAGTTTTCCGAGCTGACTCTTGCCGCCTTGCCAGCCTTTTGCGCAAGCAATGCCGTGGTGGCTGCAGCCATCTCATCCGAGAACCACCGTGAGCTCCGGTGTGCACTCACGCAGCTCTCAGAGCAACTGAGCCGCTTGGCGTGGGTACACTCCGGCTTTTCGCCTGCCGTAACACCATCGCCGGCTTTCTGTGAACTACCAGTGTTCCGCAGATTTCAGGACGCCGCCAAAAATTTGGTGCCGACCCTCAATGCTCTCGGAGCTCGCGAGGCCTGGATGGACCAGCAGCAATGGTGGGTGGCCATCGACCACCTTCGCGATGCCGCCAAGGCATGGCATACCTACGAAGGCGTCAGACAACGATCTTCGCCTGATTGGTGTGCGAGGCTGAGAAGCCTTTTTCTCCCGCTATCATATGCTTGCGACCCCCTAGCTACCTGCTCACTGTCTGCAGCGAATGGGAGCTGCGAGACGTAAGCGAGATCGCGAAAAGCGCCGTCCGGACGGTGCAGCTGTGTCTTGCAACACCTGCAAAGCAGGCTTCGTGGAATGCCCCTCGATAGACAACGAAATAGGCCGCAACGTGGGCTTCGCGGTCGAGAGATCAAACTCCGCTTTGCAACCCAACTCAAGACCTTCCTTTACCGAGACCAAGACCATCTCGAAGCCACTGAAGTCCATGAATGGGGTCTCCAGCTCATCATCAGTTGGGCACGCGGAGGCGCCGGCTTACTCTGCAATGACACCAGTGCTATCTCAGAGAACAAGGAACGAAGGACAAGGCACCACTCCCATGTTGACCCACCATCGAATGGACTGCGTTGGCAATGCTGATTCAACGCAGTCAGAAAAGCGGCCCCCAGTCTCGCCTTCGCTAGGGCACATGCAGGTGACAGCTCCTGTTGTGTCCGAGATACCACCGGGGAAGGAACTGGAAGAGCGTATAACAACCATCACCGCTGACGCGACCGATATGGCTGACGCAAAAATAGACCTGCCACTAGAGCCCGGTGGTTCGAATCGTGATATAAGCTCCCCTCACGTGGACAGCTCTGCGACCGTCGACATTCAGGCGGACATAAATCACACCTTGCAGCTAAAGCCTGCCAATGAGCTCACGGTGGTTGTTGAGCTATTTTTCCCTCAACTTGTGATTTCATGGCCGCCCACCTGGGGTAAAAAAACGCCCAACAGCCCGTTCACTGCTTCCCGTATATTCACTCCTACCCTCTAGTTGAACCTTCTGCAGAGCACGTAGAGTCGCAGCGTGGCCGAGACCTGAAGTCACAATGAGGCAGCCAATGTCGGCCACCTGAGCCTTCGGCACTTCAGCAAGACACGTCGTGGCACTCCCAAGAGAGACCAATGCGGCACAGCGAATGTCGTCCATCTGAAACCATTGCTGCAGCTCTCCCTGCAATTTTGCAGCGTGACCCACCACCCAGCATCGACGGAAGAGCGCGTACGCATCCCCCGAAGTCGGGAGATATGCCCTGCACGTGCGCCCTCTTCCCGTCAACATGACACGTGAAAAACACAGTGGCAGGCGCCTTGCGCGAGCGGAAGCAATAACCCGCGAATATTCCCGCCACCTTCGGGGCATCTACAGGTGACACGTTCCGTTTAAACTACTTCACATTTGGTTACATGATACATTCCCCAACACCTTATCCTCCCCGCTAATACACGTTGCTAACTTATCTCCATTTATTTTACTTTTTACCAACTGGTCTTTATTTTCTAAATTTATCGTTGGGATATTTCCCCTCATCTTTTTTTTATTTTCAAGTGGCTTTAAGCCCGGTATATGCACGTCGAAGGGCTTCCCCCCTTTCCTCTTCGTTATTTTACCAAATGGGCCACTAACTCAGGCCACTATGGGAACAAATACGAAATTTTTTACGTGGACGCCTATGGCTCCCACCATTAGGGGTGGTACACGACCTACATTGTCCACCAAAACGTCGCGGTGAATTGCCTAACATTCAGAGCTCAAAGCTCAAAACATAACACATGCGGAGGAAGTCACCATCACGCTAGCCGCCGAAGACCTAGATTCACGTCATCATCACGGACTCGAGAGGAGCCTGAAGAAATTTTGAGCACGGGTGCATTCCTCACCTTGCGTATCGCGTCCTTCCAAAAAGCAATTACCTCCGGACCCCCGCGTTTCGAGTGATCATATGGGCATCGAAGGCAACGAAACGACAGACGCCTTTGCCCGCGCGCTTGCTCTCCGGGTAACGCCTTCAGACACTTCAGAAAGGGACCCCGAACCTAATCAGGCCTTCCCTTTTCGAGAAGTTCCACAATTATACCAATTCGGCCACGCAGTTTATCCTAAACCCTGTAAGGGCCTTACAAAGGCAGATGAACGCACACTACTCCGCCTTTACACCAAAGCACTGCTGCGCCCGGCTATGTTAAAATACTTTGATCCGGCCTGTACAGCAAAGTGGTCGCACTGCGCGCAGATGTCTTCGGACAATTTCCACATTTCGTGGCCATGTCACTCTACCCCGAACCTCGCTCTAAAACCAAACCCCACCTGGGAGTACTAGGAGGCAGCCCTGCTCGGCTGTTCCGACCCGGAGAGCCAGAAGGCCCTGCCTGGTCAAAAGAGCCCGAGTCGCGGCGGTCGCCAAAGGGGTCCTGTGATAAGGTGCCCACCTAGTGATTTTGAGGGGTGGAACCTTCCGGGTCACCTGAAGCTTCCTCCCTATTGCACCTGAAATAAAGTTTTTCAAACAAGCCTAGTGTAAAGACACAGGTTGGCGCTCGGGCACGGGCATGAGCTCGGCTGACACGAAGCAGAGGAGGACGAAGTCAGGTAACAGCCAGCCAGCCAATGATCAGTCGGTGTGTCTCTTTGTCTCGTTTCGCAGCAAAATCTTAAGATGGCCGGTGAGATTCATTAAGTGAGGAATTAAGGCAACTCATTTAATCAACGTTTTCAATGGTGGAGTCAAATGGGAGAATTGACGTCTTTCAGGCGAACAGTCCATCGCCATTTTGAGATTTCGCAATAGTGGCTGCTGGTAATAATTGCGGAGTAAAGAAATTCGACAACATTTGCTGACGAAATCACCACTGAATGTTAAAGGGACCGACAACTGTTTTTTCTCGACCCAGTTTTTTACGGCGCGACAGGAAGCTTACCCTTTGTAGCGTTTGTAGCTGCAGTGGTTTATCCGAAAAGCGCGTAGTTATTTTATAAGCAGTATTTTTCGATCTGAAAGACTCCAAACACGCATGAAGGCTTGCTCCAGCAACGCTGAGAATTGATAGCTATGCCGCTAGCCCTTGTGAAAGCTGTCGTTGTTCTGCTTTCGCAGGAGTTACTGTAACTATGCTTAACCACCTTTATTTTGAGCTTTCCAAACATTTTTGAATATAGCAAGCTGTTACAATGAGATGATGTGGCTCTATACACCTTCTCTGTATTTGTACAGAGTTGTGTGCGCTGCGCCCAAGGTTGCCTGCGCCTGTGTCAAGGCTGCCTACGCCAAGCGAAGGCAGCGCCACTTTGTTGCAAACAACTAACGCAGACCTATATGCACATTTTTATGGAGTAATATCTTTTAATATAAAGAAATGAACAATATTTCAGTACTAACAGAAAAGTCATCTAACGCGTACACCAGTCAAAGGTCACGTGACCGGCTTCATCGGACCATTTATGATTTTGCCGCCAGAGGCGCCAAAGGTCATTTTCTGCGACTTTCAATGAAGAAATAAAAATATAAATCCACCTCTCACGAGATAAACAGGGTTGGTTTCAGTCAATGCGACGGACAATCTTTTCATCAGTGCAGTCATCTCATTTCATATTCTGGGCAGTTGTCGGTCCCTTTAAGTCTATCTTTGAGCCACCCCAGTGCCCACTCCCCCCTCCCCCCGACTGTCGCTTTCTACTGCCAAGCATCACGTGACTATTTATTGGCGCAGGTCGCACATTACGGCGTTTCTAGAATGAAAGGTCCTGCTGTTCTTATATTTATAATGCACGCTAAACAACGTCAGCTCGCTGAAATTACTCAGGAGGTTTCATTGCATTTTCTTTTCCATGATAGAGCTTTTTCCACGAGGTTTTGTACGTCACGTTAGACATTTTGTACATTCAAGCTGTCGCATATCCTCCGATGTATACTATCAGTTGTCAAGGCTTAAACAGCTGGCTCAGTAGTGAAACAACAAACATCAGTGATCTCTTAAAGACATGTAATAGGTTGAATGGCCGACCCAATTACGTACATCTCATTAACAAGAAACAGTCATGAAATCAAGCGTTTGTATCAAAGGTCGATTGTCTGAGAAACGTGTGGATCCTGTTGTTCAAAGTAAGAGCACCTTAAGGCATGGACTTGCAAAACGTCACAAAAAAAAGTCGAGGTTTTCTGCAAAAAGCAAAAAAGAACAGAAATATGCGACGCATACGTTTATTAAAAGAAAGTTGTGTTTGTGTCAGGCAGAGGTCATAATACTAACGTGATTCGCTGATTGGCATATTTTTTCCAGTAATACCTGCACGCTTGTTAGTGGCCGTCACCTTTCCAACAGGCTCTCAATGTCAGGTAGCTGATATACACACATCCATGTTAACATGCGATGTAGGCTGCCGGTCGAGAATGCTGCATGGTTACTGTCGAGAGCACTGTAATATTTCGTATGCAACGTTATGACATCAAAGCTTCTGTTTACCGCGTCTTTAAGAAGAAAGAAAAATATATAAACGCCACCCAATACTTTCATGGCCTATTCACTGAGGAAAAGCTGAAATATCCAATATTTGTACCGCGTAGTATGAAGTTACGATTTTCCCGTTACACAGTAACCGTCATAAAAAAAAACCACAGATAGGCCACATTCTACGGGTTACGCTAAGTAGTGGTACAGTCATGCGTGCGAGGGAGTTGCTGGCAGTTGAGACACATTAACACAAGATACCGGCATCTGTATGAATGTGCCGTGATAGGGAGTGCCCTCTTTATAGGAAACACAGCAGTGCTTCAGCGCCGAGCAAGGGGTTCGTGTGGCCACAACCAACAACGAGATGGCCTTTAAGTGGCGACCACGCGCGATCAAGAAAGCTCCGATAGCTTTATTCTGACACACAGTAGGCCACAGAAATTGTGGTCGTTAAGCCTCCATTGTTCCGCCATTCCGTGCGTCCAACACCTCGGCGCGCTTGCCGCAAAAGCTAAGTTACGTGACAACAGAGTTCCTCTTGCGCCCTTAAGTCAACCATGGTGCATTTTCCTCACGTTCACACCCGAAAACCGGCATTTCCTTGCCCCCCCCCCCCCCTATCCAGAATATAGTGCGACATCTGAACATTGTTGCGTTCATCAACTTAATGAAGCCGTAGACTTACGCACTACGAAAATACTTGACAGTTCGCGTCAAACTCTTAAGCAAACCGTTAGAAACACGCTTCATGTTACCGCGTGACCAGTTGCCTTCAAATTATCCCTTATTGGCGAAAGGTTCATGTGTGATCGTAAGAACAAGAGCAAAGACAAGACAGATTTGCACTTTCTTGCCAAGAAACGATGGCCTTGCTCAAACGCGCAGCTAGCATGATTTCTTAGATGAATTGTTGCGACACCGGTTCGAGTGCGGCCTTCAGCGCGTCGACATTTAGGAACACTTGTTCATTCGAGAACGTCAAAAACAGAAAAGAAGAAAAAGAAAAGCGTCCCGCGAGATTTTATATAGAAGCAGCGCTGAAAAATGGGCAAGTAACGCATGCCTAACACAGTGACAAAGAAGCGTGCGCAAAACGCGTATCTCGCAAGCACAGTTTCCAGCAAGGTGTATTGTGCGATAACATTGTAGCCCGCCAAAGCACGAAGCCAGAGCGTGAGAGCATGCAGATGCTCCGTCCTGCACGTTCTAGCGGCAAGGCCAAATTCAATGCGTTTTCACGCCTAAAACAAGGCACAAAAAAAAAAGAAGCTGGCGGTGAGCTCCGTCGCAACGCGAAATTAATTGCAGTTCAAAGCTTGTAAGTTCGACCACAGCGCCTGAGCTCTGCGTCTGTGTAGATGAACGTAGACATTGGGACAGTTGGACAGTGTTGTCTGTTGCTTCAATAAGCACCTGGAGTCGTCTTTTTTTCGGACCTACAGCTACACAGCCTACGAAGTTTCGTTTTCAATGGTGAACAGATCAAGCCGATATACACGCTCTACAATCCCCTACGGGCCAGCAATCAGAAGCGAGTGCTACGATTCTACCCCGTTCTGCAACATCTGCAAGCCTTGCTTGGACGAGAGTGGCGTGAACAAGTCCAGTTTGACTGTGGCAGTGTGCGTAAGCTGAACGCCGTGAAGACACAGCTGCTTGCATAAGAGAAGCATCCGATAGGAATCAAGGGATTGCTGAAGAACTACCAGTATCCAGTGAGCAAAGAACTCCGCCGTATCAGTGGTGACAAGTCAACTAATCAACTTAAAGGCAATAATGGCCCCATGTATAAGAAGGCTACACCCATACGCTTTGCGTTCCGCTTAATTTTCGAAGTCCTTCTCATGTTATAAAAGCTTGAAATTGTTTTCCTTGTGGGTACTGCAAATTCCACGCCGCCAGTTGTCGAGTGATTAAGAGTGACTGCTCTATCGTATTGTGAACTAACTTAAATGCCATTGTAAATTAAATTTCGCACACTAATACTACGCCCTGCTAAGACAAGAGTTATTCGTCAACCTATGAGGAGGAAAAGGTTCCCAAAACTACAGCTCAACTGAGCGCACCAGCATATCAAGTTGGACAAGCCTTCAAAAGCTTACTTAGCGTAAAACCCACATTTTACCAGAGGCGCTAAAGCGTCACAGGCAAAGGACTATTTATTCAAGAAGCCCCTGCCGCAGTTGGGTCGTATATTATGCATTGATGATGTTGGCCGAGCCGCATCAGGTTAACGGCATTCCGAATGCGCCGAGGCCGAAAATCAAACATCGTGCTTGGTCCTTGCTTTTCGTAGCAAAGTATTATTGTAAGTTAATTACCAAACTGCCTTTTTCCGCTGTTGGTAATTGTTGTGGAGCAACGAGTGTGATGCTGCGTTCCTTCGTAGGAAACGCCTACTGTTGCCGCCAAAGTGTGAGGCTACTCACGTGGCATCTCAAGCTCTGATGGTGACGGTGATAAAATAGACATACCGGATGGGTTTCGCCTTCGAGTGGTCTCAGTCGAATGAATAAGGTACCCTATGAGCTTCCCTTCTGAGCTCCTCTTTGAAAAAGAAATGCATATATGTTCTCTTTACCTTCAGTTCAGATCGAATGCCCTGTTTGTGATGTCGTGCAAATATTAAAGTGCTGGTCAATGCCCTTCCAACTGTTCTAAATTTCATGAACATAACGCACGCAAGAATGATCGCTTTCGCCCACAACAACATCCTTAAGAACCTACGAGGCACTGCGTGTTAGATAGTAAGCAACTAGTTAGATGCTTGCGAAGCAACTTTTCAGGTCGTACTTACAATAGGACCACTAGCCATTCCCTTCGAGCTACATCGTTTGCATAGGAACGGCCAATTTGGTCTGGCAGTGGTTTTGTTTAGTCGTGAGTAGAATAGACGCCACGTCTCTGTTTGATACAGCTGCAGAATGAAAGGGTCCCCTCCCGCTCCTTCACTCGCGCTTTTCAGCTTTTATGTACACGTGCCTCCGTGCTTTTATCTCCTCTTTTTTATGTTCCCAAATTATTCGCGTTTATGATTGCGTTGCGGTCAACCTATGCCAAAGGCCAATCATTATTGTCGAGTGTTTTTGTCTGCGGAACATTGAATGTATACCGTCACGCCTAAAAGCAAGATCCTGACTTGTGTTTCACATCTGCTAATATTTACTAATGAAGGCCTCAAAGGAGTGTAGTTCACTTAACATCCTCAACAGGAGTACCGTGTAAGTACAGATAGTATCCGCCTCCAACATGCCCCATACTTACCGCTGCTGCTTAAATTGTTGTGGTGTATAGGCATGCGCTTAAATTGTGTTTGAGAGCAGGCTCAGTATGCACGAGGGCACATATGGGAGTATACGTGCGTTTTCCTAATACACCACGTGAAGAGCAACATGTATCATCCGCTTAAATAATGAATGATTTGCATGGTCTCAATTATTCGCGATGAGAGAAATGTATAGCCGAGAATGTAGCTATAGGCTATTTTTCATGACATAAAGTAAAGAAATTTTGGGTACAACACGCACTGTGCGAATGAGTGTACGCAACGTTTTCACGAGCCAGCACAATTAGTTGCAGCAGCAAATAATTAGCTACAAATAGAAATGGACCGCATTTTAATTATTATTGTTAGTACTACTATTATTTGATCTGTATACACAAACACGCAAAGAGCACGGACGAAATAGGGAGAAGGCAGGCTGACAACGGCCACATACAGGGGCACAACGCCTGCCTACTCTTCAGAAGCAACCTGAATAAGTAATCTGATTAAAACTGAAGGCAGCCACATTCTTTTGTTTTTATTCAATAGCCCTCCAGCCCGGACATGCGGTTAGCTCTGCGGGTCCTTATCAGTGGAGCATATACGCGTGGGGGCGCTACCGCCATATCGACAAAAACAAGAGTCAGCACACGGCAGACCTTTTATTTTCTTGGTTTATTGTTTTCATTTGCGTCTGTGCCATGAAACTTGTCCCACCGCACTGTGCTTCATACGCCAGTGTGTGCGGCATCTTTCGCGTGAATGTGAAGCCGCTGTAGTTTCGTTGATCGAAGTTTTCTTGCCCATTGATTTCTTACGAAATCTGAAGAATGAAAAAATGGGGTTGGGCTCGCGTATAGTGACTCTCACCCATCAGCTACTTCAAGGATCTCTTGGGTTTAAGTTTGGCTTACATGGGATGTGATCGACGTACATACAAGGGAGATTCTAATAACTATAGCACCACGATTACGGATGCTAGATTAATAAACAAAGGATTTACATAATAGAGTATATGCTAGCGTACTGCATCATTAATCCATAGCTTCTGAAAGCGCGAAAAAAAGCACGAACCATGGAAGTGCACAGGTGCTTTCTTAGCTGTCTTAGGTCCCATACATTACCTATTTCATAATTTTTTTTCGGTATATTTAGTACAATATAAAGTTTGTAACTCGCTTCTATTTTCTAAATTTTCTGCTTTGTTCTTATTTTTTAAACAGCCTACGTCATCCCTAATGTTTACACAATTTCGTTCCACTTCAGTTCACTGTTATGTCAAGGTGATGTTGCGGACAAAAATAAATTTTCTGGCTTCCCTGGAGCATAAAGTAGTAAAAATTATCTTTTCGCCCTAATAAAATAAAAAATGAGTTTGCATTTCAAAAATATAAATTGTATGCAAAAATGTCAGACATACATTATGAGTGGTATTCGAGAAGCAATAAAATGCCAAATACTCCGTTTTTCTCTTGAGAATCTGCACGAGCGAATATATCTTTCCCACAAGGACTAAATTTCCTATTGTCTGACCATAACAGTTAAGTCGGCAATACTTTGTGCTTAAATGTGGGTGGTTGGATGCTATGACTGTCCCCTTTATAAGGGGGAGCGACCTGTGCACCCTCAAGATAAAAAAAAACTTTTTTTTATTATTATTACCTTTTAATGGTGATGTCCACTATGACTACCAGCTACTGTTGCAGTATTTTTTTTCATTCATCAGACAAACCAGTGGCTTCGATCGCTCTAACTCGTAAGTCTATTCGTTTTATATTTTTCTCACAAGCTCTTCTTTTGTTGTCTTAGAATTTAATGCTAGACTTGATTGTGGCAATGACTGAGCATCGATTCTTATTTATTGTACCTGAGCTGCACTGGAACCGTTCACTTGGGAGTGAGCTTAGTTTCATCAAGAGCTTTCTCGAGCAGTAAACTACTCGTTACTTACGGTAAAAGAGTTAAAGGGGAACTGACACTATTTTTCGAAGGTGAGTTTACTCTGCCATACAAATCTCCTGTATACAAAGACGGCCCTGAGCAAGTCTGAAGCTCAGTAAATGCGATTAAGATAGTTTATTTTCATAATAAAATCAATTTTCCCGCGGCGCACATCCGACATAGACCGTAGGTTGACGTCAGGCTACAGCACTAATTCTGGTGATTTCACGGAGCAGTCTCGCAAGTTGTGACGACGTCAGGTGCCAAAACTTCCGAAATGGCCGCTTGTGCGTCACCAACAGAGCCACGGTGTGGAGCGGCCGTGGAAACGTGACGATAGCCTGCGCGAGCACGTGACGAGAAGCTCATATCTTGCTGTGACATCAGGCTACAGTAGGCACCAAAACTGGCTTATAAAAAATACTGTAATTACTTTTTCAGCGTGCACTCACGCTTAGCAGTACAGTTCCTAGGCTCGTGACGGCTTCACCTTTGGTTTGCCAAAAGGAAAACGACAACTGAAAATTTTTGGGTCAGGACCTTCTTAACTCACACCAGCTGATATTTGAGTACCTCTTTTAAGCACCAAAGAAGGGACCTGAGGCTCATTTCTTTGTTTGAGACAGCCTCATAAAGCCAGCAGCCAATGAAGGCAAGGAACACATACTGCACGTTATTTCTAGTTATTAACCTTCGTGTAGTAAATAGGGCATTAATTGAAAAAGGTTAAAATGAACGAAAAAACACGCATCTCCACGAAGTGAATCATGACGAGTGGGCAAAGCTCTGGGTATCGTGTATCGTATGGGTTAGTAACCATACGTTACCCGAGCGTTGCCTCATATAATGTAAATTAAGGGACATAAAGTGTCATAGAATGGCATAAAGTGACAATAAAGTGACATAAAGAGTCGACGACAAGGCTAGGTACTAAGGTCCATAATGTCTACGTTGAAGTCACCGACTAGTATAAAGGGTCTGTGCTTGTAGGTGATATATATTGTTCTGTCACAATTATGATTGATGTTCGCCTATTGTAAACTTTTTATTCACATAAACACATATATATGTTTCGACTATAGCAACGGCTTTCTATATACCGTGATACCGGACAGGGAGAGTCGACGACAAAGCTAGGGCCTAAGGTCCATTATGTGTACGTTGAAGTCGCCGACTAGTATAATGGGTTTGTGCTTGCAGGTCGTTTATATTGTTTTGTCAAAACTGCGATTGATATTAGTCGATTGTTAAACACATTGTTAAACCAGGCATCTCCACGTAGTGAATCATGACAAGTCGTCTAGTAGGTGTGCAAGCACGGACGCCGACATACGGATGGACGCACATGCCTCGGCCTTAAGGTGCTTCATCCCTAAAATGGACTGAACCTACAACCTCCGGAGATCGCGCGTCCGGTGCTCTATCAGTTGAGCTAAGGCGGTGGTCGCTCCCCCGACCACTTTATTGGGTATTTCTGTGGGTGTAATCTTGAGAGAATGTGAAAGCACTACAGCTGACAAGCGAGAACTTTGTTCTTATTTAATCGGTAATGCAGCCATAACCTTTTGTTTTTGCTTTCTGCAGTTTGAAACTGCACTAGAATGAAGCAGGGCTGCACATCTACGGCCCTCTTTCCTACGGTGAGAATGCTTTGTTCATTTTTGCAGGCCTAAACGACTAATCACCGTTAAAATCATTACACAAAAACTGCAGCCGGCGTGACCAATTGTAATGATATGGTTTGAAAAAGACAGTGGCAATATCGCACAGCAGATTTAATGTACACTCTACCGAGCCCCCGAAATATAGTGTAAAACATTGGTATCAAAGTGAAAAAAAAAGCAGAGACCATATGTTACCTTAATGCTTTCTCTCATGTTAGCCGGTTAGACGAATGGCCGATGGCCTTTTGCACAAAACGCGCATAATAAATTTTGACAGTAGGCGACGGAAACCGAGTCGAAGAATATTCCTTGGAGATATCTGGAATAAATTTTAGCTCTTATCTGTATTACGTACTTTCGAATGGAGTGAAGCACTGCCTTGTATTCAAACTTACAACGAAAGTGATGAGACGTCGAATAGTTGAATAGTTAATGGCGCTTGAACAAATAATAAGTCAAAATGGTTTGTCTGTGTCTGTTCCGCCACTGCTTTACGGAGTTGTAAAAACTATTTATTCGAATTTAATTTTGGTAACTGCTTGAGACAAATTATATAAGCAAATACTATGCGTACTTCAGCCACATTCACATACCGTGGACGTTGTTCTGATGCTCGAGATGGAATGTATACGCATTAACAATGACACTGACATGGCTAATGATAAAATCCAAGGGCCCCTTACTCATTCGTCTAAGATAGAGGAACAGTAGACGTCAGAGAGCAAATGAAAGTCGCAACTTGCAAGAAGTGAAAACATTGTGCGTTGGACATGTCCTTCCTTGATGAGTGGCCTCTGAAACCTGTCCCACTAGGATTGTAACACGCGGCACCCCGAAGATGTCTGTATAATTTGAGTGTTCTCGCGCAGCTAAAGCGGACAGGTTTTCTGCAACAAAACAAGTTACACTCCGAGTGCAGCGTGAGCCTTTCAGACAATTGACATCTCCGAGACGCAGTTCTTTGCAGAGAGTACTATTAAGAAAATCAAGTACGTCGCGTGTTTACTTTCGTGGTGAGCGCAAAATATATTTGATAAATTCGTGCCGTTGGGAAGCCCTGGTCCTCCTAATTGGTACGGTTGCACAGCATATCTAGATCTATGACAAGTGAGCGTAGAAGTTTGCATAGGGCCGAGAAAAATACGTACGACTTGTTGTTTTTAGCAAATAAGAATACGTCGATTCAACTGCACAACAGTGTTACTACAATAGAACTTTTCCTTTCAGGTTCTTCTTCTTTTATCTAATGGAGGTAAGTGTTTAATGTCGTTCTATTAGATATATTAGGCTCTAGGGTCTGCGAAGTGTATACAGGCTGCGCTCGCGGAAGGTTGCCGCAGCGCCTCCCGCGAAATATGTAATCAATGCGAGCTCACGGCTGCGGCAACTCCAATTCGTAAAGGAAACAGCTGGAGAAACAACCACATCAGAACCCGCGAACTTCATGTCACTGCACACAAACGGGTGGTGAGAGCGGAGAGCGTTAGGGTACGTCAGTGGCGCTTACGGGTTTTATGCACTTTGGTTGTACGATGAATTTTTAATGTGCTGCAATGACTCAGTGGACTTACAGATGAAATTGAGTTCTTTGTTGTCTTACGTTTCTTGATATTTCGATATAAAGCAGATATATAAGCGTTTCTATGTCTTGCAGTTTTACCTAGTACGGATGCCGCCGATTGGATGTATTTGGAAAAAGTGGTCGATACCTACATTGAGGATATTAATGCGACACATCTAGGCCACGTGACCAGCTGGAGCATGAATGAAAACCATACAAACTGGAAAGTGAACACTCGTAACGAAAAGTAAGCTCACTTTCTATTTTCCATCGCTTGAAAAAGCTACTAGGCTTCTTGCCAGCGTTTTATGGTAGAAGAAAAGTTATTCACTCAACATTGCGCTAAAAGATCAGAAGGGATAAAGTCTATGGAGCAGCATTGGTGCTTTACATGTAGCAGAGACATTAAGTTCCGCGTAAACCTATGAAATAACAATATTTAAATGTAAGTTTTGAAGAGCCAACAAAGTATATTGTTCCTAACGGCATAATCGGGAATAATCGGGCATTTCTGTGTAGCGTGTTGCTTCATCCATGCTCTTGCTATATGATTGCGAGAACTGCAAATATTAAAAAAATTCACAGCATATCCACGTGGTGAATGATGATGAGTGGAGCGAAGCTCCGGAGAGAATCATCGGTAAACCGTGAATGTTCTGTGTAACGCCCCATCAACCATCATATGAAGAGTGAGAAACACTGTGTGTATATTAAAAACATCAAACTTTTATTTTTTCTAATTAAATGATGCTTGGCTTGCGTTGTCCCTTCATTATCACGGCTTTATGGTCCGTGGAGTCAAGGGACAGAGGTTCTTGTACGGGTTGCAACTGGAAATTAGAAAATATCAGGCCTATACACGTCCCTCGTATGGTTGTTGGTTTGGTATGATCAAAGGACGTGCACGTGAGAGCATATTTGGCTGCCATATGTTGTATGAACCACTCATTGTTCTTTTCGGTAATATCGACATTCAGGTCACGAACTAACACAAATGGTCTATTCTTGTACTTGTCATAATTACACAATGCCGTGTAACACGGCATTGTGTAATTGTGTGGTAGTGCACGGCGCGACAAGCCGCAGCCGTGCAGCTTGTCGAGCAGCTTCGGCCTCGCGGGCTCTCACGTCAGGATTCTGTCTGCGAGCGCGCGCTGCCACCGCCTTCCGTGCCCTCCATTCCGCAGCCTCGTCTTCCATATGGCGACTCCGAGCTAAAGAGAAAGCGTGCCAAGAGGGAGCCTCATGGCGCGTTACTTCTGAAATGTTATCTTCGGGTGTCGTTGAAAACACGAGACGTAGTAAAGAAGAAAGAACGCCACACAGGCGAACACGCACGAGAGTCTCACTCGTCAACGTCGTCTTCTTCTTCTACTGCATACCAGAACGCGCGCAGTAAAGAAGAAAGAATGCCACACAGGCGAACACGCACGAGAGTCTCACTCGTCAACGTCGTCTTCTTCTTCTACTGCATACCAGAACGCGCGCTTCTCACGAACTAGAGGTGGCTACTACAAACAAACCTACAAACGGAGGATGGACAGACCCATGGCATAAGGAGCTTCGCCCCTAGAAAAGATTTTACACAAATCGGTCATAATACGAAAGCGAGGCACGACTTCAAAGAATTAGCTGGAGGCAAGTTCGACGTTAAAAATTAGCTTGCATAAGTTTTCACACCTTCTATTGCCAAATGCGGCCGCAGATTTAACTCGCCATTTGATAATCTGCATACTGTGAAGTTCCTTCACATTCTTCTCTATGGTGTAAAAAGAAGTAAGATAATTTATTAATCACACACCGTGACGTCAAAATCTGGAAAATTTAAGGAGCAAGTATGCCCATGGGGTCTTGTATTTTCATAACCTCTTTTTTGTTCATGCGAGCACATTTCATAGGGAAATAGAAGCTATGTTTTAAGTTACCGGTAAAACACTACTTCTTTCACCAGCCAAGTTAACTTGGTGGAACAGGAAAGCAATGCAAAGCTTCAAATAACGGCACTTGTTAAAGCACGTAGCGGGCAAATATTAAAAAAAAAAGCTTTCAGAAGGAGCTGAAAATGAGTCCCTGCATAAGTGCTTGTCTTGTTTATAAATAGTGGGCATTATATTGGTTATTAATTACCAAATTATGAGTGCTCCTGTAACATGTAGATAGTGTATGACGCTGATAATAATGTCGAGAATGCGATATAAAAACTGAAATTTTTTTTAATGCAGGCACACTGTGAAAGCTGAAATACTTTCCATCCAGTATTATGAATGCAAAGCGAACCCCACGGACAAAAAAATACACGAAAAGGACTGCAGCGGACTTTTTTTCTGGTACTTTAATGAAGGTTTAAGTTGGCCTTTCGACCTCGCTGCAGAAACGTTTGTTCCCTCCTACTACGAAGGACTAAAGCCTCGCATGATCAAGTTTGATGTAAACGGTCTCGAAAAGGAGATTCCAACAATGTCGTGGGGTCACCAAACTGCTGTTAAAGGCACAAAGAAGTACCACGTGGTAAGTGACTCAGATTTCCAGCTTTCAATTGCTGTGAATAGCATACATTTTGATCAGTTTCTCGTTGAATGGTTACCCACGCTGTTTGTAGCGCCTGATCCTTTATTGCAAGGTGTGGAATATTTAGAAAGTCTCCTCAGAGGATTGCCGACTTTTTGAGAACTTAGAGGCAGCGGAATAGAAATGTAGTATTATTATTTTATATTATTATTATTATTATTATTATTATTATTATTATTATTATTATTATTATTATTATTATTATTATTATTATTATTATTATTATTATTATTATTATTATGCGTACACACAAGGATGCACATGAATTAGGGAGAGAGCTGGCTGACAACTGCCACCTAGATTGGCACACCGTCTGCCTATTCTTTCGAGAGGAAGGAATAGATAGAGGAAAAAAAGATGGAAAGAGAGAAAGAAGATAGGTAATCAAAGAAAAAAATAGCGAAGATTTGAACAAAATAAGTAAAATCACGGAAGAAAAGTATAGAACGAGTGGCCGCATCGGTTTGGTTCATAAAAGTCGGCAGACATATCGTACTGAAACGGCATCCTAAGTTCGAAAGACAATGGCAGTTGGTTACTTGGTAGGACGTAATTAACAAAGAAGCAAAATTCACCGAACATTACGATATTGCCTAATGCGAATTCGCAACGCAGCTGTTTAGGTTCTTCGATTTTGCAATAAGTTGAGGCGCGACTACCTCGCTAACCGGAATACAGCGGAAGGTAGGGCGTGGGTGCGTTGCACAACAGCCGCCGCAGACAGGCCTCCGTTCAGGCAGCGCTTTATTTCCATATATGGTATCGGGGGACGCCCTCGCCGCATACCTTAGTGATGGCGTCATCGGCGACCGCACGACGGCACGCACTACTGTGGCGCCGCGGGTGGCCGCCGCTGAACCTGTCGTCTCGCCACTGTCATTCCCTCCTCTCGCGCTCTCCTTGCTATCGCCGTCTTCATTCTCCGCTGCGCTCCGCGTTCACTCTCTTTCGTCTCATTTGCTCTGCCGGTTACGACGACACCTCCATGCCGCTCAACGCAGGAACGGGCGCCTAAAAGATGCGGTCTAAAACTTGTTTATGATGGGCAAAGTTGTGCCCGGAAAACTAGATGCGAAATCTAAGATTCCGCTCGAACAGTTCCGCACAAAGTGTCCCTTCGACCAACGCGCGCGTCCTTATTCCCCCAAGCCTCGCGGGACAACTTACTTTCTCGTTCCCTTGCGTGAGAGGCATGCATTGCGCTGTCACAAGAAGCGCGAGCAGGCAGGAGACACTGCCGCTGCTAACACAGCGGCTCACTGCGATCCGCCTTCGCTCTCTTCCGTCTTCGTTCGCTCTATTGCTTACGCCCATAGCGATGCCGCTCAAGGCAGGAACGGACGCCTAAGAGCTGCGCTCTAAAAATAATCACACGGACGGTGGCAAAGGGAGACGGTGTCCCGCCTACACTTTCGCTGCACGTGTGGTTCTTTGCACTACTGCGTTAACAACCTCAATAAAAAGCCCTGATACACCAATGTTATTGTACGCCAGTCCATGTTCGCCTGCACGTGACATTCATTTGCTTATGAGTTCAGAAGCAATCCACCAGGGAGCGGAAGCTTTATGTTCTCTATTCCACATGGCTGTGCACGAAGGTATAGGTGAAATAGTATGTTTCCCACAAAAAGTCGGCTCCAGAAATTTAGTAGCTACAAATCACAGTATCCAGAAACAATAAAATAATACATGTTTTCCGAAGTACGTTTGCTGAAGTGGAAGAATATGGTTCAATAAAATCAGCTGTTAGTGTGCGCTCGTCCTGTGTACTACATCTTCTTGTGTTCCGTCAACCGCGCAGTTCCGTACCGTTCTAATACATCTTTCTTTCCTACTTTGTAGACTTGCAAGTTTGCCATAAAGCTAAACTTCTATGGATTTTTTGTGTACGGTCTATCATACAAGGACCGACAAGTAAGATGGGTTGCTGTCAACATCACTGAACTCGCGGACTACTCCGAAAGGCTTCACGTAGAAAACGGTAAACTAGCGTACACCGCGACAGGCACCTTTGGTGAGGAGATATGGTGCCATAAATGTTCAAGTAAAAAAACTTGAATAAAAAGTGTCGTCTTTTATTTTACCTGCCTGTGCATGCCTTAGTTCCTAAGTTTCATTACTAAAATACTTTCCTTGGAAGGTTTTGCAGTAAGCCTCATCAAGGATGCAGACCCGCCATGGTGGTCCTCTGGTAATGGTGCTCGACTGCTGACCCGAAGGTCGCAGGATCGAATCCCGGCCACGGCGACCGCATTTTCGATGGAGGCGAAAATGCTTGAGGCCCGCGCGCTTGTATTTGGGTGTACGTTAAGAACCCCAGGTGGACGAAATTTCCGGAGCCCTCCACTACGGCGTCCCTCATAATCATATCGCGGTTTTGGGATGTTAAACCCCAACGCTTATTATCATTATCAAGGACACGAGGTTTGCCAAACCGCCGGAATAATATACAAGTGGTTTCAAGAAATGCATCCAAAAAATTACCAAAAGCAAGGGCAGTGTGACATTTTGCTCGTTAATTTCATAATTAGTTTTTTTTTCTATGGCGGCAGACAACTTTGCGTGACATGAGACAACAGCTGCAGTATTAATTGCAAGAATCAAGGTAATTGACATTATAACTAGAGGAAGGCGCATTTTCGCTTTGAGATTTCCGAAAACAGTCGCAGGTAATTTTTTTCAGAGTGAGGCATTGTGACATCGCGTTTTAGTTGTGCGCGTCGTTCGATCCTTGGTTCAGTCGCGGCGCCTTTCGGCCACCCTATTACACCAGCAACCCTTTCTCCTCGCCTCCTTTCCCACTCCGACCACTTCCTTCTCCAGAAGATAGCAAAATTTATAAAGGCAAATGTGCTCGTTGGTATACTTGGAGCGAAGGTTCAGGCGTGCCTGAAATGCTTGACCGTTCCCGACAAATCGCCATGAAAGCCTTTAGAACCGCCCTTGAAGGTGCCATACTGACGTAAGGGAACGTGAAAATTTAGGGCTAAGTATTGAACGAACTTTCCTTTCCAGCGTCTACAGTTCGTGTCATATCAGCATAATTTTGACTCTAACCCTTACATCACAGCGAACATTACCTCTAGCGGTCAAATTTGCAGAGACATGAAGCGGTTATCACGAGTAATGCCTCGCAGCAGTCGTTATACAAAAAAAAGCGATGTCGCGTTTGTTTCCGTGAGGATTGTACCTCGTCACCTCTTGTTTCCAATAACATCCGCTATCGCCGAACGAGCGTAAATTCATCGTAGGCAACAGAATAAAAAACTAGACAGCGTTGCTATGCTCGCGGCCAAGAAATGAGAGCCTCGCTCAAACGTGCGACCTCCGTAATTTCTCAGAATTGTTGCCAAACCGTTTCATGCGTGGCCTTTAACGCGTCGACATTCAATGGCAGTTGTACAGCGTTGGTAAAGACTTCACATTCAGGAAAGCTGTCGAGCGAGTCTGCAAATGGGAGGAGCGCTGAAAAAAAACGTCTCTAGAACGCCCGCCTATCACAATGACACGTTCGCACGCAGAAGATGTACACCTCGCAGCCGTAATCTAAAGCAAAGCCTGTCGAGTGATAACTTTGTTCATTGCCAAAGCAAGAAGCCGGAGTATCACGTGGCAGTACTCAAAACCTGTGTGCTTGAAGTCCTGATGGAAAGGCCACATTCGACGTGTTGCAATTGTAACAAGGCCCCAAGTGAAAGAGCTCGTGAGAGTTCCGTCGAAATGCGAGACGAAGTTCATGCCTGCAAGCCGACTGCAGCGTTGCGCTATTCTAGAGGCAGTTGGACACTGGGACAGTGGTGTTTATTGCTTTAAGAAGTCTTTAACGTCTTTTCAGCAAACCGGAGCTACAGCCTGTGAGCCTTCGTTTGCGAAGGCACGCTGGCGAACAAGTCAAACCGGAGTGGGTATGGCGCGTCATCGTTCACGCCAGCAATATGAAGTGGGTGCGACCGCTCTTCGTCGTTTTACAAACCGGGTAAACATTTCTCGGACGAGAGTAGCTTCAGCGCATGGAACTTGACTACGGCAGTGTGAGTCAGTTCAACGCCGTCAAGACGCAGGTGCCGGCGAGGGAAATCTGAGGAAGCTGCAGGCATCGCTGGAGAAGTACGAACATCTGTTCATCAAAAGACTGATCCGTGTCACTGGTGAGAATGCTATAATTATCCCAAATCAAAAAAAGCTAGACCTATGTCATAAGCGTTATGCCTTGGGTTTGAAGAACCTATGCGATTAGTGAACCTTGGAACTTGTGGTAAAATGTATGTTCGCGAAGCCAGTTGTTCAGTGATTAAGGGTGACGGCCCTACAGGTTCTGTAGTGATTCCAATGTCACCCTAAATCCCGTTTTGAACACTGAACACCACCATCTAACAAGATCAGCTGAGCTGTTCAACAACCTAAGAGGGGGCGGGTGCCTTATCACGCTACACCTGAACCGAGCGCACCAGCAAGTCGAGAAGAACGAGCCTTAAAAGGCCACCAAGCTTAGAACACGTATACGTCTGTACATCGCAAAACACCTCCGCTTTTGCGCAGCATCGGCTCCATCAGTTCGTTAGCGAATGCTCGACAATGTAGTCTGTGCTGTGGACAGTGTTGCATCGATAATACTACGACCACCGTTTACGTAGTACGAAGAACGCTTTCGCAATTTCGAAGTCATGAGGAAACATTTATCAAATGAAGGCGTCAGATTTATATAAGCCAAAGGCGAGTTCTTCAGGGAGCCAAAGGCTCATTGAAAAATTCGACCCCTAAACACTGGTCCGTTCCACTATAACTCCATAACTCCGTTAACTGCGTAATAACTCCGTCCGTAACTGGTCCGTTGCACGTATGATCGCTGTCTTACGCGGGCAGCGCCAGAATGTCTGGAACATTCCAGATCATAGTAGATCATTTTGTCAAGATTACGCACATGACGCGAACAGTCAAGATTATTCCAGAGCTTGCACAACCACCAGTGATAAGGTTAGAAAGTTCCATGCATGATGTACAAAAGACGGCGCGTCCCAGCGATCAGCAGTTTATCTTCGGCTGACGCTCTGTTCGCCGTTATGAGTGTACAGTGTGTATTGCTGTAGTTTGACTTTCCTTTTCCCAGCCACAAGTTTGGCCAAATAAAAGAGTTTCATCTTCGACACGCCGACTGCTGCCTTCGTGGACGTCACGACACCGTGACACTATGTTCGTGACAGGGGCCCATTCTCATTTTGGTGTGCTTCGCCGTATTACTTTGTTGCAGTGCGGCCGAGCTGACTTTCAGTCCCCCTTTCTCCATGAGATTGCTATATAGCTTGTGCTGTAGTTTTCTACAAGATATGCGCGAGAGCATACTTTTTCTCGGCTTGCATTTTGAAGAGCAAAGATAGCTCAAAACAGGTTGAATTTGGCTGAAGACCGGACAACTTATTGAGAAGCTGTTGAGGTCGAATTGCTGTGGCACTTCAGTTTGACCATTCTTTGCGAGGGAGAAATACAAGGCACATATTTCACGCAGCATGTTGTGTTAACTCATGGCAGGCCTCTTGTTCTCTCACTGAAAGTGCTCCCTCATCATTTCGACCGGTGCACAAGGGGCCCGCGAAACAACCATGGCTGAGATCCACTGGCTCACGCAGTTGACAGCTTGATGTCATGCGTTCGTAACCAGGCGACATTGAAATGTGGAAACGTGAAATGATAAGTGACCTCAATAAAGATCACGTTGCCACATCTGAAACGGCTGATTGCCGGCAAATGTACCATCGTGAAGGCATCAATTATCTGGAAACGGCTCATACAAATCCGCATATGACCTGAGTGCCTTCGGGGGCCGCATTTCGAAGGCTGGCGCCGGGTGTTCGCGTACGCAAACACTGTCACCGAAGTCTGTAACTCAGAACGAGTGTAAAATTCTTGTGGCGACCCTGCTACTTCAATTAGGTTTCTCGTATACTGGCACTCGCACCTCGGCAGGCCTGTACCCTGGTGAACTGTTTGTTTCGCGCTTAGCCGAAGCGCATGCCGAAGCACGTAGAAAGAAAGAAGCGCGTAGTTTAATTATGCTCTGTCAGGTGCCGCAACTATCCCAGCTCCTCACAATCTTGGTTCTCCCATTCCCGCTCGCCTTTGGCATCAATAAAATATATTTCTCCTCCTCCTTCAATGTACTCATGAATTAATTCTCCTTACTTTTCCTGACAGTTAGTCGGTCCTTATCCCTAAGTGAAGTTATGCTCCGATATCATACGCATCCAATTAAACTTTTATTCTGAACCAGGAAGATAGATTTAGCATTTTTAAGTTTCTGATTATTATTGGAAACCAGAAAGTAAGTGCTCGGAGGATATGCTTGGAGGAGAAAGAAGAATTTGATTCTGAATTGCATTTACAATAACACTCTGTATGTGCGCTATTTCAAGGCGCTAGACACCCCACTACCCAAGAAGAAAAAAAGAGGACGTGTCAAGGTGTCGCATACTGCATTTAGTAGAAGCTTCCCATAATAACAGTACATATATATAAACCACTATCTAAGATCGTGTTTCAGGACAAAATAATCTTAGTCATTGGTAAAATACTTGCAAATGTTTATTATTCGCCGCAAAGGTGTCGCTATACAGAAAAATATACATTTTTTTTGTTCTGTCATTGCTGCTCAAACGTAAAACGTCCAGCGTCCTGTCAACCATGCTACTGCTTCCAGATGTGCTGTAGTCTGTGGTAATACTCGGCCCACCAAAGTGCTATGGAGGTGCAGTTAATGCATATTTGGTTCAATTATTTTAAAGTCCGATGTTCGTCACTTTTTTCATTTTGATTACTTCAGAGAACAGACAAATACAAACCTTGTGCATAAATGCGTGCACCACACATGACAATGAAAGGTATGAAACTTTTATTAAATCTGTTGCAAATGTATTCGCCAGTTTGCAAGCACCTACACTTGCCGACGTAGGCGACATTTCTTTTTGAAATACCACACGTCATAAGCGCGTTTCCGCTGTAAATAAATGACTAACATGCTAGAATAATAGCGTTCGTTGCATGACCTGCGAATGTAACGGGTCTTTGGCTCAGGCAATAGGTTATTTCGTATGAGAATAACCAAATGCAAGAACTTTCCGGAAATATCCTCTGTGGTGTATGGACGAATAATGAAGTCGCGGGTGACGCTTCTTGTGTTTCCCTTCCTTCTTTACTTGGGCAGTGAAGTTCGAGACCTCTGCCTGGGACTGTGCCGACCTCTGTCGGGTCCGGACACGAGTCTTCTCCAGCCGCCTCAGACACGGTCTCATAGGTGGCGGCGCTCACATTTGTGCTAATGTGGGCGGTGCGCGCAAATGCGAGCGGCATGGCAGGCGGAGAGGTCATCATGCTGCAATGCATGAAACGCATGAGGCAGCAAAATTACAGTGTCACTTAAATTTTCAAGCTTACTTCTGGAACGAAAAACTACGCGAAACTCCGACACTGCGCTAGCTGGCTCGTGATAAGTTGGATGCATTTTTAGCGTCTTCAGAAAGTGATCTCTGGAGAAGACGATGCAGATGTGCAAGAGCAACAAAATATTTGAAATGTTTATTTAAATAGGCGTATCAGAAGTGATACCAATGGCATTATTAAATAAAGGTTATTGATTATAATCATTTTCAGACTTTATACAAAAAAGTGAGATCTCTAAGATTATATCTATAACGACGTGTTTCATAGACAATCCTCTAGAGTGCCGATATTGTTACGATCATGACCATAATCATGATCATTAAATGGCCTTGGAGCCACGGCATGTCTACTGATTCTGACATTAAATACGCAGTTTCGCAAAAATGTGCATAGCAGCAATGTTAATCGTTTTTAATACAATGATACATTTGTTGCCGGAGCAGAAGCTTTCTAAAGCCACAACGGTATATCTAATTATTATGGAGCTTAGCCATCCCTGTATTAAAATCCGCAAAACTAGCAGTGTGCTAAAAGTTACAGGCTCGGTTGTAAGCGTAGGATGCAAATGAAGTGGTGTAAGCTCAGGTGAATAAGGTTACTTGTGACAGAATTACGCCTCTTTTGAATATTGCACGGACACATTCTGTATCATTGTGAAGAGGATGGAAGAATATTGAAAAGAATATTACGAATATCCGAAGTGTACACTCCAGATCGTTTAAAAGGAGAAAACAAGGGGTTTCTTTCATTTCTTACGTGAAGAAGTGTTCATTAAGTGATCTTCGCTAAATATACTGTTCATAAACTATTGCCTCACCCCAATGAAATGGGTTTTGGTCCACTTAGAATCCACAAATAATTCATAACCTCTTCAGTAGGTTAATCACAATTATCATGCGGATTGAAAGCATCAATTAGCAAATGTACTTTTTTTTCTTTTATTGTAGCAAAGTTCACCTAAATGTGTGTGGCAGAAGATGGGTACCACGGTTTTTTCTACAGTAAAATATCACTTGAACGAACGTCAGGTAAACGATCTATTCAGTTGTACGAACTTTTTTGAAACCCCGCCGAAGCGCCATTGGACCCAATGCTAACGTGTTTCAGTTTAACGAAATCAGTGCAGAGCGCATTTCAGTTCTACGAACATATTTTGTGACACGATCCAATGGTCTCTCACACCATACTGATCAGAAATTGTCTGGAAGGATTGGCACAGACCACGCTTAACGTTTTGAGGACTATGTCACCTGTGACTCTCACGTGGAGACACTGCTCCACTTTATCTACAAAAGAGATTGTAGCAAGCGTCCTGCCTCAGGAAGAAGAGGAGGAGGAAAGAGTAACCCTTCTAAAGGAAGTACCAAGAAGTTCAGCTAAAGGAGCACTGATGTACTTGAAAAAGTGAAATCCTTCACTGCCCAACAGAGTGTTGTGTTGGAGAAGGTTTATGAGAGCTCGGACACAGTGACTCCATTCATGACCACTGCAGTCCTAAGTGCACAAGTTCTTGTTTTTTTTTGAAAGGCGACAGCCTCAAATGCCTTATGACACGCGAAAGGTCACCGCCGGCACCGGCACCAGCACGAGTGAGGGAAAAAATCGTTATGTGATGCGTGTTACCATATTTTCCCATTCCTCTCACCTTATTTTCTCTCACTGTAAGTGGTCCCTTATCACTTCAGAAGATTCACAAGGGATCCCCCAAACATTCATGGCTGCGAACCACTCATCTAGAGGAAAACATCCGCATAGGGCCCATGTGTTAGAATATCCGACCAGAAGGGCGCCGCCATAGCTGCCATTACACTACCCTGCGAACGTTACCAGTTCGTAAGACGCTCGCTAGACTTGACGGTAGTATTTAATCGGTGAAAATGAGAGTGAGGTCACGTAAAGTAGCGTATGCGAACAGAAAGTGCAGATGGCGACGCACTGCGATTTACAAGACGCGCAGTCGTCCGGCGATCTCGAACTAAATTGCATATGATGGCACCATCTAGCAAAAGTGCGTGCAAAGTGCAATAGTTCTGGGCGCAGTAAATAACTTAAATTGCCTTCAATCTTTCTTCAAAGCATTACAAATAAACGGTAAGCCTCGTTCGCACGTCTCTGGTGCTTAAAAACGCCCGTTTGTCGTATATTGCCAGTTTACGAGGGTTGCACAGCGCCAATTTTTGCCGTTCTGTAAATAGTAATTGAACAGGCAGCAATTACAATGGTATGTGATGGTCATGTTCTTGTATTCGGTGCTCTTTCGACTCAACCTTTCTATAGAATTTGTCCTAAATATATGATTCGGAGTCTCATTTTCAAATGAGCGCTTACGTGTTTGTACTCCGCGATCCAGGCCTCTACGCAGCTATCGCCGGTTCCGCTATAGCTATAGCGAAGTCGCGTTGCCATGGCACGCCGTAACAGGCTGCGGTGAACGCACGTCAGAGTACTATTCTATGCTCAACTAAAACTCCAGAAAATACTGTAGCCGTTCGCACGATAGTCAGCCTGAGAAGGGCCAGGCTGAGTCATGTGTAAAGCTGATTATACAATCCGGCTTGAGTGTTTGAAGAGATGATCAACATGTATAGTCCAATTAAAATTACGGTGTTAGTCTGAACGCTGCTCTTGACGTAGCTTGACACCAGGACGTCTTAGAAGGTGAACAAATTATAGAGAAGACAGCGAGGCGGGTGCATCGTAGCGGTCACCCGTCGTGTCCTCCTCCTAGGAAACAGCGCGACAGGTTCGACACAGAGACGAGAAAATGCACTGTGTCGTTTCTCTTCTCCGTGTCTAACCTGTCACACCTGTTTTTATTTCACGATTAACGTCAATCAGCTTGCCCAACTCGCCATTCTGCTTCCTCCTGCACTAGGCCAGAGGAGAGGATTGCTATCACATGTAACACAACAGATGTATATAAGAGGAAAATAATGGTGGAAAATATTGTTAGGTACCCGTAATGCACATGAGATAGGTCACAAAAAGGAACTAGATAGTGGACAATGGAGATGTCTAGTGTCGATTTCTATCTTCAGTAGTGGTCTCGGTAATGGCACCTAGTGTTTGCGTCTCTGTAATGACTGATGAAAGACATAAAGAATGAGGAAATGGGCTTGTTGGTATATTCTTGTTTTCATAGCTTAAAATGAGCAGAAAAAAGAAAGAATGCAATAAACAACATGACAAGGCGCTGAACAGCAAAAAAAAAAAAAACGCATTGCCATGTTTTTTGCGTACCGAATTTTGTTGCACTTGTTGCAGTTGAACTATTAGGTATGAACCAGCTGAAACTCCAGTGAGCCTGTTTTGATGGGGAAACTGAGCTATTTCGCGGCCTTGGGAATACCACACGCGCTACGGTGTCGTTGAAGTACAAGATGCCTCCTACCTGTTGCTACTATAGTTATATAGAGACACCATCACAAACTGGTAACACATAGTTTCTTAGAGAACGCCTATAGTCGACATTTGAACTTCTGCTTCACTAACCCATATTGGCTCGCCTGCGCTCAAGGAAAAGGAGAGGGGTCAGCACAAATGGTGGATTACTGATATTCTAGCGTACTCTGCTACGGGATAGCTGTGCGCAGGTGTCCCTTTATGAATGAGAGACATCTAGAAAATGTCATCTATTTCCAGACATGGTGGCCGAAGATTGAGTGCGTAATACATAGTGCGTGGAAATTTCACAACGCATGACCTTATAAGAGGGACATGTATTTTACAGGTTGAGGTTGATTGTCTTTATAGCGGTATATTTCTGCTCTAGATCACCTGGGTGCTCTTTGCAAAGATCGCCGGTGCCTCCAGGTTGAAGTTACATTGTGAAAATGTCATAACGAAGCAAGCGCGTTTCCTCTGGCCTATGTACATACCATTAGTCGGCACACGTTCCCAGCTTGCAGCCCCTATATGTCTCAAGGCTGTCATTCATGCCTTGCGCGTTCGAATTTCGTCACTTGTTATAGAGGTAAGTACAGCATCCGGTTTCCTGTGATCAAAGCGGTGTTCAGCATTCTGGTTTTTTTTTACTGTATGTTATATGGCAGAAAATTTGATACCACCTCGTATGCGTCTTCTTAAACGGTGCAATATGCTGCGATAACTACAGGATATTAGAGGTTCGGCTGGCCGTGGTTATACTTTGGCACTAAGCAGACTATGTGAAGGGTCAAATAAAGCTGTCCTTTAGACAGCTTATGTGTTGGGTTAATATAGCTTCGATCATGGTCTCTCGCGCGCCAAAGCACGGTGTGGTTTTGAACCACGCTGTTGTGACCAACTCAGGATCAGTATTGACATTCTGGAGTTTTTTTTTATCGGGCACTAAGATCTAAATGCACGGCTGTTCTTGCACCTTGGCTTCATCGAAACGCAGCCGCCGTGTTCGGGAATCGAACCCGCGTCTATCAGCTTAGCGGCTGGACACCCTATTTGCTAATGTACTACGGCGGATAGAGCATCATGCTTCTCTGTTTTCATCTTTGTGCGCCTCGCTAAATATGTTGGTCACTGTTGTAAGGTGTGGCCAGCTAGTTTTTTACGGTCTAGAATAAGCCTTGTATGCCAACGCCCGCCATCGCTGAAGGCAGCGTTCACCGTTGTTAGACGTAGGCAGGTCAGTTTCAAAATAGTTTTAATGTCTTAAACGCTTCCAACGTTCACATTTCGGACTGTCCGCACGGCCGAGAATATCACGGCATCATGTTAAGGCAACGCCCTGGCATATTGGCCAAGCACACTTCCGTGTTCCGAGTTTACTTTAGTCAGACGCAAAAAAAAGTGAACGTTTTGGAAGGACATATCAGCTGTCGTGTCATTTGTGTGGTAGAACAGCATGCACCGCCATATCCGCGTCCGGCGCCTGCCGCTAACTTGACCGGCAGCTCAATCAGCAAGCATCGAAGTTTCTCTGCTTCTTCAAACTTTCTCATTCGCGCGGGCTTGCGTATCTTTGCTCCACCAACACGAGACAAGACAACGCGTAGCAATGACTTCATGTACCCTTAACGCGATAGCGTTAAAGAGCACGTGTGGTAGAAATTCGGTGTCGGTTGTCTGCGTCAGCGGCTTCGTATTGAGCGGAAAATCGGCGACCAGCTGGAACTAACAACAAAATCATGGTTTCGAGCTGGCAAAGGAAGCTAGTCCTTTTCATGAAGTCAGGTGTTCATAACAAAGGTGCAGCATCGAAGCTTCTTGAAAAAAAAAAAAAAACAGCGGTACAGCGTAATTTAGTGCGAGGAATCTCGTTAACACATGTGACATTGCGCGACACAAAGGTAGAACTCAACCAGACGTCACACCATGGGAATTCTGCTACGAAATCCGCCCATTGCAAAACACTCACTTGTATTTAATCATGATAATTAGCAACGGCATCAACAAAGTAAGGATCTGCGCGTGTTCTTGAAAGAATTCTATTTTAATATCAACATTCACTTTAGAGATACCATTTTATTTAGTAAGTTCTTGGAAATGAGTTGGTTCTAATTTCGATCTGCTGCACATTTGTTGTACTTTTCCAGTGATAACATGCCGTGCCTGGCTTGTACTTAGATGATTAAGTATTGGACCTGGTACGAACCATAACGCTATAGGCCTAAACGGATTGTATGTAACTTTTATAACACATAACTCTTTGTCATTCGAAATATCAATAAACGCAATAAGCAAAGCCCCAAAATGTTTCAGATTTTGACGACGTCTGTATTTTTTTTATATTCATTTGTATACGAACAAGGGCTCCTTGAAAAGATCACCATCACTTATAAAACAACCTACAATGCATATATGATGTCAAACACTAAAGAGCACAGAACTATTGAAGGTCGCGCGTGCATTGACCGTCGTGCATGTATAAAGAAGTCGATTATTCTGCTGACACCTACGCCGTGAGTCGTTGGACGTTCTCTGCGTCCGGCCTCCCCACGTCCAAAGCGTAGCATTCATCACGCTACCGCTCATCCTATCAGTTACAATATCCTCGCTTGCTATAGTCGTAAGTATTCAGAACTTTGGGTTTTATTTGGGCAAGGTGATAGTTACCAATATATTCTTCTTTGCTGTGCTTTCAATGAAAGAACATTTACTAACACCACTTATGCGACTTATGAAATGGCACTATGTGTGAAGACGACGCCATCACGAACCGTCCTTTGGCTTTAAAGAAGAAGTCTGACCGGTAAATAAAGATTCTGGTGTATCGTTTATATACAGTGCAGCTTGCATATGCGTTTCATCGTCATAGTTTTGGTTCAAACTGATCAATTGTGATTTCAGCGTAAGCTTTGTATGATGTTACACGAAATCCATGCTTGTTGCCTTAACATATCAAGCTGTCACAAGCTGCGAAGAATAATACAAGAAAATAGCGAATAATCAACTACGGACTTGACCATCAGTAAATTCTATTTTTCATCCAATAATAATATCTGAGGTTTAACGTCCAAAAACACGATATCATTAAGAGGGACGTCGTCGTGGAGGGCTCCGGAAATTTCGACCACCTTGGGTCATTAGCGTGCACCTAAATCTAAGTACACGGGCCTCAAACATTTTCGCCTCCATCGAAAATGCAGTCGCCAGCCAGCAGCCGAGCGCCATAACCACTAAACCACCGTGGCGGGGCCTGTTCTTCCATTGTCGAGGCCCCCATTGAACACGCAAGGTCCCAGGTAAAGGTTAGGCGTATTCCATCCAACCTTTTTTTTTGCAGGAGCACCCGCTTGCGCCAGTGACAAAATAACTGTGAAACTTAAACAATCAAATTCTAGATAGCGATAGAGCGGCTCACTGATACTTATTTTTCTCTCCACCAATATGTTACATAGTGACGCATCTTGGCTAATCGTGACGCATCAGTGACCACTTGAATATTTGGCGCGACATTTCGTTCCACGAAGCCGGTTGCATCGGTAGCTAGAGTGGGTCCAAGTCGACCCGCATAGGTGTTGGAATAGACGCAAATTGTGACCATTCATGTACTCAACCGTCGGCCCGCTTTCACCGTGAGGGAACTGAGTTGCCGCAGCCTTCAGCACGTGGTTCAATGCCGAAGTACATATACGTATATAAATTGTGACGTACCACCAATAGCTATGAAAGAATAAACACGTGTGTTATCTACTTGTCAAGTGTCACATTGAAATTCACACAGATGGCTCGCGTCAAATGAAAGTTCTGCGTCTGAATGGAAAGTACCCTCTATGGCATTCAATCTAGGAAGTGTACTCGCTTTACTGAATTATAACTTAGCGCTTTAAGGCATGCCTTGACTTCTATAGTGTCATGTTAGGTAAAGAGCAGTCCAAGGCGCTATGTAAACACCAGTGTTGTGTACGTTACGGAAAAAAGTACTAAATACGTTACTTATTACGCCAGAGAAAAAGGAACGCGTTCCGCCCTGTGTTACCCATAAACAAAGTTAACGCGTTACCCTTACAGTTACCGATAAAAGTAACGGACGTTACTTCTGACGTTACCCTTGGTCAGAAATCTTAATCAGTATATCACGCCTCAAGACCCTATAATGGCAACTTTATAAAACTCATCTTTATATTTCACATAAAGTGGTCGCCCAGACAAACATTTCGCCCGAAATACTGATTAAACTAGAACAGTTTGCACAAATATGTCGTGTCATCGCAGTACATAGTGGCCTAAGGTGCCTATATAGTTACATATGATGGCTTGTGTCCAAGGTCAGCCTTGCTTACTTAGGAGTTGAATAATCAGGAACGAAGCCCAGTTGCAATAGCAAGAAGCAAACTAATTTTGAATACGAAGTTTAATAAACGGTGCTAGAGTAGCGCAGGAATGGTTTTCTAATGTAAGACCAAACTGCTGAATATAAGATTACAGCTGCGTTTCAAAGCTTTCACGGACAGCTGGCTCG